>NC_135997.1:12459115-12778757 GCF_048128805.1 Centroberyx gerrardi
CTCCCCCCTCCCCCCAAACACATACATCTGTCCTTAACCCCTCCTCCACAACACAGATGACCTCTCCATCTTCACCCCTACCCCTTTTCACACCCACACACAGCAGGGCAGGGAGGAAAGCTCTGACCTCTCTCTCTCTCTCTCTCGCTCTCTCTCTCTCTCTCTCGCTCTCTCTCTCTCTCTCTCTCTCTCTCTCGGTTTCGCCAGTGCTTGATAGATGTGTTAGCAGTGTATGGCACTCCAATAGAGTTGGAAGTATGTAACCTTGAGCTATTCACAGCTAGCTGTACCAATCCTAACAAGCAGAGATAATGAGGAGAACTGTGAATTTCAACAGACAGACCACAAAGCCAAATTTAATTGGTTGTCAAGACCACCAAGGAATGTTATCAAATTGTTTTTGGGACCGATGTTCACTGAAATGTTACACTTGAATTTAAAATTTTAACTTGCCTACATTTTTTTATTTTAACTTGTATATGCTACAATTTTATACAGTCTTTGTTTCTTTTTTGAGATACGTTAAGCATATAGCTAAGACTACACCATCAGGCAGTTTGTAAACTTGTAGCCTATTGCTGCTGTTAGTTACTGTAGCTGTTAGTTACTGTAGCTACTCAACCTGATCTCATGGTATTTCTTAGTAAGACATAATAAGGTCTGTGCCTTCAGGTTCCTTAAGACTTTTATGAGACTTGAGGAAAAGGAAAATGCATTACAAAACTACTACTACTACTACTACACCGAGTTCAAGATTTTGTCCCTGACATGGCACATGCTGAGTTTTAAAAATCAAAATGCTATTGAATAAAGAGTTTTGCTTTTCAGCAGTCAAAAAAGTCAGTAACAACAAAAGAATAATGACCTCCAAATCTTTCCCCTTATTTTAACACCAAAGGAAATTAAAATTCCATTGTGCACAAATGAAGGGTTTCACTCCAAAACACTACATATCCATTTTGGAAAAGAAATTACTACCTGATATTAATCAGGCAATATTTGAAAAAATAAATCCCATCCTCAAAAATAAACTACCTTGTAAGCAACTGCCTTAAGATGACGCGTAAAATGTGTGTAAAGTTTTCATGCCAGCAGTCAATATGGGGGAGTGGGTGTAATCTTAATATCTCATTTTGGAACTAAATTCTTCAAATTCACCATCCTCTATTGACATGTTTCTGTGTATGGCCTTGTGCATGGTTGTCTTTAAGCGTATGCATACAGGAGGGGTAATGGTAAATGATTTAATGCATGCACACTAATACTTTATATGATTTAGTGCATGCACACACGTGTGTATTATGCATATTGTGTGTACAGTGCAGAGCTCTCCTTCACGTCTCCCTGTACTCCGCCTATCAAATCAGCAATCCAGATAAGTTGTTGGTCTGGTTTCACAGCAGACGCAAGGAGTAAATTAAAAGCAGTGGCTGACAGAGAACCATATGGTACCACTCTCTGCAAGAGAAAAAACACAGCAAAGATTAATTGATAATAGCTGGCACTTCCACCACCTCCAACAGGGATATTAGTGTGTGTGTGTGTGTGTGTGTGTGTGTGTGTGTGTGTGTGTGTGCGTGCGTGCCTGCATACATACATGCATGTGTGTATGCTAGCAGATTTCAAACAGCATGTTTATATTGAAAGGCCCAGGAGGGGGACCTGTCAGACAAGATGGTTTGTATTGTCGGTAGCATCAACATGCTTACATTTTTAAACTCGCCGTCTTGTAAGAGATGCTGAAGACTTAAACAAGCAGCACATTACTCATGTGTGTGAGCTTTCACTGCACTGTTGGATTCTGTCGTTAAACGTGTGTTCCTTTGATTATGGCTGTTTGTCCATGTGTCTGTGTGTAGCCTGCAGTCCATTCATTGTAAATCCTATAGCGCTCCCTCTCACAGTCGCTGCTGTGGGAGGGAACAGCTGAAAAGATGT
This sequence comes from Centroberyx gerrardi, assembly GCF_048128805.1. Taxonomy (NCBI): domain Eukaryota; kingdom Metazoa; phylum Chordata; class Actinopteri; order Beryciformes; family Berycidae; genus Centroberyx; species Centroberyx gerrardi. The sequence goes on from NC_135997.1 coordinate 12,461,054, forward strand.
CTTTAACACTGCTACTGAGCATGATTGGAGGGATTCAACTAGCAGGGTGGTGTGCCGAAGCCCACACGCTCTAAACATTGTGATAAGAAAATCCTGATTGCCATTGTATCTCCATGGTCTCTTGTACAATCCAATGGTCAGTGACCCTCTCCACTCCAGGATTGGCTGGAATTACACACTGATCACAGCAGGGTGCGATGATGACTGGGTGAAGCACCCTTCAGGGTGAAAAAGACTAGAGGGGGAAGTGAGGGGAGAGAGGTTGTCTTTGATTGGATGGACTGATGCAGAGAGAAAGAGAGAGAGAGAGAAAGAGAGTGAGAGAAAGAGAGAGAGAGAGAGAAAGACCACTCGGGGGAAATCAGCTCTCTCCACTCATAAACAAATTCATCATCAGCTCTGACAAACCACACGCCGCATAACGATGAGCTTAAGTGCACAGAGCAGGAGGGAGGGAGGGAGGGGCGGGAGGGAGGGAGACAGAGAGACAGAGAAGGGAAGGATGAAGGGGAAAATAGGAGGTAGACTGAACAGCGGTAACCATCATGCATCTATCTTTCATCTATGGGTAACACTGTGGCCCATTCTTTCTCAGATGTTGCAAAGAAGAACTGAGGCATATTATAGCTCAAAACTCTTGTCTCTCAGTCAACTGGTTGCCAGATCATTCCTTACACTCCCTGTGGTGTGTGGGGTGATGAGAAGGCATTTATCACCAGATAGGCCACACTATTTCAGCAAAAGTCTTGATCTGGGTGGCAGATATTTACTTTTACTGTTCGATCTTGCCGCCAAATTAGTTTCAGTTGTAAAGATTTTAGATCAGGCCAGTGGAGTATGGGTGGAGTAACTTGTACATATATATATGTAATAAGTGATGATGGTAAGTGATGGTAGTCTGGGTGTGGTGCAGCCGTGGAGCAGCAGAGGGGAGGACATGGACCCTTGAGATGGAGGAGCAGAGGGGGAGCCAGGGGCTGGACTGACAGCCCATAATTACGGCTCATTTTCAGTCATTAAGCCATGGAGTGTGAGCAGCTCTCACACTGAGGGAAGGGCCCTGATTAATAATGAAGCCCCCCTCTCCGCTGTCCAACACGCACACACACATACACACACGCACATGCACGCACACAACCAGACGAGCGTGCGTATACCCATATGGGTGCCCATTACGCGCAACACGCACCTACACACATGTTCATCAAATTCTAATGACTGGCACGAAGAATCTTTTTTTCTGTATCTGCACTTTCACTCTCACTCTCTCAATTAGGTCATCATTCACATGCACACACACACACACGCACACACAGACACACACACACACACACACACACACACACACACACACACACACACACTCATTGCACTGCCTTTCTGCTCAATATAAAAATTGTTTTTCAAATATCCCAAAAACCAACACAACTTCCCCTTGTTTTCCACTGTCTCAAAGACCCGGGGAGCTGTCCAGGAAATTGGTGGTGCTGAACTTCAGCTGAGCACACAGTTGAAGCCTATTCCTCCTCCTCAGCCTCCCTCCCTCCTCCCTCCCCTCCCCCTCTCCTCCCACGCCGCCTCTCTCCCCCCCCTCCTCCTGTCTCTTACCCCAGTCTCTCCTCCTCCACTCTGTTCTGGCTGGCTGTCAGGGGACCCTCCGTTCTCCTTTGAACTCCTACACTGGCACCCCGCAACGATCAAACTTAGAGCTGCTCCCTGCCATGAAATATTTACCACACAGAAGGGACATATTCCAGTCAGTGTCGGTCGAGAGCCTGGTACAAAGGTGCAACATGAAAGATAAAGAGAATATGAAAGAGAAAGAGAGAGGGGGGAGGGGTGGGGTGGGGGAATTGGGGGGGCTCAGTCCTTTCTGCCATGAAACTGCGAGGGAGCAGGACCACTCAGTTAGCATTTTATTGAATGATGTAACATTTTGGAAAAAGGATTAATAATGCATCTTATTCCTGAGGAGGAGGACAAAGAGGAGGAGGAAGAGGAGGAGGAGGAAGATGAGGATGATGAAGAAGAGGAGGAGGAGGAAGAGGAGGTGGAGGAAGAAGAAGTAGGAGGAGGAGGAGGAGGAGGAGGAGGAGGAGGAGGAGGAGGAGATGAAACACATGGCACATCTCAATGTCACCCAACAAGACCCATAAAGTGTTTCACTCTGCCACATTGCATGATTTCTATTCAATTACATTCCACTCTGTGCCATGCTGCAATTCCTACTTAGCCTTACTGCGAACAATTCAGAGACTGTTGATGGTGTTGTGGAGCTTCGCCTGTTATTGAATTCAAACATCAAATCTCATATAAATCTTCATTTGGGGACTCGAACCCCGGATCTATCCGAGCTGCAACTCAGAAATACACTGAGCACAAAGAAACACCGACTCACAGTTCGCTACTATGCTATTCCCCTTTGAACCTGTTCAAAGACTGAACAAAAACAGAAGATAACAATGTACAGAGCAGCAATGTTTAGTTCAGCAGTGTGAAAAACCCACCTCTGCCATCGCATCGCTCTGTTATTTGCAGGTGCCACCGATTCCCCAGTCCCACCACCCCACCACCACACACACACACACACACACACCGGCACCAGCAGCACCAGCACAGAAAGGGCCAGGACGGAGCTGGCTGGTCCCAGCTGGTCCCTGCTAACACATTCCACTGCAGCCTAATGACAGCGGGCCCCCCAGCCTCTGTGACCCCGGCCCTAACACCCCTTCATGGGCCCCCAGGGATCCTGCAGGGCCAGGAGGGGTGAGGAGGAGGAAGGATGGGGAGGAGGAGGGGGAGGAGTGACACAGATGAGGGAGGACACTCCAGGTGGTGGGACAGCTCTGAGGGAATTGGAAGTCATGAATATATTAACTGACAGGAGGGGGAGTAATGAATTCAAATTAAATTATACGTGCCGAGCGCCACACGAACACGAGCGAACACGCCAGGGATATTTCAAGGGGGCCGAAATAATTACACCTTTCAGGCAATTTGATAAAAAGGAAATATGTGTAAGACATTTAGAGATGCAAAACTGCCAACGTGTGCCACTCTCTAAGAAAGTTAGATACTATCAGAAAGAGAAGTTTGATGGGGTTTTGTTTGTGTGGTTTTGTGTTCCTTTTTTCTTCCTCTACCTTGGCATTCTTTGTTGCCTTTTTTCTTGGCATTTAACACTTAATCTTGGCAATAATACAAAAAATAAAAATTAACATTCCTTTAATTTTTTTCATGATATATTTATTTCATTTTTGTTTGCCTTTGTCACACCATTGTAAACAACAATATGCCAACATTTGGTTATAGGCTACAGACCTATAGGGCTGTAGTCCCAGGATGTTTTCCATCCAACAATAATTTGGCTTTGGTCGCAGGGATGAAATCTAGGGCTGTTTCCTGGCTGAAGCCCATAGGCTTGGCTCTCGTTCCAGGCCTTTAGTCCCAAGGCTGCATGGCCAAGGATTTGGTCCTTATGCCTGTGGTAACGGGGCTGTGGTCTCAGGCTGACCCCCAAAAACCAGGGCCACACCAGGAGGTGAGAGGGAGTCCAGCTGTCTCCTAGGGCTGGAATTGACTGAGGCCGATAGGCAGGCACAAACCCCCCATCTCATCACCCACTTTGTCCCCCAGTCTGTCTTCGCTTCGCCAGGGGCAACTGTCAGCCCAAAATCCCCTCTTCTCTGGTCTGGGGCCAGGTGACCAGAGGGCAAACAGGACCAGGGGATGATTGGTCTAGAACAACAATCAGGACAGCAGTCCCTGAAATTGTCCCTGACCACAGAGGAGAAGGGGGAGACTGGAGGAGGGCAAGAAGAAAGGAACAGGGGGTGAAAGGCAGGAAAGGAGAGGTCAAGTTGAGGAGGAGTGTGAGTTGGTAGGAGGGAAAAACAGAAGGAAAGGGAGAGAAGTGGGTAGGCCAGTCTTCTACACTGCCTGAGGCAAGAGAGGAAGGAGGAGAGGAGAGCTCCCCTGCCTATTGTTCAGCTGATCCTATAAACAATATCCCAATCCCTGTGATCTGCTAAGTATTAGCCTGTCCATACGGCCCTCCCTGCTTCCAGCAACACAAACCAGCCAAAGTAAACAGGCCAGATTAATAAAGCTCTCTTGATTTCCTCATAACAGGCTGATTATTGACATTCAAATTCCAGACCCTTTTGTTGTTTCTGCCAGTTATTAGGCTTCTCTTGGGGTCCTGCCACCACGGCATTCTTTTTTTTTTTTTTTTTTACTATACTTTTATTTATTCTATTTCTTTTTGGATGAACAATTCTAGACTAGTATAATCAGACAAAGATCCGCAAGAATCACACTCAATATTAGTGGGGAGTGGAGCAAATGCAACATTTATAATTTTCTCTTGCACAAAGTGTAATATGTGAAATACAAGAGCAATCTGCAAGTAATGGCAGACAGTGTGCTGTCTGCACGTCAATGCGCTGTGTTAATTATGAATTCTGAAGGCCAATTAAAAACCACAGTCACACTGGGCTTTGTTTCAAGGTTTCTATTATTTGGTGAGACTGAGAGATGGGGAAAGATATGGAGAGAGGCAGAGGAAGATAAAGGAAGACTGAGATGAGGCAGGGATAACCGGTTATCTCAGCTTTCACATGCCTTCAGCTTTGTCCTTCCCTTACCCTCCTTCCCGCTCTCTCTCTATCTCTACCTTTCTATCTCTTTCGATCTGCCACAAGTAATCTGTTTTTCCTTTAGTCCATGTCCTCATGTCCTCTTTCAATAAAACATGCTTACTTTGAATATACTGCATCTAAAACCCATATCGCACCATCCCCCCACGCTTACTTTCCCTATGTAATTTTCTTTTCTTTTTTTGTTTCTGCATGCCCTCTCCATCTCCTCTTTATCTTGTTGAACAGACCCATATTCCCACTTCTCACCTTGAGGAATTACATGGATTTGGGCACTTAAGGCCGGCCTGTACACCCACATGCACACACAAATTAATAAAAATAAAGAGAGCATGTCATGCAATTTATATCATCTTTACTGTCTACCCATCATTAGTTATGCACAAATGCAAAGTGAGACTCTTGTAGCCTGATGGATAACAGTTAGAGAGGATATGACTGGAGAATGGGGACAGCAAGGTGGGACCAGTAACAGCTTTGTGTGTGTGTGTGTGTGTGTGTGTGTGTGTGTGTTATGTTGCAGATTAGGAGGTGCGAGACAGCAGATGGGTATGTCTAAAAAAGCCCCAAGCCCCCAACACCAATCAACGATTGCGGGGTGGGATTGATGTTGAGGTGGCAAATTATTTCATTAGTGCATGATGAAAACTGATAACAAGATATGAAAATCAGTCCTCATGTCTGTACCAGACAAATGAAAAAGGTTCCGACATTTTTTCTTTTCGATCCCTCCCAACCTCCCATGACATGATTACCCTCAAAAAGCATCATGGCTCCTGATGGGGCAAAACATTTGAATCCAGTATCAAATTCTGTGCAAAGTATGTTTAAATATTGTGTTAAAGAACATTTATATATGCTACATGGCTCCCACAGGACAGCTGCTCATCCAACCTCCTCTTTGCTTCATAAATAAGTATATGGCCATATCTTGCTGTGTCAGTCCAGTGTGTGTGTGTGTGTGTGTGTGTCTGTGTGTAAATGTGACAGATGAACATGGACTAGTGTATGAGCAGAGTGGCTGATGACAATGACAGGACTTGATGAGCAGATATAGCCCACTGCTGATGCCCTGACCATATGGATGGGTATTGTTGTGCCTCCCCCTCACTACCACAGATGGTGCCTGCAGCAACACAACACAACAAAACCTACGCCATTGTTTTACCAGTAGCAATCATAATAAGGGGAAGGAGGGAGAAAGACAAGAAAAATAATTACTTCTGCACCCAGGAAAAATCTGTCCTTCTTCGGTGCTGGTGTCCAGAAGGGCAGATTCCTGAGAGAAAGCAGCCAGAATGGTTGTTGGTAATTGACTGATATGGTAATGAGTGCCTAATTATACCCGGTAGACGGGCGCAGAGGGCCGCCTACACACTGACTGCCCCGTGACCCGCTTTCTGACAAACTGTCACTTCATCTCCCCACATCACTCAAGGGCTTATCAAATATGACCCCGAAATAGACAAGCGATAATGTACACACAGACACACACACACAGGCACCACTTGGACACACACACACACACACACACGTATACGGATATGTACAGTACACTTGCAGGCGTGGTACACACACAGAGCCATATGCTTGCACGCGCTCTAACACTTAAGTGGGTGTGTGTGAAGATTATGACACACAGGCGCCTTCATAAACAATCAGTGGGTACAGTGAATAAACCAGTCTGTCAAGTCATGGCAGAAGTCAGTAGTGTCATTATGGAGTTCCTTATTATTGTAACTGCGCAGCCAATGTATTTCACCTCGGTGTCCTAGGGAGATGTAATACATAATAGTACTGTATAGCCTATGCACTGCTATAAACACCAATTTTCAGCGTCCTTTTCAGCTGTGTAATGTCTCTGTCTGAGCAGGGGCTGTATTGTCAGATGTATTATAGCTTTTTCAACCCTATTGTTTAGTCCTATTACCATGCATCTGAGGGGGGATTGATATGCTGTGTATGGATAGATAGGGGAAAATAAAAAGATGCAAGATGATAACAGTGTACTTGTCACCTCACGTGCCATAAATGAAAATATCACGTAATTGCAGAGCGATCACATAACGAAGCCTTCTGCATATGTTCTTAATGACCGGCATTTTAGTAACGCTTCACTTGAAATCTAGTTTATACAACATTCAACATCTGAAAAACAGATTTATAGCAATTTTCTGGCACATTCATTCAAATCTTATTTATGACAGTGATGTGGATGGTGTGCAAACTTACTCGGCAGGACTGTCAAATTAAAAGCCCTCTTGACCGATAGGGATTGTAACTGAATCAAATCCACAGAAGCCTGGTAATATCAGCTGATTTGATAAAATGAAATTATTATCCCCATGGGGAAATTGGGTTGCTGCAGCTGCAAATAGTATTAGGATGCAGCAGGGGGAAAAAACTGGACTAAACATATAAATAGAATATGAACAAGAATGTAGAAAATTGGGGTTATATAAATATATGTAACCAAGAAACACATTAAAAGTATTTATGAATGGAAAGTATGGGGGGAAAAAGCATGGGTTAAAGCATTATTAGGGTGTGTAACAGCAGCATAACTTATTGGGGTAAAGAAGAAATAAGGGCAGCGTGTACGATATGAGAAAACTTGAAATACATGCTATATTTAAATATAAGCATATGTAAATATAATGTCAATTTATCAACATGTATGCAATATGAAATAGGTGGAACCATTATACCATTATAAGTGTCAATACCTATATATGCAGTATGTAACAATGAGATATGGGAATCTGACGAAAGCAGATATGTGAATTTACAGCAATATACATGCAAAGAAAATGCACATGGTGTTGATGTAGAATACAGATAGTTATTGTACATACCATTGAATTGCAACAATAAAATAAAAAGGGGATTATTATGTTATGTTAGTTAAATTCTGGGTCACTCTTTCAGCTAATTACAATAGTGGGGAAAATGATGCCACGCTTTATTACAGCTCTTTGAATAATTTTAATATTAAAGTGTTGTTAAGGTGGTGTTTTAAGTTTGAACATTTTACTTAAAACAAACATGTCACAGCTCAGATATAGTGTTGGATTCAGAGAGAACAAACTGCGTTCATGACAGAGATGCAGGATAGAGGTAAACCTGTTTTATTATCTTTGAAGTTAAACAAAATATATTGTGTTCAGGTCAAATATACTGTATTAGGACTGTGTGAAACAGAGATATAGTGACTTAGATGGACCAATAATCCAAAGACATACAAAGAAACAGAGATGGAGAGGCAGAGAGTCGGAGGAGGAGAGAGGTCTTGTGTATGAAGGACTTCCTGCACCTGGTTATGAATCACAAAATCCATTTTATCTCTGTAGGAGAAGGCTTGATGGTTCTGTCTGAGAAAACATTTCTGATAGAAACCTGTTTATGATTACTTCATGTTGTGCACAGATCTACCTAAAGGTTTCAAGGCTACCCATGCATAGTCTCAAGTAATTATAAAACAGTTCTATATGGAAGCATTAAAGAGATAATTCAGTTTTCAGAGTCAGACAAACTTGTGGATGCATTTTTTATCTCTCTGTTTGAAGGAATGGGAACAGTTAGCTGGAACTCTCAAAACTAAAATAGAGCTTTTACCTTCTCCAAAGATGGATGGCTGGTCTAACAAAGCTATACATTGTCATTCATTATACTCCGGCTCAAGTAAACATGGCTCTAAAACATACTGCTCTTCCTCAAAGGGCGACATTATTAGTTTATATGGTAATCTTTGATAATAGTGAAGACCGATACATGGCTAGCTAGATAACTCCTGAAAGTTTTGAGTTTACAAAACTGCACTCTCGTGAGAAGAGAAAGAGTAAAAACTATGAGTTTTCACAGTGCAAGTGGCACGTATTTGGGGTACATTGTAGATGTTGGAAAGAGAGAGAGAGAGAGAGAGAAAGGGAAACTCCACATAGACCACTGATACTCAGTGTACGGTGGGGGGTCTGGGTATGGGAATACTATATGCAGCAACCCAGATTCTCCACTGTCCAGGTGCTGAAATGCACACACTACACACACCACACACACACACACACACACACACACTCACACACACACAAACGCACGCACACAGTGAAACAAGGGAGGGAAAGGGATTTCATGTAAATATGTTGATATTTTATCTTTGTTCTTGCCACTAATAAAGAACAATCAATTGACGAACAGAGAGGCAGAGAGAGAGAGAGACACACACACACACACACACACACACACACACACACACACACAGACACGCAGAAAGATGAGCACTGGGCAGGCGGGAAGTTGCCTGTCATGCAGTGTGATCATGTATCATTGGTCAGCATGCTGGGTCAGACCCTCGGAGTATCAGTCCGCAGTGAAGGCCCAGCCTCCAGATGGCCTTGGCCCAACAGGTGGTCGCTGTGCGGGGGCTGGGCTGAGAGGTCTGACATCTGCCGTCCACAGCCAGCCCTTCACACACACACACACACACACACACACACACACTGCACACAGTAACATAGAGTAGTCTGCGGCAACACTTTTTTCTCCCTGTTCTACGTTTGTGGTGTAGTGAGATCTCAGAGCCCCGGGGCTCAGTCTGCTACTGTCTGTCTGTTTCCTCTATCAGATTTCACACTCATCTCACACATCTCAGCTCAGTATGGGTTCATTTCCATAGCTCAGGCTTCAGACAATGACAACAACTCATTAGCATGTATGCACGGCCTTGGATCGTTGTGAACTGGCAAAGAATGAATATGGATATTATGTGTAGTCCTTTTGTTTTATTTTCGTTTTATTGTGCTCATTTATTGTATTTTTTTGTGCTCTGTCACACAGCAATACTGTGCGCAGCCTTGTGCTTGTTAGTTTACTGATGTTTGTTTAATTGCTCATTCAAGAGTGTGCTACACAGGAGACATGCCTCATTGGTAAAAACCAATGACTGTAAGGTAAAAACTCAATCACAATGGGAAGTGGGTTTTTAGTGCCTTTACAGAAAATCTGGCAACTTATTGGCAGTAGCTTTCAACGACTGGTAACTTTAAATCGTCAGAGGGAGATTGCTTTTTCATAGTATGGTACCTCGGAGCTGTATATAAAGTTAGTTTCTCACTATCTTGGCATATCTTGAATGCACATTTCTGTTCCAACTCCCTTTCCTGCCATGAGGGACAGCTTCAGTTATGGCTGGCTGAAAGAGAGAAAACAGAGCAAAGAAAGTGTGAATCATGCTTGGCAAGTTAAAAACAGCCTGATAGAATAGTGTTGCAACCATGCTCATTGTACGCCTTGTTCATAGGCTACTGTCTCATCAAATTAATTATACAGTGATAGCAATGATCGCCTGGCTTAGAGAAAGTATTTTCTTGTTTACTTACTGCATTGAGTCCAATATACTATACTGCTGCCTTAAAATAAAACATTACATTCATTACGGTTATTAAAGTTCCCATGAAAAAAAAACAGTCAGAGGGGATTTCGCCAGAAAACCCTGATGTCAGTTTCACAGCTTTAAGGGTGAGGATTTGCATTAGGTGTTGGCAAGGCTCTCTGGATGTCTAACAGTGTGATTACACTGTATGATGTGGTGGGGGAAAAGCAGAGAAGCAAGTCAATTATAGCCAATTTTGCCAACACAGTGGTCAATTTCCTCACCATACTTGCTTTTGTGGCAGGAACATTGGGTGTTGATCAAAATAGCTTGCATCCTAATCTGGGGTAAAAGCTTGTGGCTAGAAGACATTTGGTTAACCCTTCAAATCACACCTCCGGTTATAATGAGAAAGTAATAAAATTGTGTTTGTTCTTACACAGAAATGGTTCTTTCCCAAAAAAAACTACAAACCTAAAATGAACACAGTTATTAAATGTTACAGCTTTGCTTTCAGTTGTTTTCTCTGGTTACAAATAAACAAACAAACACGGCTTTGTTTTGATTGATTTTCAGGACTCTTTGATCTGGGAACAGAATGATTGTGATTGATGAGTTATCTGCAGTAACATTTGCTCCCAAGTCATGGGTGAACACAACACAACCTGAAAGCTAGTCAGAGGTGGTCATGATAACAAACTAAATTTACAGCAGCTCATTTTTGAACAGAATGATTATAATTGAAAGGGACGTCTGAGCTAGGCTGTATCAAAGACTGCTTGGACTATTCAGTGCTTTGCTACCTTGTGTATCATCATAATTGTGAATATAAAGGATTACTTGAATACACGTGAAGCAATGATTCATTTTTGCAGAATTAATAACTAATTTTTTTCATTAACTTTTTGTCACACTGCTTATTTTGAGAAGCACATCGCATTCTTAAATCTACATTTAATCACCTTTCAAATGCAATGATAATTGTCCTGTATGACAGAAAGAAGTCTGCCACTGTTACAAACACCAGGTCAACAAAAGGATTACAGGATTATAATCAGAATATGTATTGATAAGAGTTGATATGTATTGATAAGTAACATTTATTGTGGTATTAGAAGGAGGAAGGCATAAGAAAGAGGCAGACAGAAGGCAGTGATCTCCTAGAAAACAAAAGAAGTTGATTTATTCTTCATACACCGTTGCTATCCTTGTCTACCTTCAGTTGACAGGTCTCTAGGTGTGTCCATATGGCACGCACATGCACACACACACACACATGCACACACACACGCACACACACACACACGCACACGCACAGGGTGATAGGGGTTGAGAACAGATGATGGGGACTACGTCATATGTGTGTATGTGTGTGCATAGGAGAGGTCTCGTTAGCACCACAAGTGTATGGCTAAATTACTCTGTGTCTCCTCCACCCCTCCATCACACCTGCTCTCACATCCTGCAGCTGTCACTAAGCTCTGTCAACCAGCACATCTATCTATGTATCTATCTATCAAACTATCTATCTATCTATCTATCTATCCAACTACCTATCTATCTATCTATCTATCCAACTATCCAACTATCTATCTATCTATCTATCTATCTCCATCTCTCATCCTCTAGCATACAAACAGTTAATCCCCTCATTACTGGGCTTCATAATGCGTGTAGGGGACAGTAGTGGAGGGGTGAGGGGGTATTGACAGATGGCATATGGACCGTGCTGTGTCAAGCCACAGGCAGACAGAGGCAGCACCAGGGCGATTTTACACTATTTTATACCACATCCAAGACTAGGTGGGGTCCTTCTGATGCCCGTCTGGTCTGACTGGCCTGAGCTAGTCCATTTTTCTCTATCTGATCAATTTGTATGGGTCTTCTCTGTCTAAGTGTTTCTTTAAAATGACTTTTTTCCACCTTTACATGTCAGAATATACACCTATTTACTGTAATAATACATGCCAAAAAGTGTGCATTTTTTTATTTTCTTGTATTTTTATATCAAACAGTTTCTCTGCCTAACAAGTCCTGCTATCCAATTGATTTACAGGTTAATTATTTTTACCACTTTTAACTCTCCCCAACATCCTGTTTCAACTGGAAATACATCCAATTACAGAAGCAAGATGCTCTCAAAATGCCATTTCATTGTGACTTTAAACAAGATTCCAAGATTCAAGATTCAAGTAAACTTTATTGTCCATTACTGCAAGCAACATGGAAATGTATCTTTGCCTTGTATCAGGCTTGTCAAACACAAAACAGAGAGACAGCAATCAAAAACAAAGTTAAAAAGAAATGCTAAATAACAACAACAAATAACAACAACAAACAAATGCAGTCTCTCCTTCCCGTTCCTGCTCCTGATGCCCTGAACTGCCCTCGCTCCCTTGTTGCGTTGGATTGTTAAATCGCTATACCTCTTTGCTCTTGTCTTTCATGTCTTTACTCTTTCACCTCATTAACCAAAATGTTATGCCCTGCCATGTTTTTTTTGTTTCCCCATTGTGGAAAACTTGGAACAAAAGAAGAGCAAGGATGACCAAATGGAGTGGAGTGAAAGAGGACAATGGCCAGCAGAAGTGAAAGGTTAAGAGGTCATGTGGGTCGTGACCCTACTGGCCAGTTAGTTTTAACCCGGTCTTTGCTGCCACCATCTCCACAGCTTGTCATGACTGGTTAGGTCATCTCTATCCACCCTCTGATTCAGACACACACAGCAGGCCTACAAATTATAGGGAATATGTGGAAAATAATGTTCGGATGATAGAAGAGATGCATTTCATCTGTCTTACTTCAATTTCTTTTCTTTTCTGTTTTCTACTCTCCATTACCTCTTTCTTTCTTTCTATCTTTGCTATTTTTCCATTTATGCTAACTGACATGGCGTGACCTTCCTCCAGTATACAAGCTGGCTCCCAGAGCCTGCAAAGACCTTCACAATATTGCTTTTGAACAGGGTCCAATAAACAAACAATTACAAGAGAGGAAGACATATCAGGCTGAATTGCTTCACGATGGTGAAGCGTTTAATTTCTGATTTCACAGTCCTCTGGAACAGGGGACAGGGGGCCAAGCCAAACAGCACTCACTTTCCCAGGGACACACACACACACACACACACACAGCCACAGACACACACACACACACAAACGTGCGTACACACAATATTATTTTCTTGCCCTAGTGTTCTTGAACTGCCTGTAATTGCATCTCATAGCCCAATGTCATGGCTCCCGTTTTCAATTTAATGTATAGATGTAACGCATTGTGGCCTGAGGAAAACATCCATCTCTATCTGGGTTTTTACATGCTGCTCATAACTGAATTGCATATTGAATAATTCAATTTGTAGCCATATATAATCACTACATATTGTGGAGAGTGACCACAGTTTCACTGCCCACCTAATGGATTGATTCAGTTATAACAGTGGGCTGGAGTAAGTAGTTTTCCTACTGGCTTCTCTGACCGCAACGCATCCATAAAGACCAACATTAAGCTACACACAGATCAATACACACCGCTAGGGGAGGATGTTTAGGTGGGGGGGTGTAAGAGGAGCTTGTGTAAGATCATGATGAGGCCATTCCTGTGTGAAAGTTGAATGTTCTTCCCTCGATCAGCTGTCTGGGACCCAAATGATTTCCTCAACCCTCCTTTCTTGCTCTCTGAGCCGCTTTCACATCCTTTTACAGTAATTACACTAACCTTGAATATATTATTTGAATCTTTCATAAACCATTAGGGTTTTTTAATATTTCACTCGTCATAATTGAGGTTATTTATAGTAATATGGCAAAATATTAATCAATTGGCCACATATCTGACTTCTCATTCTTACTTATTCAGTCTGATATTAACTCATCCTACAGTAATAATGTTTAATAATGTAATAATGCAATAATGTTTATTTGAAGAGTAGAAGGTGTGGGTTACTCATCTGCTCATGTACCCCCCCCCCCCCCCCCCCTCTCTCTCTCTCTCTCTCTCCACATACACACACACACACACACACTTGCATGCCCCCATTGTTCCTATGGTATTGTTCTCAGTGGCTTTGTGTGTATCATTCGCCCCCCTGATACATCTGCCAGCACCCGATCCATTGTTCAGCACCATGCCACACAAACAGGCATCAATTAGGCAGGCTGTCCCTTTCTGTAGCAACATGATTGTTTTGGCCTGGTCTCCATCGCAGCACCTGTCTCACACATGTTGGAGTCCTTTGATGGGCCGTAACTTAACCCTTGCTCAAATTACCCGGGGTATAAATAGCACGTGCCACACAGGTCATGTTCCTGGAGAGAATGCTCATCTAATGATTAGCTCAGTTAATTTCTCTATACTGTATAGACTATTAGGACTGACAGTGGGACAGCGGGTCCGACACAATTGTCATGTTTCACTTTACTGGCCCAGTTGAGGCAGAGGGGCGTCACGGGTCTTTACACATATGAAGGGCTTTGCTGATAAATTTTCTATATGTTTCTGTTGCCTGAAGCGATCACTGGTTCGATTACTTCTGCTCTCAAGGGGTTTTTTTTTATCAGGGAGGTCAGCTGTTGTTGTCAAGAGTTCACTTGATTTAAGAGTGAAAAAATATCTTTAGATGAGGTTTTGATAGGGCACTGAATGTTACAGCTATTAGGTTAATATTAGGGTTAGACTGATATATCCATTTGCCGAAATATCAGACCAATATTGGCCTTTTATGAAGTATCAGATATCGACCAGTCACTGTCCACCACAGACACATAACATCAATCTGTAAAACCAGCAATAAAATTGAATTTTCTTTGCACATTTTATTTATTCATATAATTGTTCAATTATGTTTTTTGTAAATTATCTTTTTTTATTTATTTTAAGGCCTAATATATCCCAGAATAGGTGGGTCACCCTGCCTAGAGGAGCTGCTAATCCACCTAAAAGAATATGATTAGTATGAGTTTTAGTGTCTGAATGCTTCATGCTTTTCCACCCTGCTAAGAACAGATTTATGGGGAAACACTGACTGGTTGTAATTTTTTGGCATGACAAAGACAACTTCTGTGTAAGTATTGGCATCGGGTTTCAACAACCCACATCGGTCGAATTGTATTTAGTTCTAACCTAACTTCCTTTCCAGATGAAACAAAAACAAATAAAAGGTCATAAATCATATAATCATTCCCTAGAGTCCTACTGTATAAGGAGCTCTCTCTCATCAGTGTGTCGTCTCTAGGGTCCAAAAACGGTAAGATACTGTACACTCCTCACACTGCAGTGCTAGCTTTTCTCCACATTAGTGCAGATCATTTCTTTTCATATTGTACTCTCTAGAAATTCGCTCCATTACATACCGTATGTTGGATCAGTAAACGGGCCAGAACAGTACCATACTATAAGTGTCATTCGGGTTCACTTGGGTTTGGTTTGGCTGGGAATTCTGACATATTATGCTCTTTCAACCCAGGCTGCCAGAGAGGTGCAGGAAGTGGAGAGCGGTGATTGGATAATGAAAGCCAGAGCCGAGCGCTGCAAGGAACCGATCTTCCCAAAGAGGAACCAGCCAGCACTGACAGCACACATGAAACTCATACTGTATGTACTGTACACCTAAAACAATCTTAAATAGGCCTACACAATAGCTGAATAACTGTAGTGTCTACACCGGTCTCAAATGCTGGGATCATAGCTGGCCTACAGTGTGGCCCTTGAGCCCCAGCTGCTGTGAGGGGTCCAAGTCTTTAACAAGGACCCTTGCTGTGACTACACACCGCTTGTTCATTTCACACCAGCTCCCTCATTAACCCCTGCCAATCAAAGATCAATCCTGAATGGGTCAATATACCGTGTAATACAATACAGTGTCACGCTGTTGTACTGTACATATCATGACTTTATTTGAATATTATTCACCAAATAATTAAACAATACCTGAGCTTGGTCATCTAAAATACATTAAAATCAGCCTTTAATTTGATATAAAAAAAATATACAGATATATAAAAATATAAAGATAATAAAGACAACAGCATTTTCAAAGGAGTAAACAAATCTTGAAAACACATGATTTAATTATGTTATTTTACAGTGGATCAAATGGCAATGTGTAAATGTTTCATGCAAATTTAATACAAATCCACACTAAATTATACAAATAGAGAAAAATACACAAATTACAGAGGTGTAGAAGAAGTCACATTCTAAGGTGTCTGTGAAACAGAGGCCGGTGCATATTTCACTTTAATATTAATTTAATACACAAATATTGAGACAAAACATCTAAGCAACAACAGTCTAATACAACATCATTCCATCCTTGGTTTCCATATGTCAATACCAACTGATATGTATTTCAACTATGTCCACACGGATGGAACAGAAGTAAATATTATCTTGTGTGTGAAAAGATACTGTTAATCTGTTCTCAAACTTCACGGTTTAAAAGAACCGCAGCTAATTAACCACACACCAAAACAGGAATACATTTTAATATTGATTCCCTTATGTCCCTGGTGCATTGTCTGTGTGCATGTGTGTGTATGTGAGCGCATGTGTGTGTGTGTGTGTGTGTGCACGTGCGCACGCAGGAGTATGATTATGAATATTTTAAGAGCACATTTAACATGGCGAAGCCGGAGCAGGCTCGGGGAGGGATTTGCGCCTACTCTTCAGCTAATGACCCCAGGCGCTTCCAGCAAAGCTTCTTCATATTTTAAAGAAAGTCGATAGAGCTGCAGCCCAGTCAGCAGCATTAAGATTCATACAGACGCCACAGGGACCCTGAAAAAATTAATAACACGCGTGTCTAACAATCCTTCCTGCGATTTAGTGGAGCACCCAAGCTCTCTGCCTGAAATGCAAAGTGGTAATGAATACACAGACAAGATAAATTCTGAACACGCATCCCCCTACCCCTCAAGTCAATGCACAAACACACTCTCACTCCTTCCTTCATCCGCACCCCCACACCCCCTCTTACCAAACACACTCATCACCTCCCCACACCCCTGACCGCAAAGGTATCCAGGCACACTCGTTTCACCGCTCTGCACTCTAAAGATTTTACAGTCTACTTTGTCTCTCTTTGTCATCTCTCATCCCCCCTCCAACCCCCCCCCCCCCCCCCCCCCCTCCTCTCATACACACAAACACACAAACGCAAGTTTTCTTTAAAAAAGGAAGACGAACAAATTTAAGGGCTCTTAAAGACTCAGAATGTGGCACTACGGAACAAAAGCTTTTTTTTCTTTACTTTGCCTGGCTATGATGAATTTTTCAGGACTTCTCATCTGCAGATGTGCAGAGGCATTGACAGGTCCTCTCACTGCAAGGTCAACCATTGTCTAGAATCCATCTCAGCAGCTCTCTACTTGTTTACAGTAGAAGTGTTCACATTGTACGGATAGTAGCACTTCCTATCTTCCTATGAGTTCCATCAGGGCTTGGGAGCTAAGTGCATGCGTGTGTGTGTGTGTGTGTGTGAGAGAGAGACAGAGAGAGAGAGAGAGAGAGAGTTTGCTGCCACAATGCTGGTTATAGATGTGTGTAAACGCTTACAACAGCTTAGAAATATCAGGAATGGAGCACATGCCTTGGCACTTACCATGGTGATATTATTGAGGTTTGAATCCTGAATTGTTGCATCCCTCCTATGTTACATTACTTTTCTCTATTTTCTGATAAACCAACAAACAAATAAAATGCATAATAATAAAATAATATCTCTAAAATATAGTGGATCAAGGCTGTAAAACTATCACTATTTTGTCAACCAAGGACTTAAGTTAACTACTATCCTTTAAAAAGTACCATAATTTGTTTTGGATTTGTTCTATCAATCATTTTGTAAGAGTAAGCCTCACCTTAAAACCCTTCATTTCTTTATGGAATAATCATAATAAACCTTTACTCAGTCTGGCATTGAGTGCATACTCTGCAAGGGCAGCCTCACCTCAGTGCTTTACAAAGCGGATAGGTACTGCACTATCCCAACAGTAGATTGAGTCTACAGTGTCTTGAGACTACCAGTAGGTGAGGCAGAGTACAGCGGGCTCCCCTCGGTGTCAGTGCAGTACAGCAGCAGAACTGGTAGGCTCTGCCCTCCCTGGGAGGCTAGACAGCATATGGCACCGTCTCCCAGTGAACAACACACCACCCAGGCAGCCTGGCAGCCTCAGAGGGTGTGTGCGTGTGTTTGTGTCTGTGTGTGTGCATGTCTGCCTGTGTGTGTGTGTGTGTGTGTGTGTGTGTGTGTGTGTGTGTGTGTGTGTATGTTTGCAAGAGATGGAACAAGATAGATGGCTGCCAGGATTCTTAGCAAAGACATAGAAAGTAAAACCATAGGGAGAAATAAATTGAATGAAAATAGCTCCAAATGTGCAAAAAGAGGATGTATGGTTCAGGTGACTTATTTCTCCCATAGCCACATAAGCTAAATCGACATCAAACATTATAAACATATGTATGGCTTTCATAGAGATAATAAACAACCATCTTCTGATGTGAACTGTGAAGACAGGAATCCATAATTTTTCAAATTGAATCAGGAACAAAAAAGGGACGGCAGCCTACATTGCATGTTAGACTAAAGAATCTTAACTTACATCTGGATGCAATATAGAACTACCACATGCAACTCTGGCATGCCTTTTTGAATGAGATAGCATAACCCTTCCAATTTTCAGAACCAGCAGATTGTTGTGGTGGCGTGTGTGGACAGAGTTAGCTAGTTGAGTTAGATTGGGGGAGCTGAAGTCCTGATTGTCTGTCTAGCAGAATAGTTTCCATTTCCTTGTGTGGGAGTTAAAAGGGAAAGAAGGGAATCAATAAGTCATTAGTGGAAAGCCATCAAAAAAATTCCGGAGAGATCTAAAGCCTATTATAGCCAGTAGGTCAGGAAGTTGGGTATCATCCATTTAGGGTGAGTTACCTTAAGACTACAGTTAAATCAACCTCATTCTGTCCATTTGACCAAGCTTTCTGCCTCTATTATTCAGAGCAGAGAGGTGTAAATTACAATAACAAGTTGCAGGCATATTCAGATAACCTTTAATGTTGTACAGCGTCTGTCCCCAGTGACTATGGATGACATTTTATAAAAATCTGAAGGAAGAACATCTCTGCGGACTAATTTAACTGCTCTCTAAGCAGCTTGAGTCCACGATCCTGTGCCAACCCAAACAATGTAGACCAGACCCACGGCATATAGCCACTCCAAATCCCCCGATGGACACGTCTCTCTCTAAGGCCATGATGAGAGCCTCATATAAGCAGCTCATCAGCAGCCTGTTTGCCCATATGTGCCTCACACCCCAAGGTCCCCAGTGGGTCCCGGCTCTGCGCAATGATACCATCTCATCTGCCAACATGGACCACTTGGAAAGCCCCCACTGCCTCTTCTGGTTGGCCTATTCTGCCCTCACTGGCTAGTGCTATAATCTGCATAGACAGTGTAGCCAGTCTGTCCACCAAGTCAAGTGCCAATTCCAGGATTGGCTGGCCAGTGAAAAAGACAGAAAGACAGGCACATCCTAAATCAGAGGGGTTAAGTGATGCATGAGATGCAGAGTCAGTGATGACACATGAAAAATCAACTGAAGCCAGATAAGATCAACGCATTAATGCAGGAACATATTGTCATGCAAACACACACAGCACGTAAACAGACATAATAAACTGGAATAACACACACTACCCAACACCTTGGCATATCCTCCCCATCTGATAAGTAAATTTAGCTGTTGTCCCACAGAGGGTTATCCTTGATGAAGAGCAGGAGGAGGAGAAGCAGGAACAGGGTTTTGTCAAATCACTAAGGTGTGATTCCCTGGGGCCAGTATTGATGATGACATATGCTGTGGGACGCAGACACGCAGACAGACAGGAAGGCCGGGTCCAGTGTCATGTCTGCAGTGTGTGTTTGCAGGTCCCGCGCGGTGATGATTCGCTTATCCCCCTGCCACAGCACATATGTTTGGGACGTGGAACAGTTGGACGTGGCCGAGGGCTAAAATGGGTCAGACCGACACAGATGGAGAAAAAAACTCCCACTGGGTCACTGTCAGATGACTAACACCCACAGAAAAGAGTGAGAGCGAGAGAGAGAGAGTGTGTGTGTGTGTGTGTGTGTGTGTGTAAGAAAGAGATGCCATTTGAAATT
This sequence comes from Centroberyx gerrardi, assembly GCF_048128805.1. Classification (NCBI taxonomy): domain Eukaryota; kingdom Metazoa; phylum Chordata; class Actinopteri; order Beryciformes; family Berycidae; genus Centroberyx; species Centroberyx gerrardi. The sequence goes on from NC_135997.1 coordinate 12,481,236, forward strand.
TGACAGATATCTGCTTGCCAACAACACGTCTTTGGAAACAAGGCTAGAAAAAACACTGTACCAAAACAAGACTTAAAATTCAAATTGGGTCATGCAGTGCTGGAGTAGCCAGGGGCAAATCCTGAACACCAAAGAAAGCCAGTGGATGCCAGGAATTATTAACATAAAATACAGCTATGTACTTTTATCAATGTCGCTCCCTCGTGATACAATATTTCACATATATGTGTAACCCAGAGCCCAGAAAACAACTTACAGTAAATGACTTGGGTTAGATTCTAATAAAGACACTATATAATTTTTACATAAGTGAGTGCTGTTATCAAATTTGGAGAGCATAACAGCTGACGTGGAATAAATGGAAAGAAGACAAATCAATCCACAGTACAGGAGAAACCAAACACATCTTTGGACAGATGGACATGGGTTGGCATTACTAGGGTCTCAGTAATGAAAGGGGAATCTTCCAGAACACAAGATTATATATAACTTGTAATGGGTACATCTCAGTTCATCGCGAAGATGCCATTGGAAATTCTTCTGTAAGAGTGCAGATCATCTCCAGACAAGGCAAACCTACTCTTGTTCAGTAATCCATTGTTTCAGTTAAAATGCATTCAGAGCGCTTTCAGGGAAATGTCCTTGGGTGTCAAAGCATCCATTAGAAATGGAATGTTAAGTAATAAATGTAGAGTTGAAAGGTCACCCATTTGTTTGTTCATTATAAAAATGGGAAAGCAATTCCTTTCAGAGTAATCCTCAGCTGCCTTTCATCTTGATTGTCAGCACCATTTCCCAACACATAGAAAATCATGACAGTGTATCTTTCACCTCAAATGAACCATGCCATCACTAGAGGACAGACGAGTCCCACTGCGGTAGGATACAAGCTCAACAACCATGTTGTCAACCATGCATTAGTATGTGGGTGGCATGTGCTCTGTGAGGCAGTCATATGTTTACAGTGAATCTCTTGGATGAAAGTCAAGTTTGCAGCTGCAGCCTCGGAATAATTCATCGCTATCCTTTTTACCCGGGAGGAGCCACAGGTAGTTGATGAAGTGGCAGTGCCAAGACTCCCAACTGGCGAAGACGAAGCGCAGCTGCCGGGAGTCAGCGCGGCCAGATGCCGCTGCTGACGTACCATGTGTTCCAAGCGGGGCAAGAGTGTGTTTGTGTGTGTGTTGGGGTGGGAGGGGAGAGAACGAAGCGCTTGCCAAGACATTCTCACATTGATGCCAACCTGACACATGCTCTGGTACTCCCCATGGTTTGTGTTCCCAGCTCAGTCTCTCTCTCACAGATCTGTGGGGGGTCCTCTCTTTCTCTTTTCCTCAGATGCAGTCCTTTGCCAGCCAAGATGGGAGTTGGCGCCTGCTTGCGGCCACTGTGCCCATCAATGGCGGGATCCTTTTAGGTGGTGTTCGCTGAATGGTGTGTTGGCAGCAGGCCGTTGGAACAGAATGCCAGCTTTTGCTCACTAGGTAGCATGTCTAATCACGTCTCGTCCATAACCATAACCATAACTCCATAACCATGTATCCTCTTACAAATCCACCTCTGACAAACAAACACACACTCCCCCCATCCTTCGTCCATCCCTGTATGTCTCCAGTAGCTCCATATAAGTCTCTGGATGGCTCAAATCCTAGTCTCCATACAACGCATGTCAAAAATATGGCCAACTTCCAGGAACTAAATCCAAAAAATGGGATGTCTGTGACCGATTCCCTTTCGTCGAAGGCGACGTTCGATGAATTTTAGGTTGTATCCTTAGAACATGCAGCAGTGCCATCTGCATCAGAAAAGACTGAAGAAGACTGAAGTGCAAATGTCCTACAAAAAACGATGCTCTGTGGAGATTACATAGCTGCTGGGGTAGCATAGCATCCCCTTGAATAGCGTTTTCCCTACAAATGGGAATGAGTGGTCTTTGACGATACTACTCCTGAGAACGGAGGGGAGTTCTCTGAAACAAAGGCTCCAATTTCGTTAGGAACATGCCATCCTCGTTTGCAGTGTAGGGGGTTTGGGGAGGGAAGTGAAAACTTTTTGAACGAGTGCCATGTCTGTACCATTCTCTTATCTGAGGCCCGCGACTGCCAGCTGGCGGCTGAATGTGCCCACTTGCACTGTGATGATGAAGCCAGCCAAGCTAGTTGGCACAATGAATAGTAGAACTGGCAAGTGATCTGAAGCCAAACACAGCTCTGTGTGGGGTAGCTGCATATCCACTGCATTCTCCCTTCCCTCGGCTCTGTCTCTAGTGACCAGCCTCTCCACGTTTGCAGGTTCTCAAAATGGGGGAGAGTCTGAGATTTTGTCAATAACCAGATGCCATCAAGCATCGAGTCAAGAACAAGAGGATGACAGACTACCACAATGCAATTTATGCTGATAGGCTTAAAATCAATGATACATTTTTGCCACCATCTGAAACTATCAGTTTCTGTGGAACTTTAATGAAACTTGAAGGCTGTTTGTAAAGACTGTGTTACACTTTTGCATCTACAGTAGATCAGATGGTGGGTCACAAAAGCAGGAAATTAAACTAAAAAAAATATCAAAATAGGACAAAAGGATCAAATTGACCTAAAAAGACACAATGAATATACACATGAAATGCAATAAAATCAAATAATTTTCTCATAACATATGCATTGTATTTAAAACCTTCCATGTAGCGAAATGTGTGAGGAAATAAAATACATACTATTTAATTAAAGTATCAGAACAGGATTTTAGCCTTGGACTCAAACACCCATGTTTAAAGTCGCAGCAGCCACAGAGGAACCGGGTTTGCTTTGTTACACCGAACGTGGTCCAGCAGAACCAGTAAAATAGCATTTGTTGCTTTCCGGAAGATTATTTCTGTTGCACCGTCCTTCACTTTAAGAGGCACCGGGTGTTTTTTTGTAGGTAAGGTGAATTAAGCTGAAGACATTACAGGAGAACACCGATAGTAAATAAGAAATATGCATATGATATTAATGGTGGAGATATACTGTCTTTATTTTGGCTAATTTGCAAACAGTATCGGTATCAGTCTCGGCTTATGTTGCCACTGTCTGCCACAGTCAGTAACCCAAATAATGTCAAATACAGCTGTCATTGCTGATTCGTAACGTTCCTAAGCATGTTAAATTAAATGTAAACATGATGAATTGGTTAACGTGAATGGCAATAATACCGTAACTAACTAATTTGGTCTTGACAATGGTCGACAACACCTCAGAGCTTATTTCGCATGTTACTCGAAATAGTTTAGTTGCCCTGTTTGTAGTCCTTAGGTTTACATTGTTTTATTTACTCACCTCGTTTACAAAAAAAAATGTTTACGTAATTTACGTAACTTACCTAACGTACTCGCGTTACAAACAGGGTAAAAACATGTTTTGGTCCTGGGTTTTGAGTTTAATCAAAAAACAAGAAGGCAAAGGCGCTCTTCCCTTTTAAGTAAAAATGCCTTTATTGATCTCACCTTATTCTATTTGCCATTTTAAAATGACAAAAGACACCAGCACATTTAAGCCACATTCCATCACTTGACTTTGTGTGAAGTAGTAGAGCAATGCCAGATTCATAAAAGTGAATTTAAAAGTGAGGAGTGCCTTGATCCTGTTGTTTAAGAGGAGGATAAGAAGTATGAGAAGTATAAGGATAAGAATAGGCTATGTGAAGGATGACATACTCTTGACATACTCTCATACATTCTTTTCATGCAGTATTTATCCTTGGGAGAAGGTGTTGACGCTGCTAGATAACACCAAGCTCCCCTTTTCTCCCTGTGAATTAACAGATGTCCTCGCTCTGATATGAACGGATACAAGAGACGGAGGATGGAGCCATCGTGAGGATCAAACCGTTGCCCACATTAGAGGCTCTGGATAGCCATGTCTCTAACCATGCTGTCAGGACTCGCTGCTGCCCGTCACTCTGTGAAGTGGGCTGCCTCTTTCTGGCGAGCCGCTCTTGGCAGCACTTGTTGCCGTTTAGAGCCAGGGCAATGGCTGCTGCAAAATGCGGTTCTGAGGAAGACTTATACCACCACTGATAGCAACAGATGGACTACAGCACCATCATCACGGAAAAAACACACGCCGGTCTTTGCCAGAGCTCCAGCGTACGGAGACAAGCCGGCTATCATAGACAGCAGTGGCAGCCACAGCTACAAGCAGCTGTATGGCAGCAGCTTAGGCCTTGCAGGTAGAATCAGTACTGCGCTCAACTCAGACTTTGGGGGCCTGGAGGGAAAGCGCATCTCCTTCTTGTGTGCTAATGACGCTTCGTATACTGTGGCACAGTGGGCTGCGTGGATGTGCGGTGGGACAGCAGTGCCATTGTATGGAAAACACCCGCCGTCTGAGCTGGAGTACATCATCTCCGACTCTCAGAGCTCGCTGCTGGTGGCAGGACAGCCCTATGTGGACACCTTGGAGCCCCTGGCACAGACGCTGGGGCTGCCATGCCTGACACTCCCCCCTACCTCCAGCCTGGACACTTTAGAGGAGGCAGAGACCCAACAGAAGGAGGCTGCCATCACAGACTGGGCGGAGCGGCCTGCTATGATCATCTATACCAGTGGCACCACAGGGAGACCTAAAGGAGTTCTCCATACTCACAGCAACATCCAAGCCATGGTAAATGTCCTTTGCTGTCTTTCACACTAGAAGTAGAATAGGGAGATAAATAAAAAACAAATTCCATATCCGCACAGGAAAAACAAACTTCATTCCATCTCCCTTTGGCATAGATCTATTGGTGTCAATACATACAATATCTTATTAAAAGAGTTGACAGTTACTGATAGATTTATCTTCCCTAGATCTGACAGTTGCTTTACACTCATTAAAAGTCACCAGTTTAGTTTCTAGTTTTTAGTTTCTGCAGGTTAGTCCATGCAGTGGGGGCAGAGATTATGAAGGTTTTCTTCCCAAACTCTATTTGAGCTTTAGTGGCAGTCAGCAAAAATGATTCCTGAGACCTCCGACTATACTGAGCTCCACAATTCTGACTAATATAGACACATAGACTGAGGCTGAGGAGCACTGCTTTGCTTACCAGGTATCAAAGAAAGTGCTCTTTGGAGTCGAGGTTTACATATCAACAATGCCCTGATGAAGGCTAATTGGTTAAAACGCATAGGCCTCGCCCATATATTAACAGCTTTTTAACCTTTTCAACAAAGAAGTGTGCCTTGGACTGTTCTTTTGGGGAGATCAGACTTCTTAACTACTCATTACTTACTACCCTACTTCTCATTCCCTCTGTTGCTTGTTAATATAGATACATAAGTATGAAGGAAGCTTTCCGAAAGTGGACAGACCAGTGATATTAACCATTAAATTTTATGCATGGTTTTGGGCACAAGAAGTGTGTAGACAGCCCCCCACCATACCTCCATACCCATATCTGACCCCCGATTGGCATCATTCTGCTTTTGTTCCAGTCGAGCTGTCTGAATAATCAACCAATTTATGTCATTAGAGATCTCCTGAAGAGTTTTCCTGTAGATTTCCAACCAAAATTGACCTACATGTCCAATAGAGTGGAAAATTAGATCACTCTGAATTAAGGCAGAGCTTCATTTGTCTCTGGTTGGCCCAGGGAAGTGAGTGAGTGAATGATTAAGTGAGTGAGTCAGTCAGTAAGTCAGAGTTCCTGGAAGGCTCCAACATCAGGTTAATGTGAATGGAGAAGCCTTCTTGAAAGGAAAATAAATTAATGAATACCAAATTTGAGATTGGGTTGATCATGTGGTCCTCTCTGTCTCTCTTCTTCCCCTTTTTTATCTCTTGTCTTTGTCTGTGTGGGGATATGAATGTGTTTATTTAGATTTTGGAGGATTTAGAAGCAGTACTACATAGACTAACATGGTACACTACATGGCATAGTGGCTGGTGGTGTGATTGACATTGACATCAGCTCTGATCTCTCTCTGTGTGTGTGTGTGTGTGTGTGTGTGTGTGTGTGTGTGTGTGCGCGCGCGTGAAACCACCCCCTCCCCAAATGATGAACAGCTATTTCCAGCTGTGATGTGTTCAATTTACAGTTAACACTTTGCAGTTACACTCTGAGAGGTCTGACGATTTTAAAGCAACAGGAGGCAACTAATAGAGCTCTGAAGAGGCTAAATAGCCAGTGCCCAAATTGCTTCAAAAGCTCCAAAAGTACGTAATGTGGCAACGGGAACAAAAAAAAAATCAGGACATTTGCCAAACACAGACAAACTGCATTGCAACGAGGAACAATAAACAAGACTCACCAATAGGAATAGATGGACACATAGGAGAGCAACTAAACACCACAAAACTACACCCTCAAAAATCACCACCCAGTATTGAATTAACCTCTGTGACACAGTCTAAGAAAAGCTGTATGTCATGAGCTTCACTGCTGTTTAGAAATCATTTGTGTCCAAGGCCAACGCACAAAGATGCCTAATCTGGAAGGAGCGCAAAACCTTGAGCAATGGAAAAAAAAAGCAATATGTTCTGATGAGTCATCTTTTACCCTTTCTCCTATATCTGAACATGTTTTTGTTTGGAGAAGGCCAAAGGATGCTTTCAACCCACAATGCCTGTTGGCAATTGTAAAACATTGTGGTGGATCTGCAACAGTGCTAGCAGCAATTTTGTGGGAGTCACTGGGTCCGATGACGCTCTGCAAGCTTGTATAATGGCCAAGGAGCATAAGGCTATTTTACAGGAGTGGTTGCACCCTATGGTGCAAACACTGTTACCTCATGATGCTCCCATATTTCAAGATGATAGTCCCACTATACACACTGCTAAACAAATTCAAGACTGGTTCATGAACACCAGGATGAAGTCAAACACCTTCCATTGCCTCCCTAATCACCACATCTAAACATTAAGAACTCAGAAAAAGTAGATTTCCACCTCTTTCATCCCTCAGTGAACTGGAGGCTTTCCTTCTTGAAGAAAGGTTCAATATCCCACTCCACACAGTACAGGACTTATATGACAGCACCCAGTGAGGATTGAAGCTGTTCTGATGGCAAAGGGTGCCCCTACTCCTTATTAGGGACTTAGCATGCATATATTGTTAGGTGTATATTGTTATTTTGTCCACCTCCTGTAAATGGCGGTACTCCCACTTGCTTAAGTGTTCATCTGTTTTATATTACTGAAGGCTAGACTACCCAGCTTCCTTTTTCAGATTTTCTGCATCACCCATTTTTTAGCATATTTAATCAAATAATTGCTTGAATCTATTTTCCACCACAGACACCCTCTGAAGTTTGGTACTGTTTTTTAAAGTCTCTTTATTGACATAGGGAGGTCTTAACTAAATCAACTAAACAAATTCATATTTGTGACTGAAATTTTCTTAAAAGCAGAGCAAAGTTTTTGGAGACAGAGGAAATATGTCAGGGCACAGCTTCACCTCATTCATTCAAACTATAGTCTGTTATTGTCTTCCGAAAAAATGACATCCTAATATTCTCTAATATCCTAATATTATACAATGATGGATTACCTGTCTTAACCAAATTCAAAGTTGGTTTTATATGGTTTGGTATTAGATGGTAACAAATGGCTTCTTTAAGGAAAAATCCACCCTAAAACACTTAAAACAGTTATTAGCAATATATCTTGCATTTCAGGGCCCATGTTGTTTTTTGGTGGTTAGGCTATTTTTCTTATTCCCTTGAATAACTGGCCAAACATAGATGGCATGACAGCACATTGATATATTTCCCTGGCAGTTATAATTACGTCTGATAGCAGAAACATTTTCAACCATCTAAAACATTAATGGTAAACATCATGTTTATGTTGGTGTCTGTCTGTCAGAATCCAAAAACAAGGGCTTTTGCACCCACGTTCAACAATCATACAGAGAGAAATCCATCATAGACGCAGCAGAGATACCAATTTCTTCACCAACAGTGGCCTCAAGAGACCAGAATGCAATGCAGCGTTTTGACTTTTCTCGCACTCTCTTGCTCGAACTGTGCTTTCTCTATCGCTATTGCTCTCTCCACCCAGATCTAAATGCAACAAGTTCACGGCCATTCTCTGGGGGTTGTTGAAAGTCATTCTGGGAAATCACTAAGTAGAAGTAGACAAGGCAGATTGAGGGAAAAATGGGTACACCAAAAAAATAAATTACAACACTACATCACAAAATATCTGATCATATTCTCTCCCCTTTCTGCTGCTGTTGACCTCGTCTCTGTCACTTTCATGACATACTTGTGCATCGGAGAGCAAAGATCTTACAGAAAATCAATCCCAAACTCTTCAGGTGTACCAAAAGACAGCATGAAGCGGATCACTGGCGCAAACGGTGAAAGTCATCAGGTGATTTATCTCCCTTTCCCCCGTTTCCCTCCCCCTCAGGTCCAAGGCCTGGTTTCGGAGTGGGCGTGGTCTAGAGATGATGTCATCCTCCACACCCTGCCGCTGCACCACGTGCATGGCATCGTTAACAAGCTGCTGTGCCCGCTCTGGGTGGGCGCCACCTGCATCATGCTGCCCGACTTCCAGCCACAGAAGGTCTAGCCTGCACTCTGTCTCTGTCTGTTTGACTCTCTCTCTCTCACACTCTCTCTCTCTCTCTCTCTCTCTCTCTCTCTCTCTCTCTCTCTCTCTCTCTCTCTCTCTCACACTTTCTTTCTCTCTCTGCTTGCCTCTCTTGGTACACAATCCCTTTATTAACACCCCTGAGCAAAGGATGCAGTCGCTCAGCTGTAAGGGTCAGTAGGCAGCTATGCGAGCTAAGCTAACGGTGGCAGCGGGTCTCAGAAGTATTTGGGATTCGGGAGTATCGGAAAGGTGCGGCGGGGGTTGAAAAAGACCTTCAGCTCTTTCCACGTCAGTCCCCCTTTCTGTCAGCCCATGCCTCTCTCTATCAGTGCTTCCCTTTCCCCCCCTCCACTTTTCTTCTCCCTCCTTTCCTTTCTCCTCGCTCCATCTCCTCTCCCTCTCTCCTTCTATCTATCTCTCCTCCTCCTCCCTCTCTGACTGTCAAACTAAGTGTTTGGGGCTCAGTGATGGATTGCCCTGTGTGGCTTTGTATCTGACCAACGCCGACTCACGGCAGGGGCTTAAGGAGCGGATCAATCGATGAGCTGACATTGAAGAATGATAGTGCTTGTTTGGCCCTGGGAAGGGAGGGGCAAAAGGGGTGGAAAGTAAATGTGTGTGTGTGTGTGTGTGTGTGTGTTTTGTTTGTGTGGGTGAGTGTGTAGATTTATGTGTGGGTGTGTAGGAGTTTGGATGTGTGTGTGTTTGTGTGTTCCCATGCACGTGTGTTTTTGTATGTATGTCAGGACCTCTAGAGCATAGTGGGAGTGAAGGTAGATGGAAAGGTAAAGTCTTTAAATGACACGTGTATCTGTCACCATGGGGATTCGCCGCTCTATTATAGCTATCAGTGTTCGACTGTTATTCCTGACCTTGTCTACCAAACCACAAAAACCCTCCTCTCACCCTTAGAGAATGCCTTTATTCTCTTTATCCTGCTGAAGTTACAGTACACTGATGAAGTGATCGATAGTCTGTCTTCCACCCCCTAAGATCTCTGAAGGGTAGCCCAGGCAGTAGAGACTGACATTGATTTTTCTGATATCGCCCGGAGATAGTGACAGTATTTTTCAATGCACAAACTGTGATCCAATAGATCACGAAGCAGTCTGTTTCAGCGTGACCCTCGTGGTCTACTGCTGCAGACTGAGGGGGTCAGAAGAAGCTAGAGGTTTGTGTGACCATAGATTTGTTAGGTGTATCGCTATAGATGCGGATTACATTGTAAATTGTCATTATGTATCATATTTGTTCTGTGTTGATATATAAAAAGGTTTGGTGATTGTACATTGGTGGCAAGCACCATTGGTGGCAGCGTTTTTTCAAGAAAATTACACTGGCCTGATGGGGGTGCTACAACTAAAGGGCAAACTTTTAAATTCAAATGTAATATCACAGACACCACTGGTCAGATTTTGACAAAACTTGGAGGGATGATGCATCTTTGTGTTGTGGCATTTAAAAGCATTACACTGATTAGCCGAGTGCAGGTGCTATAATTATAGATAAAAAATTTTAACTCAGTTGTGATATCTCCACTAGTCCAATTTTGACGAATCTTGGAGGGATGATGCATTTTGGCATTTTGGGGTGGGACATAACGTGGGGAGGGATCACTCAAAAGTCTAAACCAGTGCAATATCAGTCATGGAGAGAAAGGCAATTTTATTTGATGGGAGAGGTGGAGAGGTGGGATTGTTCAAACATCTGTAATGGTTTTATTAGTTGGAATTTTTATTTACGCCTACTGGTGCAGCATGAGGTCACCATTAAAGATACACTGTTTTCCAGGAAGTTTATTGTTTATTTTGGATCCCCATTAGTCGACGCACAAGCAACAGACTAGTCTTCCTTGGGTCCGTAAGTAAAAGTAATAGGAGTTCATTTCATGGGGACTTTAAAACTTTGAAAAGCCATAACTGCTACACCACTGGTCTGATTTTGATTAAACTTGCATGGATGATGCGTCTTGTTGTCACTGATTGAGCCAAGGTGTACCTACATCATTCGTAGGGGACGAGGTGTTTGTTTTTAGAAGCTTTATAATAGTGTTTTGTTGTGCTGTGTACCTTGTATCAAGTGTGTGTTGCTGCTGCAACAATTGAATTAAGACAAGACAATTAAAATAATGAAGCATCTATCCATCTACCTATCTATCTATCTATCTATCTAGATAGATAGATTAATTTGTATAACTGGGGCTGGCCTCCTGTACGTGGAGGCCCATATTAGTTCAGGGCTGAACAGCTCTAAGGGTTGTTTAGGATGCAGGCGGTGGCTCTGGGTTCTCACCACATCCCGTCCCCCAGGTGGAGGCCAGCTCTTTGACGGACATAAATTGCCTTCCTCTCCCCTCCAGAGTGGACTCGGTAGAAGCGCTCCACTGCACTTGATAGACACCACCCAGAATGGTCAGAGCACACTCAGTAAATAATATTTCCCTCTGAACTGAGTTTTATTCTGTGTGTGTGTGTGTGTGTGTGTGTGTGTGTGTGTGTGTGTGTGTGTGTGTGTGTGTGTGTGTGTGTGTGTGTGTGTGTGTGTGTGTGTGTGTGTGTGTACACGTACATGCGAGTGCCCACCGTTTTGGATCTTGTATTAATATTGTGAGAGATGAGATAGGCTAGAGTTATTTGATTAGACCGTAGACAAGTCTTAATCATATCAGCTTCGACTGTCTAGATATTCCAACTTGTAAAAATTGATTGGAGCTAGAGGAAGTTGAGAGGAGGGGCAGTTTTGATAGGATGGGGCATAGTAGATTAGGTGAGTCTAGAGGAAGGTGACTCAAAGGAGATGGGGAAGGAAGAGTTGAGAAATTGTTGGCACATTAAAAGAGATGTGGTGGGAGGTGAGGAGGATGATGAGAGAGAGACTGCATCCTTCTGTGTGTGTGTGTGTGTGTGTGTGTGTGTGAATGTGTGTGTGTGAGAGAGAGAGAGAGGGAGAGAGAGATTGCAGAGGCAGCGAAGCAGGAAATTATGAAATGGAGAGAGAAGGTAAGTGAATGTGAGATAGGGAGGGAAGGGAGAGGGGAGAAAGGAGAAAGATGAAGGGAAGATGGTGGGGGCCAGAGATGAAAGTAGAGAATGAAAAAGGAGCGCTTGGGAAATGGAGGTAGAATGAAAGGAGAGAACTGAGGATAAGTAGACTTGGAGGGGAGGGGAGGGGAGACAGCTGGGGAGGAGCGTTTGTCTCCCAGGGGGGAGACAGGACTTAGAAAAGCTGTCGTTCACCTTCAGTTAATTCATGCTGTCCTCCCATCCTCCCACTGTCTACTGCGATGTAGGCAGACACGTACGTGTGTGTGTGTGTGTGTGTGTGTGTGTGTGTGTGTGTGTGTGTGTGTGTGTGTGTGTGTGTGTGTGTGTGTGAGGGGTGGGGTGGAGCATGTAAAATGTCTTCGTCCTTGAGCAAGTGATTTTATGTGGTATTTGAACAGTATTTTTATATGTGCATGTACCTGGTGCTGTATGTTTATGTCTATGCACGCCTGTGTGTGTGAAAGAGTATGCTTGATGCAGAGGGGGGCATGAGCGTCTCCTTCTATAAAAAGTCAAGAAGCACATTTGTCAAAAGTAGCCGTACAGAAGGCCTTTTAACCGGCCAATGTGCCCGTTCTGCCACATAGTCCTGACTGAGCCCTACAGCACTCTGCTGTTTTCTTCTCCCTGACCTTTACGAATCCCGACTGTTTTTTTTGTTTTGTTTTGTTTTGTTTTATATTTTTTTGTTATGTGTTGACAGCTTTAATACGAGGCTGCTGCCTGGACCTGACTCTGCCATTTACTGCAGATATTAGAAACAAAATGGCACCTTCTTCCATCACATTTATGGAATGGATCTAGATGGAATATTTAGTTTGCGTGGTTCCCATCCATTAGATACAGTGCTTTCCTTTTCGCTTGCTGTCTTACCATCTCCCTTTCTCTCCTCCACCCTCTTCATTCATGTGTTTTCCTCCCTCCTCCTCTCTCCTCTCCCCGTGTCTCCCAGGTGTGGGAGATGCTGCTGAGCTCCAAGGCCCCCCTGGTTAATGTGTTCATGGCCGTGCCAACTATCTACTCTAAGCTGATCCAGTACTATGATCAGCACTTCACACAGCCTCATGTCAAGGACTTCGTCAAAGCAGTCTGCAAAGAGAGGATCAGGTACTGGCGGTGTAATTAGCAATAGAAAGCCTACTCATGTATAGATGCCTCCATCACATACGCGCACACATACACACACAATACATACACATGCATACATACCAGGGTAGCAAATTAACTTTGTTTTCAGACGGCATTTTTTGCCCCCTTGATATTTTTAGGCGCATTTTACTACAGGGGAATTTTATTGAACCATGAAATAATGTATTTGCATTGTATATTGGAATCTCAACCCAACCAGTCCATCTTCCATCCCTCGAATGTTGAGTTTTTTTACTATATTGTTATATTATATTTATACTATATTGTTTTATTTTTTGTTAACAAAGTGGTTTGTGTGGGATCAACATTTTCTACTGCTTCAGGCTGCGTACTTGTTGGGTTCTGAGCAAAAAAATGCTAAATTTTTCTCACCCAGAACGCACTGGAAATGTTCCGGTCATAGGCTCCCACAAATCACCTACATTGCTTTCACGTGTGAACATTTTACAATGCAACAAATAATGTGAACAGGGTGAAATGCAAGAAAGGATACTCTTAATTATCTGCGGCATTTTTTGCCCCCACATTTTAAATTTCACAGGTATTTTATGAGCTTTCAAGGGCATTTTTTCCTCGAGCCCCCGTTAATTCTCAACCCTGATGCACACACACACACAAACTTGGTGGAGAAAGACTGGAAAGAAAAGTATTTAACAGATTATTCCTAGTTTTTATGGCATTGCTCAGTGTTACCCAGGAATGTGTTATTTGGAGCCCGGAGCGTTTCCTTCACCTTCGGCCTTCTCTCTTCAGGCTGATGGTTTCGGGCTCAGCTGCTCTCCCCCTGCCCACTCTGCAGCGCTGGGAGGAGATTACGGGACACACACTGCTGGAACGCTACGGCATGACCGAGATCGGCATGGCACTGTCCAACCCTCTGAAGGGGCCACGCATCCCAGGTACAAAAGTCTGGACAACACTCATGTACACACACACTTATACACGCTGTATACAGGGAGAAACAAGAAAAGAACAAAGCATTTACACAAAGCATGTTGGGAGTGTTTGATTCTAACTGTGGAGAGTTTACTCGGTTTGTTTGGGTAGGTGAGAACGATGCCATTCAAACTCAGGCGGCACCAAACAACCGCACCGAGACGCCTGAAAATACGAGTCTCGGTCCTCTTCCTAGAGAACTGCAGTGTGGTTTGTTAGGAGAGACAATGTAATCTTAGGTATCCAACTACAGGATACCCCGAAATGCTAGTTTATGAGGAGATGGATGTTGACATCTGATAGCCAGCAGTTACTCTTCTTAATGTGTTCTTAACTGGTATGAACACCAGGAAAGGTAATGCTTAGCTACAGCTACAGGGGCTGGAATTCCCGCCAGCAAAATCTCTTATTCTGCAGGATAACAGGTTACCAAAACGCTATAAATCAGCTACTTGTGAGTCCATGTGACTTTTGTGTACAAAACCTGGTTCGCTTGAAATGGGGCAATGTGTATGTAAATGAACCAAATACAAAAATACAACAAAGTAAGCTTTTCCACTCTGGTTTGAACTAAAGAAAACAAACTGTAGGTGTGATCGCTCCCTTAGTAACATTCCTCTGCTTTATCTAATCACATCATTGATATTTTTCAGCCTCCCTCATCAGTATGATACCGTGCCTCTCCTTCATGTGTTGTGCTTTTGATCTTAGGCTGTCTTCTCTAGTGTGATGTCAGGTAAAGCCCCATGATCACAGCTACATCTCCCTCACACACACAGAGGGATAGGTTGAGATGAGATCAGGCTAGTAGAAGCTGCTTTCTTCTCCTCTAAACTCCTCTCCTCTTCCCTTCTCCTGTCTCCTCCTTCGCCTTCTCTTCCTCTCCTCCTTCTCTTTGCCTTCCTCTTCCCCAGCCACCTTGTGTTCTTACAGGTAAAGCTAATTAGCTTGCCAGTGGACTGGGTAATCCTCTGTCTGATGTTTTGTTGGGGTATTGTTTTGTTGCTCTTGTTTGTTTGTTGGGTAATGTTTGGCATAAAGGAGCAGGATGTGTTTGATTCCTCTCCAGTGATTATTAAGAACGGCTTCAAGAGGTCTGCGGTTCTATTGATGTTTCCACTTCAGCAGCAAGACACTTGTGGAAGGTGTTTGTGTGTGTGTGTGTGTGTGTGTGTGTTTGCGTGTGTGCGTGTGCCGGCGTGAGCTTGCGCCTGTTTGAGTCGGTGTGTTCCTGTCTTGTCTTTAAGTAGGTTAAAATGGATCAATAACAACCGCAGGAAACATTCTCAGAAGACTAGTGGAGTGGAGTCACCATCTCTCTCTCTCTCTCTCTCTCTCTCTCTCTCCCTCTCTCTCTCTCTCTCTCTCTCTCTCTCTCTCTCTCTCTCTCTCTCTCCTCCTCCACCCGCTAATCAGCAGACAAGTTGCAGCTCTTAACGCCCTTTATTGACAGTGATCTTATTAATGAAATTCTACTGTATTTAGGACATCTAACTGGGCTAATTTTGTTACGTAGCGTACAGTTTTGGAGCATTCCAGATTAACAACTTGTAACTTTCTAGGTCATATTGACGTCAGAGGGGCCCTTGTTTAGATGTAAATATGTGCAATGAATTCCTCCAAGTTCTTTCCATCTCATTATCACTTGGCCTGCTGTCCCTTTCATCTTTTTGATTCTTTTTCATCCTGTTTCCCCACCTCTTTTTTTTTTCTCTCTCTCTTCACTGACGGGGAGAACAGAGACTCGTGTCCTCTTTCGGCAAAGACCGAGCATCACATCTTCATGCCCTCTGTCTGCCTCCCTTCCCCCCGACTTCCCCTCTCACCCTCTTCCTGCCTCTTCCTCCCACTCTCTGTACCCCCCTTTCCCTCCCCACCATGTCCTCTGTTCACCCTCTACTCTTTGCTTTAGTCTTTGAATTCCCCATCTCTGCTTCTCTCCTCCTATCCTGGCCAGTACAGTCTTTTAATGAGGATTTAAGATGGGGCTCACCGATGTAGTCCTGCTAATGGAGATCTGCTTTGTTCTGTTGCTCTGTGCAGTCAGGGGAGCCATTGCGTCCCAGCTCCATTCCAACACACACACACACACACAAACAATCACTATAGTTTTCATAGTCCCTCTTAATAATACTCCGATGCTCTATGTAATTTTAAGCATAAAACCTAGTCTTTCATGAAGCCCCTAGAAGAATCTCTGGAGTTATCTGAAGCATCGTCATTCCACACATCCCCCCGCAGACTTTTTGGCATTCAGCGGTAGCATTTATAACCTGCCCATACTCTTTGAAATGGCACTCAATCTCGCTGAAGCACTGAGACCAGAATGCTACATGCCTCCAAAATTTCTCAAGCCCTTGGCGTGAGAGAAAAAAAAAAAAAACGATAGAGAAGGGCGTAGAAAGGGAGAGAGATTGCCTGAGCTGAACCATAAATGGATTTTGGAGACTCCGTGATTGAGGGAGAGGAGTCTGTTTTTATCATCCCGTGGTTGGCAGTTTTTTGCTCGGCAGGGTGAAGGACCCAAAGACGATTACCCGGTCTACACCTCTTCACCCCGATCAGAGAAAAACAGGAGAGGAGAGGCTGAGAGATGGACCTTCTCTTTTTTTTCTATTTTAGTTTTGTAACCTTTTGTTTACCAGGCTAGTTCTAAGTTTTGAAAAAGTTTGAAATATTTTGCACCCCGCCTTATCCCTGATATTAATTAGTGAAACATAATATTAATAATAATCCTAATAATAATAGAGCCACTCTGGTCTCGATTAACCCTGTTCGCACTGTCCAGGTTGTCCAGGTTGACTGAGTGAGTTCAGTCGTGGGAACTTAATGATCATTACAGCTCGGCACGACTCAACTTGTCGAACATTCAGACTCGAGCTTGTTTGCTGTCTACTTGTTCACTGAGAAACAATGTACTTATTGTTGTGGTCAGTTGGTTTTCCTCGCTAGGCTGCGTGTAAACGATGGAGGCGGTGTGATAGACATTGCCAATCAGCGCTAGAGTGGATTAGATCAATATGAAGCAAGAGAATCACTCTTTAATCAGGACCTGCCCTGCTCTTTATTGAGAGAGCAGTGGCCTGTGAAATGACATAATAGCCTTAAGGCAGGCACACGCACACACACACACAAACACACACACACACATACACACACACACAAACACACACACGCGCGCACACACACACACACAGATAGACCACTGAGACCTTCTTTCTGTCCCCTGTGCACTCCTCTCTATAATTACTTACTCAGGAGGTCACACACACACACACACACACGCAAGGAAGAGGAACGCAGGCAATGTCAGTACCTACAGGAATTTTCCATTTTACAATTACTAATTAATAGTTCCACTTAAACATTGCAACAGCTTGCAGTTATGACTACTCCCTGCATTTTTGACACTTCTCTTTTTTTCAAGCACTCAACAATAATCAGCAATCATGCAGTTTTTCCTGTGACTTAAAATGGTGCAATTCCTCACAGACAAATAAGGACAGAATACCACAGGTAGTTCTTTGCCTGCAAAATAACATTTACTGTGCTAAATAACATATTTCTATTCCTGTAGGGACTGTTATGTAAGTGTATGGCAGTATAGTTGGAACTGTGTGTTGGGGGAAGGTTGGTCTTGTGATTTGTTTGGGGTTGATTTGGTGTCGTCGATGCTGCACGTAACAAAATAAATCAAAATAAAGGAAAACCAACATACTCGTCTTGATAGGGTGATTTGCCACCTCAAGACATTTTTTCGGGCCTGGTGTCTGTGCTCTAGTGTCAGGGCCTCAATTGGAGGGATGCAACACCAGTGTCCACAAACAATTCCGCCATTTGGAGTTTTCTTGATGTTGGGGGGGAAAAACGCTGTGTCAGGCATTACTCCACAATTTCCTCCAAGTGTCCATCTGGACTGAGATGTGGTGACTGAGATGAATGGCATTTGGTGTACAGTGTTTTACAAGCTCAGCAAACCATTTAGTGACCAGTTGTGCCCTGCAGATGGGGGTAATGTCAACCTGGAAGAGAACGGTCCCAGTACCAAAAGGTTGACGAGGATCACTCATTGGTTTTTGTGTGTGTAAGTGTTTAACTAAACTCCTCCCAAGTGCTGAGTGGACCTAAATCACACCGGAAGAACCACCTCCCTCCTCCCCTCCTGCTTTAAATAGTCTTTGTATTCCGTTTTTTTTACTCATGGGCTTGTGCTTGTGTGTGTGTCGATGTATTGACAGGTGCGGTAGGGATGCCTCTTCCCGGTGTGGAGGTTCGTATTGTCATGACCAACACAACCAGCACCACCATTGTAGAGGGCAACCACCGAGAGACTCAGGTAACCACTGAATGAAGACTAAAACTAGGGAGGTGAATTTTTACTAAGTTCAAAGATGATTGATATAAAGAAATCAACTAGTTTAAAAATAGAAAGATTTCAAAAACGAATGTAGTTCATTTTGAATTTTAAACATACAACCCCCTAGTACAGCCCAGGTGAAGGATGATGACTTGATTATTTTCCCCAAGAAGTTTAATAAACATGAAATATGAGAGTTTACAATGTTTTTTTTTATATGCATGAGCCATAGAAATACAGCTTTTTCATTTCACAACTCTGCATGCAGGTTAGATTCATTTTAACAAGGCTAGTATTGCTGTTGTCGGCTAGTAAATCACCCAGCAAATAACTGACTGGTCATTTAATCGTTCTCATCCCTAATTAAAACTGCACTCAAATAGCTGAGCACACACACACACACACACACACACACACACACACTTACTTGATCTTCAAGACAGAGTGAAGGTACATTTCAACCTTGATGCATCTGCCTCTCTCTCTCTCTCTCTCTCTCTCTCTCTCTCTCTCTCTCCCTCCCTCTCTCTGAATATTCTGTAGGTACGCCCAGGTCTGGAGGGTAAGGAGGGGGAGCTCATGGTTCGAGGTCTATCTGTCTTTAAGGAGTACTGGAACAAACCTCAGGAGACCAGGGAGTCGTTCACTGCTGACGGCTGGTTCAAAACAGGTACCGCTCCCTCCATCCCTCTCCTTCTCTCTCTCTTCTCTCTCTCCCTCGTTCTTTCTCACTCAGTAACTCACCCTCTCATACATGCACACACACACACGCACACTCATTCCCTCAGAGTGAGTAGATTGCACACTCTCCCGCTAATTGCATCTACATGAGTTATACTGTCAGAGGGATTCAGAGGAGGAGCTGCTGTCAGAAGATTTGCCTCTGTCCCACCATCTGCAGTTTCGGGGCTTGAATTTAAACACTTTAAAAGCAGGAGTCCAGTCTAGGAGGCTGACAAAGTCTGTGTGTGTATGTGTGTGTGTGTATGTGTGTGTGTGTTTTGGGGAACTATGAGGGAGTGATAAATGGAGTATGTGTGTTTTTGGTGCTGCAGGGCATTTTTCCTCCCTAAGTGGTTGTGACTGCTCTGGGTCTTGAGGAGCCAAGCATAGCTTTCTCTCTCTCGCTTTTTCTCTCTCTCTCTCTCTCTCTCTCTCTCTCTCGTGTGTGTGTGTGTGTGTGGTAGCACAGAGGGGAGCTGTCATCAGACGCTCTCTCCCTACAGCCCGGCACTTCTCTCTGCCCCCCCAAGGAGCAACCCGCTTTACTGCCGAACCACTGGGAGACAGGCATGAGGCGGTGAGGGGGGGGGGGGGGGAGATTGGAGGGAGGGTGGGCAGAAGCGGTGGGGCTTTGAGTTGTCATGTAGAGAAGACAGGAAATAAGAGCCAAAAGCGAAAGAGTGGTGAGGGGGAAAGAGCTCGAAGTATTGTTGCTCTAGATCTGGTGGAGGGGTCAGAAAGAGGCAGCTACAAAGGCAAGGGAAAGGGATTCTGGGGGTGGAGTGGATCGGGATGGGTGGGTGGGGGGGTGTTTTGGGTGAGGGGGGGGGGGGGGGGTGAAAGGCAGCAAGGATGGAGAGACCTGATGGAGAGCGAGGCAGTGGGAGAGCAGGGCAGAGTGTGTTTAATTGGCTTTGCAGGCTGGAAGGACAGAGTTCCCGAGCGCAGCACGCTGCTGTCACACTCCATTACAGCCACTGGCCACATAATGAGAGCCCGCGCAATCAGCTCCCCACAGACCAGTCCCCGAGCCACAGACGCAGCCGGGCACACACACACACAACCAAACACACTCACACATACACACTCATACACACACTGCTCTATAGGAAGCTGTCAAACACCTCTCTTGCCCACCCACCTGCCTGTGCTCCCCGACTCACACACACAACAAACACACATGTGCGTGCGTAGTGAGACATATGGATTTCACAAATAGGCACATGCTCATGTGGACACTAAGTCCCACATAAGTTGCACATACAAACCACGTGTGACTCTTGCACTGTACCCCATTGATGTGAATGTGTGGGGGGGTGAAGTGTTAGATGCAGGCCGACTTTGTACTTACCCTCTCCTTAGCTTCCTATTTCCCCTCTCACACTCATACCCTTTTTACCCTTGCACCTGCTCCCTCTTTCACACTCTACCTTTCTCTCTAACACTCTCTCTTGTCCTAGCACTCCATCTCTGACTTGCTAACTCTTGTCTGATCTCTTGTCACCTTCCCCTGGAGCTTTCTGAATCGCACCTTTTCTACATCCTCCAGGATTTGACCTCCAGGTCTGGGAGGAAAAAGAAAGAAGGTGCGCAGCGCTGCACTGTTTTTCAGGGATCTGACCAAAACTCAGTCCCACATCCTTTTGGGTGCATTGGATGATTTTAAAGGTGTCCCAGAGCACAAAATGACCATAATATATTTATGAGGGATTGATAGGATTGTTAATTGATGCCAATGACTCAACATTTACTTCAGCAGTTGCTGAGATTTCCAGCTTTCAAAACTCACTTTCTGGCCCGTATTCTGTTTTGGAGCCAAAACTCTGACAGGGCTATGAGCAAGCAACTGCTGTCGGAAGACATTTCGTTCTCAAGCTAAAAAACAAATGGCAAAGCAGTATTATTATTACATTATTTTGCATTTTTATATATTGCCTCTTCACTAGATGTTTCACATGGATCTCTACTCTAATTATCTAGTTTACTCGTCTCTGCTGTGAATATGTGACTATTATTTGTGTCACTTACAAACCACCGTAAGCTCTGCCAGAGACCTACTGATATTATTGCAATGCCACGGCCGATAGAGGTTGATAAAAGTAATAGATTATGTAATGGCCCTTAACATTGCACATTTCTGATTTTGTATAATGCTACTGGCTGTTATGTTGGCATACCCTTTTAGCCTATATATCCTAAGGTAGATGGAATAAAACAATTCAGGCTACTATATTCATAACTCATGTTGGATGAGCCAGTAGAATCCGTTTGAGTTGCAAGAAAATGTTGTTTAAAACCACTGCAGTTAAAGATGTCTTGAAAACCATTCTGTTAGTACTATATGGTAGAGACACAAAGGAGGATGACGTTTGAGGAGAAAGAAAGATAATAGAGGGAGACTGACAGGCAAAGAGGGAGGGAGAGGCAAAAGAGAAAAGGCTAAAGAAAAGGTGAGCGAAAGAAGCAGAGAAGGAGTGTGAGAGTTTAGATCAATAAGTTCTCTGTCGGCCAGAGGTGTCTTCTCCAGCGCCAGCGAGTGCTGCGTAGCATGACTGGCAGCTCTATAGGGAAGCTGTCATCCTCTCCTGACTTCTCTCTCTCCACTCATCTTCACAAACATCTCTGAGCACATTGATCCCTCCTCGCTTTTTTGCCTTCTCTTTGTGCTCTCTCTACTGTACAGTCTTTCTGCCATCCAAAACTATGAGCTCAGCTGAAGTAAACAAGACTGCAAGGCCCTTTGTTGTTGGAGGTGATGCACACATGTAAAGACGGTGAGTTCAGGGCAGTGGAAGTGAGAAAGGAGCCAGAGCCACATTGAGAGGGGGGGGGAGGAATAGAATTGGGTTCAGCTGGTGCCCACCACCCAGGACAGACCACTACTCCTCCCAGAATTGATTATTATGCACTGAAATAAACCATAAATAAATGTATGAATATATAAATAAATAAGCACTAGTGGGAAGGGAGAGAGGCATAGGCATTAGCAATTTTCCAAATGGTGTTGTGCGGTGGTGAATAATGGAGGCTTGGTTGTAGCAGGCAGTGTGGAGTAAGCAGTGCTTGGGGACTGGCCATTAGCCCAGCCTGATCTTCAGTAACAGAGCTACGCTGGGCCAGGCCAGGAGGAGGAACCGGAGGCTGGATAACTGGAAGAATGTTAACTTGGACACGCTCAGGCTTCGTAGCAGGAATGTTAACCAGCGCTAAATCTTTGCCGTTTTAACCTCAGTTCCATATATTATTATGGCTTATTCCCATAGAACCTCATTTATCCATATGTCAGACGACTGAGTGGTCGACCAAAGAGCCAGAATGAGCAACAAATGTAGCAACACATTCTTCTGATTATGTTAAAGTGTTGAGATTTCCGCATTTACGCTGCACAAAGTAGTTTAGGGTGCATCTGCCTGTATGGTTTATCTTTTGAACAAGCGTTGTTGCAAGGGACTTAAGTTTGTTTCAGTGTTGCAGAAATGTCATTCTCCCAAATAGTGCTGGAACGATTAGTCAATTAATCGATTAGTCGATCGACAGACAATTAATCAATTATAATCTTGATAATCGATTAATCGTTTTAGGAATTTATCTAGTAAAAATACCAAACATTTGCTGGTTACAGCTTCACAAATGCTAATATTTTTCGTTTCATACAATTATTAAATGAATACTTTGGGTTTTTTTTGGCTGCTGTTCAGACTAAGTAAGCAATTTTAAGAATCACTTTGGGCTCTGGTAACTTATGATGGGCATTTGTCATTTTTTCTGGCATTTTATAGACTAAATAATTAATCGATGAATTGGAAAAAAATAATCAGTAGATTAATCGATAATGAAAATAATTGTTAGCTGCTGTCATACTCCCAGAGTTTCAATTAACAAAGCTCAAGTATGAAAACACACAAGAAAATAACATGTGTGCGTGTGTGTGTGCATGTGCGCGCGGCACGCGCGTGTGTGTGTATGTGTGCGTGTATACGCAAGACCGAGAGACACATAACCCCAGATGTAAAGGTGAGCTTCAGGTCTGCAGGCTAAATTCTCCGCAGACAGACAGAAGTGTGGCTTATATCCCACAGAGACATCACCAGTCATTTGTGCATTGCTCTTTTGCTCCCAGCTGTGCTCTCCTCTTCCTCTCCCACTCTCCTCCCCTCCCCTCCATCCCTCCCTGAGTCCCTCAATGTCAGATTTCACCTCCGGTCACAATGTGTCCTCCTAACCCCAATGTCAGAGTCTCCTGCGGGGTCTCGGCACCGCCCAGCCCTCCCAGCACTTTGTTCAGATCAGACATCCCTTCCTATAACGTTTACAGCCAAGGTGACGACACGCGGCAGTCCCGGCTTTATTAATACCGGCTACAGGTAATTCTAGTTTAACGCTGCTTCATCCAAGCCGCTAAGATGCAGGGAATTTCAACAAACTCTTACAAGCTGCTGTATCACTTTGTCCTCTGTCCATTTTCCTATATAGAAACTAAAGAAAAAGGAATGAAAGGCCTGTGTTTTTCACAAAGCTTTTTATTTGTTTGCTAATTCATTCATTCATTCATTTTTCTTCTGTTCTGGTTGAAAGCAAAGGAGTGTTGGGATTTCAAAAGTAGATAGACAGACAGACAGATACTTATTATTAATATTAATAATATATAATATATATTAATATTAATTAATATACTTATTAATTATTTTAACTGTCTCGTCTTAATTCAATTGTTGCAGCAGCAACACACACTTGAGACAAGACTTTTTTCATTCCAGTGCTTTTACCTTATAGCATCTCCTGAAATAGCATGTGAGATGAGCTCAGTCAGTTCCCTGTTCTCACCTAATTCACACAGCTTCATCAGCTTAAAAATCAGTGATGATTGTCGGACCCCAAGGTATCAGTCAGTGTATAATACTACCATCTCATGCC
This sequence comes from Centroberyx gerrardi, assembly GCF_048128805.1. Taxonomy (NCBI): domain Eukaryota; kingdom Metazoa; phylum Chordata; class Actinopteri; order Beryciformes; family Berycidae; genus Centroberyx; species Centroberyx gerrardi. Next base: position 12,504,914 of record NC_135997.1, read on the forward strand.
TTTGAATAGGATTTGATAATGTTACTTTTTCCCCCCTCAAGAAACAGCAGTGTAGCAGCAAAAATAGCTGTAAGACTGTGTACAAATTGTGTTCGTGTACATAAGGTGGAAAATTGGAGAATGTAGATACCAAAGTAAAGCATAAACAACTAATAATAATGTAACTGAAACAATTTAAAATAAAACTACCATATTTACCATAAAACAGAATGTACAGGGTGGCATTACTATGAATTTAGTCATTTCAGTTTTCTATTATGTGATTTCATCAAGAGACAAAGAGACCTGGAGCTGCTGCAATGACAGTTGGAGACTGACTATTTTTAGTTTTTGCACCCAAGTGAGCTTCATTTTGTTAAAGCGCTTCCAGGTAAATACTAGAAAATGCACCTTTATCCTAATCGCTCAGAGTAACAGCCGCAGAGTCCCCAAAGTCAGTCTCCCATTCTTGATGGATCACCTCTACTCTCGCCTCTCGTTTCTAGCTGTGGGAAACCTGTTCATGTTATCAAATCAAGCGCGAACTGTTGTTCTAGATAATCGAATAAGAACATCACAGGAAGATCATGATTATTGAACTCTATTTGAGGGTGGATTTTCCCTTTTCGAAGTTAGCAGACTAAACATGTTTCGGAAAAATATGCTCCTGCCGAGGAACACAGTCGTATTAGTTGATCCAAGTTTTGAAATCAGTCGACAATCGACGGCTGTTGTTTGGAGCCGGTGTGCGTCGGTGGAGTCCCTATCAGATTTGTGTGACACGGTGGAGAACAGCAGCATGTAAACGGCAGTCAAGTAGTCGGCTTGACGAACACGGCGGATCTGAGACAGACATCAATCCTCAAGTTCAGCTTGTTATCTGCTGGCGGAAAGGCAGCCCAGCAAGGAATATAATCAGTAACATTAACATAAAGCAATTCAAGCTCCTTTAATTGCATTATATTAAACAAATTAGATCACTCATCCAAGTGCAAAGTGCTTTCTTGTACGATATTAATTACTAAAAAAGGAGCTGTGACAAAAGTTAAGGATGATAAATAATGTCAGAGCTGAGATTTCAGTGCTTGGCTGTCTGTTATTTATCCTCATTAACTCTTCCATCTAGGCGTCGGGGCTTTAATGTGGAACATTAATATTCATATATGCTAAGTGTTTACAGTCAGTCTGAAAAGAGGCATGACTCCCATTCAGACCTTGTTCATCTTTGTGCAGATAAGGCCCTCCGCTCCTCAGTCAGAAATAGGGTGTTGTTAGTGTGATAGATGGCACTCGGCTCCATGCTGCAGTGTAGCAGTGGAAGTTCTGCTGAGAGATTGTGACTCCAGTTGTCCCACAGTTCGTTCTCACCGTGGAAAAGCATTTCCTTCATCAGAACCAGAATCACTTAAATTGTATTGGCGCAAAGTCTAATAAATATATGGCATAAAAGGAAGGACACGTGTTCTTTGCTTGGTTGTGGAGAGTTGTCAAATTGCTTTAAATACCATCCCAATTATGCACAGTCTGATTCATTTCACTTAAGTTTTTGTGACTCAACAGTTAATTTTAATCAGTTATTTTATGTATTCGGCATTTTTTTAGTATGCAGATTTCTTGTTTCATCATGATGGAGATGGGAGCGCCAGACATATTGCGGGGTTACAGTTGCCTAAGGAAAGGAGTGCACAAATGGACTGAAGTCAAAGGCAGAATGCAGGTATCATAATGTGAACGTGGACATGCCTTGATTTGCATATTCATCAGTTAAAGTGCGCGTCCTGAAGGAGGCTGCGTATCCCCAGGCGTAACTCCGGGGTTGGCGGAGTAAACACAACTGCGCTGTGCTGAAGTCAAGGTCTGAATCAGGCCCTTTATGAACTATATATATACGAATCACGTTCATCTACATATATTCATACAATATTTATTCCAGTCTATTGCAACGACAGCAGAAATCTGTTGTGGGGCTAGAAGGGACTGACAGACTAACGACTTCTGTGACCTCCATGAAAAATGTGTTTATACTTTTTTTGGTTGTCTTTCTCCTTCGCCAACACCTCCAGCAGCGATGCCAGCGGCGGACAGACTGAAGTGTTTCTGTGATGTTGGCTGTGGCCTTTGTCATATGTCACACTGCCCTTTTCTTCCCCCTTTTTCCTTCCATACACCTCCTCCTGCCCTCACCCTGTGTGCATGTACTTATTTTTCTTCAGCAAAGAAACAAAGTGTCCAAAGTGTGTGTGTGTGTGTGTGTGTGTGTGTAGGTGCGTGGGTTGAGGCCTCTTACAGTGACATTTTTCCCAAGGCACCTTGTGTGCTCCCAATCAGAAAAAATTAAGAGCACGGGAAAGAAATGTAGGAGCACAATTTGGAAAACAAATTGAAAATACCCCATAGCTACTTTGAATCTCATGCGTCTCAAGTCTTCTATTACAGTTTCTGAGGTAGCGGGCGTGCTGCTGGCGCTGTCGAGCCCCGGGGCTTCGTCCCCGCCGGCCTGAGAGGTGGTTGAGTAGATACTCAGGGAGAGAGGCAAACAGTTAGTCTGATGGGCAAAGAGCCAACAGCTTGCTGCAGCCATTAGGATCCAGCAGCCAGTGGTCAATATCCGCAATCAAAACCTCAGTTTAGCTCCAATTTAAGTACATCACACATAGTCTAGTTGGAGCTAAGTAATAAATCGACTTTATATGGTCAGATTCCATTTATATGTTAGGATTCCATTCACAAACATTTTACAAAGCAGACGAAGTTGACATGGTTTTCAATGTTTTCTTCTTTTGTGATTTTGGGTGCAAAGCAGTGTAGGGAATAGGATAACTTCTAAAAAAGTAAGTTACATATTACCTCTCAGTCACAGTAATACATTTTATGGCTTTATTATTCTGTATGCAGGGTGACTTGTTGGTTTATAATATATTTTGTTTTTACAGTTTTTACTTTTGAGTTGCCTTCACGAATACCTCTGGCCAACAATACACGCTGGTCACCTGTCTATCACTGCAGAACATGCATATTGCTAATCTGTTGTTTTTTTTCTTCTCCTTCAATTCATTCAATGTAATGCACATTTTTACATGGAAACTGTCAAGCGCAGTGACATCAAAACTGACGTCTTTAATTTAAATAAAATGAGAGCAGGAATGGAGGTCAGTCACCAGCATTGTGTTTAAAATATTACGCTCCAGTAGAAATATCATTCTGAGAGCAATTTTGCATCAGTCATCAATTGCATTACCTGTAATTTGAATAACTGTTGACAATACACTTCTGTGCACAGTGATTTTTTACACGCCAAACAACTAAATGATAATAAATGGCTTAGAATAATTTGGGGTTGACTTTCTGAATTTCAATTATGCTTTAACAGGGTGAAGTTTTCTGCAAAGCCAACTGTCATTTTCTTGTCTTCTGAAAGACATTCTGGAAGTTTCTCTGCCCTCCATCCTCAGTTTAAGTCTTTACTGATCTGTTTTTATTTCTTTTTTTTTCCACACTGTGTGCCTTCACTTTCTTTAATGCCTCAGAATGAGATGAAAGCCCAGTGCAATTAGGCTTCTTATCGTTTTAATTAAGAAAGCCATTCGGCCATATCTGCCTCCGACGCCATAACACATAATGGCAGAGAGCCTCTGATGCCTGAAGTAGTGTTTGTGTGTGCGTGTGTATATATATATATATATATATATATATATATATATATATATATGTATGTGTGTGCGTATGTGTGTGTACAAGCATGTGTGTGTGTCCTAGTAACACAATTCCCAACAATCTCCCTCCCGCCCTCCTTTCCTCTCTTTTATCAGTCTGTGTTCTCCAATCACTATTCCCACTCGTGCCTCACTCCAAACATGCTGTTCTATCCCTCGTTATTTTCCTTCTCCTCAAAGAGACAAGGTCAAAGAGTCCACTATAAGTACTTCAAACTCAATTGAAGAATGTTGTCTGAATGTTTCGTTTCAACCCTTCTGTCAAACATTGCCTCATTAATGCTGTTTGCCTCCTTTTTTACTTAAACATTTGCAGTAAATGGGGGTGAATTTCATGGCATTTTCTTCTATTTCAGCACGTGCATACACACAGACACGAGTCTACACGCACACACACACACACACACACACACACACATAGGACACGCTAGCAGCTTATCAATGTGCACATAAACCATGCTCTCTTTCCCACATCCATTTACAGAAGAACAGAGCTACATGGCCGTGACCAAATTATTCCTGCATTTTTCTTTTTCCCCTCGCCCAAAAGCGGAGGCGAAGAGGGGAAACTGTAACTACCCTGTTACTGGTGTTAACACCCAACCAGCTCCTCTACTCCCCCTCTGCTCTCCCTCTCTCCCTCCATCCCCCCTCTCCTCCCCCGTTACCCTAGCCTATCAGTGCGGAGCAGTGGTCTGTGAAGAAATTCCCAATATCTAAATTTACACACTGTATCAATCTTGTTTAATAGACTGGAAAGCTTATAGCCGCCGCGGCAAGCCGGCAGAGAGGGCAGCGGTGATAAATTGTCGGCGTGCAGGCGACAGCCGCCCGTGATGTATAATGAAATATTTATGATTTATCCCAGCTAATAAACTGAAATGAAGTGCGTGATGTATGGGAACAGATGGGCCCTCTATTGATGCTGAGGCGCAGAGGCAAGGGGAAGAGGAGACGGGAAGATAGGTGGAGAGGGGGAAACAGGAGATGCGATGAGAGATGCTCCAGAGAGGTGGCGAGAGGGAGTAAGAAGCGATGGAATGAGGCAGGGAGGAAATATGGAGGGCGAGGAGAGGGCTTAAAAAAAAAAAATTGGGAAGGTGGTAGTGTATGTTTGGCTACTGTTGGAAAGAGGAGAGGCTGGAAGAGTGGCCAAAAAGGCAAGATGGATAGAGGAATGCAGGGGGATAAATGAGATGAGATGATGGAGTAGAAGACAGAGGGAAGATGACAGTAAAAACAGACCACCATCAAACTAGAATATTTCTCCCACAATGCCTCATGGTGTTGATTCCAGGTAAGTCGGGCCAGTCATTTTCTTTTGTTGGTTCCATGTTCCAGGTGTAGACTTGTGTCCTTCCTTTGCTGTTTTGCCCTCTCACATTTTAACCTTGTGGATGCGTCCCTCACCCTCACCCCCGCTGACCACTTGTCCACCACCTATCTTCAACCCTCTGCCTTCACTTCAGCACCTGCTTAACCTCATGGCAGCATCACGCACACACACACACACACACACACACTTACGCTGACCCACTCCTCCCTCGGTCCCAGCTGTGGACGCACAACCTATAATAATCCAAGAGGACACCTCCCTCTCCCTCTCCCTCTCCCTGTACCTTCTTTTCTTCCCTCTGCTCTTCCTCCTTCCCTCCGTCGTCCATTTTTCTCTCTCTCTGTCTCTCTCCACTCATCCATACTGACCCATTTCCTCTCCTCATCATCCCCAGGCCCAGCTGAGCCCCTCACACCTCACACCACATACTGTACTCAGCCTCCCCCACACCTGTCTCCCCTGGACGCCTACTGGTGTCTGTGTGTGGGTGTGGGAAAGAGGGGGAGGGGGGGGGGGGTCCTCCAACACCCATCCATCCACTGCACTCCCACTGACCTTTCTCTATCACACACACACACATACATGCATGCACAAACACAAACGCACACACCTTATATTCACCCGACTTCACTCGAGTCTAGTTGTGAAGTGAGGTGACAGCTTCTCAGTGTCTGTGTGTGTCTGTCTGAGTGCGTGTGTGTCTTTCTGTGTGTGTTTCTGTGTGTTTGTGTGTGTGTGTGTGGGTTGGTGGGTGGTTGGGTGTATGTCATGGAGGGTGTCAGAGTCTTTGTCCTCTCCATTCTCCCTTTCTGAAACGACATCCCTTGCAGCCAGTGTTATAAGTGACGTCACTGATACCTAGAGATGCTATGTCAAATATAGTCTCCATCTCAGACGAGAGGCTCAGTCAAGTGGTTATTTATGTGGCAAAGTGTGTGTGTGTGTGCATGTGTGCAGGGGCGTGCTTATCTAGTGGTTCGCAAGCGTTTCCTTTTCTCAGCCAAGCAGATGTGAGTATATGTGTGTCGGTATCCCGATCGAGTACATGTATGTGTGTGTGTGCGTAATTAAGTGACGCTTCAGCATGGCACAATCTTTATCTCCACATCCAGGAGATATTGTAGAGGCGGATACAAGCACTCCCAATTACACACTACTGAAGACCTGGAGCCTCTCTCTCACACACTCTCTCTCTCTCTCTCTCTCTCTCTCTCTCTCTCTCTCTCTCTCTCTGTCCACTCCTTCCCTCCCATGTCTTGTAGGAGACACAGCAGTCTATAAGGACGGTGTGTACTGGATCCTGGGCCGCAGCAGCGTTGACATCATCAAGAGCGGCGGCTACAAGATCAGCGCACTCGAGGTGGAGCGCCACCTACTGGCCCATCCCGACATCATGGGTGAGAACTGGCTGCGCTGTGCAGGAGAAATCAAATTTTAGGACAGTTGAGATGTTTTAGCTGAACGTCCGGCTGGTTTGACATTTTACCCTTTCAGATGTGGCTGTGATTGGTGCGCGAGACGCCACATGGGGTCAGAAAGTCACTGCGGTGGTGCAGCTGAAGAAGGGGCGGAGCTTGACCTTACCTGAGTTGAAGACCTGGGCAAGGTACTGTGACTTTAAATAATCTCTTCTCCGGTTTAATCTTCGGTTTAGGGTTAGAAATGGGGTTAAGATGACAGTCTGTAGAGATGCAGCGAATAGGCAAATGATCCTTTGCCTGTCTACTTTTTATCACCTGATAGTTAGTTGAGTAACAATATTGGACTATCCAATTAAAGTGTTGCCCTTTATTGATCCTTATAGGGATGCTCTGTTTATGCTAGTCAGGGCGCAGGCTCAGCTACAGAACAGCACCCCTGGTGGTGGGACGGAGTCAGTGTCTTGCTCCAGGACACTTCAGCAGGGCAGATCTTTGCCAATGTAGGGACTTGAACCCGGATCCTCCAGTTTAAAGTGAGACTCCAATCCATAGCACCATGGAAGAATGTGACCTGAATAGCCTTTGACCGCTTGGCCATCCTGGCTTCACAAAAAATGAGACCATATCCCATTTTTGCAAAATAGTGCTGACCCTCTCTTGGTTAAATCTGAGTACACTGATTTAAGAAGAAGACGTTTCCTCATCTCATTTTCATCCTGTGGTAAATAAATGACGACTCATAAATGCAGACTATGCAGCTCTCCAAACAGTTCAGCACACGTATCCCCAGCGACCGGCCCTGAAGCCCTCAGATCAATAGGGAGGGATGTGAGAGAAAGAGAGGCCAGAGATGGACTAATGAGGGGAGCTGAAGGAAAGACAGGGGATGAAAAAGAGGAAGATGTGCAGGAAGCGAACAAATGATTGTTATGGAGGGCTCTGTCTTATGGGCTAACAGTTGTTGTTGTTTTTGTTTTTTTTTTCATTTCTCTAAATGTCAATGCAGTTTATTTTGTCTAGACAGTTGGCGATGACATGCGGTCGTTCTCTTTGGAGTGACTGAAGGCACAAACGCTCCTCCCCTTCCCTCCTTCTTTTACTTGAACTCTTTGTAGAATTTGGTTTCTCAGTGATTCGTCCACCCTGCCCTCTCTCTTCACTTTCCCTCCATCTGTTTCTGTCCTCCACACTATCCTCCAACCACCCACTACCATCTTTCTACCGTGTCTCAGAATTATGTGCCTGTGCATTTTGTGTGTGTGTGTGTGTGTGTCAGGGCCGTGGGCTCCATATGGTGTGGGGGTGTTAGGTCCTACTGCTGTGGCCTGCTGGTCCAGCATGGTGGATTACCATTGCTGCCTGTGACCCAGGCTAACACACACACACACACACACACACACACAGAGTTCTCAGCCACGGGTGCCGCCAGAGGACAGGCAGTGCCAGTACACAGCCCACTGCTGGGGCCAGGGTGAAGGAGAGAGAGAGAGAGAGAGATGAAATGAGACATAAACAAGTAGATGGATGCTCACTCTTCAGTGCCCTGGCTTCAGCTGTCAGTCTGAATCTCTATCACACCCTCTGTGTTCCACACTGCCTTGAACACACACACAACACACACACACACATACAAACACACACACATACAGCCTCAGAGAAATTGGTGACATGAGCAAGCCCCATTAGAGAGAAAGAGACGCATATGTATACATACACACTCACTCACACTTTACTCATTGAGTCAGAGAGAGAGGGAGAGACGGAGACAGAGAGATGCTCAGGAAAAAAAGAAAAAAAAACATCTGCTGAAAGGAGTATTTGATGGCAGCAGTATGAGTCATTATGCTCACTCTCACCACAAGCATGCACACAAGAAGACACACACACACACACACACACATACACACACACGCACACAAACAAACAAACTAGGTTAGAAGATAATAAAAAAGCTCCAGGCTTCAAGACTTGACATAACAACCATGCACTCAAAATGGAAAAATAAAACACTTTTAATTATCCCAGCCTTCTGTTTTTGCTTTTATTATTTGTTTTTTGTTTTTTGTTTTTTTATTTCACAGTGATTATATTGTTTTGTATGAAGGGAATAGTCTGTGTCTGGAAGGCGAATTGGGGATATTAGGGAGGAGAACTGCAGAGTGTATGAAGGACGTTTCTTTCCTTATCTCTACCACTCTGCCACAGGGCTAGCCTTTGTTCCGCAATTGTTTTCTGCTTTTTGTTGCACATGTGCGCGTGTGCATGTCCCCGTCTATGTGTGTGCATACATGCGCATATGTGTATGTGCGTGTGTGTCTCCTTGTGCATGCCTGTGAGTCTGCGTGTATCTCCTTGTAGCACTATACAGTCTCCAGTGAATTAGAGTGTCTGTGTTTGTCGGGGCTGTTTTTGCAGGGAGCACATGGCGCCCTACACCATCCCTACAGGCCTGGTGCTGGTGGAGGAGATGCCTAGGAATCAGATGGGCAAGGTCAACAAGAAGGACCTGCTGCGACACTTCTTCCCGTGACTGGACGCGCCGCACCGGTTTCCTAATTGGAGGAACGCAGCTCTACGTCACTTCCCGTGGTGGGAGATGAGCTGTCCCGACTGGTCAGATCCCAGCACATCACAGCCAATGTATTGTCACCAACAGAACTGTGCATATACTGTACACTGTATGTTTGGCTGTTCCAATATAGATATGGTAACACAGTGGTACCTACTGGAAAGAGAGGTTTGAGTATTGTTATTGGTGTGTTCAGATATTTTATCGGTATGAACAGTGTTTTCAGAGATTTAATTGGAAAAAAAAAACAGAAATTGCAGTGGTGTGGTGTGACCAGAATTACACTTAATTACACCAGCAACAAAATATAATGAAAGACATTGAGGTGGTGGAATAGGAAACCTAGAATAGGAAAAAAATGTACTTAGAGAGAATACACTTGAGAAATGTATTCACATTGATGCACTTGAAATAGCAGATATGTTATTCTAATGTAATAAAATTGAAATTATTTTGGAGTTATTTTTGGTTGGTGCTTTTTTATGAACCATGGTGTTGTTACACTACTTGTTTTTTCTGTGTGTGTGTGTGTCTGTGCAGCTGTGGTTACACAGGTGTGATGAGAGCCTGAAGGCGGATACTCTAGCAAGGCACAACACCACAGCTGGATGCTCCACACTCCATCTGACTAACCCTCCCTCTCTGCTCGCTCTTCTCACCTCTCATCCTTTTTCATCCCCGTTTCCCCAATCCCTCGCCTCTTCTATCTTCTCTACAAGTCAAAACAGATTGTGGTGGCACTTGGACCAACTTGACTGTGTGACTCCTTCTGAATGAGCCCTGGCACGCCGCCAGCGTAGACAGACAGTGTGTGCGAAGAGATGGAAGAATGGCACGGAGAAGAGAAAAATATAAAGCGGCACTGTCAGAGAGAGATTGGAGCCTTAACGAGAACTGGCTGGAGAAAGTTGTTAGAACAGAGGGGGATGAGAGAAATGAAGAAGGGAGCGAAAGAGTGAGCGTAATGAATGTTTTGAACAAATGATATGCTAAGGATTTAGAGAGGAGAAGAGGAGGGGAAGAGAGAGAGGAGGAGGCTAAAATACAGCTGAGATAAACAGTCATGATGAGCAGCTAGAGAAAGGAAGATGGAAAGAAACACAAGTGCAACCCCCAGCCAGTACCTCCGTCTGTCCACACACACACACACACACACAGTCCTCCGCCCACAGTCACCAGAGACCTGATTAAGAGAGCAGAGCTATCGATCTGTGGGCTGGCAGGCTAGGATGGATGAGCAGGCAGGGCTGCAGGAGCACCAGAGGACAGCTTCAACCCCCCACCACCCACAACACCCCACCCAACCACCCACCCACACCGGAGCTGGGAGTTGGCCAGGGCCAGGGGCAGCAAGGCCGGGGTTGCCATGTTGAGGCCGGAGCCATTTTATGGGGCAGAGGGTCAAAAGCGAAGCTGCAGACATGAGATCCGGGGCCCAGGAACCAGTAGGTGGTCAAGGGATGAGAGAGGCTACCTGAGCTAGTTAGGAGGCCTGGCAGGATGATGTGATACAGGGTCAACGCTCCACTCGGGTGGGTGGGGGGTGGGGGTAACCGAGAGAGTGAGCGGGTTCCAGTGCTTGCCTGGTGCACACAAGGGGGAGGGGGAGGATGGTGGATATTCCCAGGACTCGAGCTTGATGGAGTACTCGTGCCCTTGAACTACTTCCACCTCTCCTATTCTCTCTCTCTGTCTCTCTCTCTCTCTCCCTCTCTCTCTCACACACACACACACACACTCCCTCCCTGCCTGTGTTTGCTGGAGCGTGGTGGAAGAGGTTGTCTGCAGATGGCTGCTTATTGGGCCCCAGGGTCCTGGAGGGCGGGTTATGGGGGACACCAGGGAGGTTGTGTATGTGTTTGAGAGACACAGAGAGTTTGGGTAGAAGGGCAAAGGTTTTAACAAACGGGCGATGTTACAGAGTGATAACAAAGGGAGAGCTTACCTAATATTGTCATGTTGGGTTTTTTTTAACTATTCAGCTTCATGACGTCATGCATTTCCTTTGCCACGACTTCGCTGTTCATGTAAGACTCCGAGTTGGAGACATTATGGAAGAACAGGAGCCAGCTGGCATCACAAGCTGACAAAGAATTGAAATAGTATTACATTTCAAAGATATTCCTTTTTTTTCTGCATTGAGCGATTGAATGCCAATTCATTCAATCATTTATTCATTTTCTCTACCTGCTCAATCCTTTTCAGCAGCCTATCCCAGCATGCATTGGGTGGATGCCATGGACAGTTCGCCAGTCCATCGCAAGGCTGACAAAGATACTGCAGACGCTCATTTTCATACCTATGGGCAATCAATTAACTGCTTCTAACAAACGGAAAGGCAAACGACACAAATACAGGTAAAAACAAAAATAGCGTATGTGCCTGTGGCTTCTGAGGGCTTGTATTTTGGCTTGGGCTAAAGGCATGTTTCTTTGAAATGTTCCTCTGCTGTAATTCAGTCTCTCTCTCTCTCTCTCTCTCTATCTCTCTCCGACTTTCAGCAGAAGTCTCAGGCAGCCCGTCATTCTCCTCTGCACATGAAAGCCATCCATCATGAATGATTCTAGAGAGAGAGAGAAGAAGTTCCTCCCTCTCCTCTTTGAACACTCTCACTGCATAATAAACAGGTCAGACTGTTTGAATGAGATAGAGGAAAAACAATAGCCAGTCAATTCATGGCATATAGAGTTTCTTCACTAGGAGTTATACGCTGCTGGCTTACTGTACACATTACAGACACAAAGAAAGAAAATGAAAAAGAAAAAAAAACAACAATAGCCTTACAAATATACAGTCAAACATTCACATGTGCTGCACTTTTCACAATCGCAAAAGGATATGGGCCTGTGGCTAGTTGATCAACATGACAGGCTTTATGGATGTAACTGAGTGGAGAGAGGGATGATGGGAGGATGACAGGCTAGGCTCTTCGGCCCTAGGGACACCCTGAGTACACACACGCACACACACAAACACACATCAATGAGCCCAGACCCCCACTAGGCGTGTGTGTGTGTGTAGCTGATGCTTGTAGAGGCGGGTTGTTGTTTACATGGAGCTCATGTTTATTCTAAAGCCAGTTATACCTCGCTGGCTCAGCCTTAGGCTTGGTTCCTATTAAACTCCTGCTGACTCTCTTTCTCCCCTTTATTTCTATTTTTCCCTCTCTTTCTCTCTGTTGCCCTTTTCTCTCTGTCACGCTCTTTCTTTCAGCTCTCTTTCTCTTCCTGTCTTTCCCCCTCTCTCGCTGCTATCTGTGTCTCTGTTAATTGTGTTTGTCTCTATTTGATGCTCCACACCATGTTCTTTAAATAGAAGTGATGACTGGTCAATGTATTCTGGACAGGGCACCGCGCCACTTCCCACTGAGCAATTTTATATTGATTAGCCGTTTAAAAGACGTCTAAATGGTTCTAGATGTCTAGGCTAAAATGAGGCTACACAGGGTTTAAAAGTGAAAGTTTAGTCGACATCTACATCTTCGACTACATCTTCTGGGGTAGATGACAAAAATAAACCATTATATGATATTTACAGCTGTTTATGCATTGTTTAGATACGTAATAATGTATTCACTGGTCTAAAACTGCGATATTCACAATCTAAAAGATCCTAGACTCGATGAGATAAACCATAGAGGCGATGTTGAAATGACTAGTGACAAACTGAATTCAGTGTGTCTACAGTTGAAAACAGCTAAAAAACTTTTTGGAAAACGGGGGTGGGGGGAATGTGGATCAATATTGAATTATCATGTTCTAGCTCTCATAACTCGGCCCGCTCAACAATGGGGAGAGACAAGGTCATGAGAGAATAAATAGCAGGCAGACTAGCTAATGATCTATCATTCTGGACAAGCGGCTGCACCCGAGAGCGGGCCGGCTGACAAGATCATTAATAAAAGCTGCTGGGAGAGTGATCGATCGGCTTGATGGATGATCAGAGCCACAAATACTATAAAACACCTGGATGTCAGGCCTCGTCCCTCTGAAGAGAGGAGGGAGGGGAGGGGAGGGGCGGGGAGGGGAGGAGAGGGAGGGAGGGTACGGCAGCCTGGCAGGACAGCCCATCTTTAAAAAAAATCCAGATCCCAATGGAGATTAGTCAAACGGGATGAAGCCTCAACCTCTGAAACTATCCCAGAAAATTAATTCAGCACTGCAGCCCTGTGTGTGTATGTGTGTTTATGGACGTATGCATGTGTAGGTATGTATGTGTGTGGCTATTTAAGTGTGTCTGTCTGTCTGTGTATCTGTGTGTGTGTGTGTGTGTGTGTGTGTGTGTGTGTGTGTGTGTGTGTGTGCGCTACAGTCAATGTGCTGTATTCCACAGAAGCCCAGTGTGAGAGCATCAGTGTAATTTGAGGTAGATCAGGGAGTCAGCAGGTGCCCTGCTGTACAGGCTGCTGCAGCAGTCCACTGTGGTGTAATGGGAGGTATTTATTATTGACGTGCTCACTTCACACCATTACTGAGCTCTGTGGTGGTAATCTCTGTCTCCCCTACCTATCTCCACTACCTCCCCTTTCCCTTTCCCTCTCTCTCTCTCTGCTCTATCTGTTGTATCTCTCAGCGTGGTACAGTATCTCTTTGTCATCTACACACACGCACACGCGCACACACACAAACACACCTTACTCAGCAGTTAATCTAGATTCCTAATCTTTTCAGTGAGAGAGAGAATGAGTTCAGAAGGAGTGTAGTCTCCTTGCATGGCTGCGTGTATCAATATCTGTACATTGATCTGGCCTCGCCTCTCCTCCTCCATCCGTCCAGATATAGATTGGTTTTCCCAGCAGGTATCTGCGCCTTGAATCTGACTGATGGGCGGTGTGCGTAGGGGAGGGTATATTGAACCAGGGTGTCCCGCATGCCACAGGATTGTGTTAGGCTGCTGAGCAAAAAATGTACGAGGGTGGAGGGGGGGGGGGGTAGAGGAATAGGACATCGTCTTCAGGCAAGGTTACACATCATACAAGCGGCATGGACATTGGGAAAAGCTCTCCATCAGTTTCTCAATCAATGATGTGATGGTAAATAACAGGGATGGGTAAACAACATGAGGGTTGGGTATTTTAAAGGAAGAAAACATTTTTATACTTGAAAAAAGAATGAGAAAGGAGCACTTCTTGGATCTGAGGTAGTGGAGGACAGCAGAAACAGCTGCTCTGTGGTTGGCAGGTATAATACCTAAAAAATATACTAGGCATATTCCTTGCCAGTCACATAAGGTACGTATGAGGAAGTAAAGGCATGAATTCCCCAAAGAAAAAACACAGCACTCAAAAATGTAAAAAGCTTTTATTATAGTGGCTACATATTAAAAACAGCGACTAATGCATATTGACCAAGAACTGGTCTTCGCCAGAGTCAAAGTGCTGATTTATACTTTTTTCCTTAAAAAAAACATCTTGATAGTACTTAGTATGATGTTTACTATGAATATATGAAGTCATAAAGATTTACATCAGCCTAAAAAAAGGGTAGATAAACACTATTCCGTAAATAAAAAAAACTGAGTTTAGGTGGGTTTACCCTCCACTACATCCCCGGTATCAATTAGGAACAAGCCTATGTGTGTATGTGTGTGTGTGTGAGTGTGTGTGTGTGTGTACGTGCATGTGCATGTGTGTGTTGTTGTTGTTGTGTGAAGGAGGGGTGTGTGTGTATGCATTGTGTCTGTACGTGTCCGCGCGGTGCTGTTGTCATCAGTGCCTGACCATAAATCAGAGGCCCCCGGGCCGTGGGATTGCCCGGCTCGTGCCTCTATGTGTAATTACAAAGCTGACATTTAAACAGCAGCAGCCATATTTCACTCCCGCCAGCGCCGGACCCAGAGTGGTCTACGGATGGAGTAAAAGTTTTCAGGAAAGAAAAAAAAAAAAGAAAAGGCAGGAAAAAATCAATAAGAGATAAAATGCATTCTAATGCCTTGTTAATGGACCCGCATATTAATTATTCAACGGTGGCCATTTTGTCTGCTCATTAAAGTGGCAGCTGAGAGGAGAAATGTGCAGCATTGTTCTGCCCTTCTCTGCTCAGCCAGGGTTATTACCACCATCTCCTCTCCTCTCTAACACTGGATACACTGCGCCGGACACACTGTGCCTATTTGTATTTGTGCTGCTTATCTTGTCGTAAAACTGATTTAGATCTGATGGTTCTGTATTAGACGCAGATCCACATCTATACTGTATCTTAGTCTCCGGCTATAAGAGGAGAGGAGAAGTCAATCATATGACTGATAAAAATGAAGATTGGGAACTTTGTAAAACTGCCAACTATGCAGTGAGGAGTTCTGGCTCTGAAATATCTGTCAAGGGTTGTCGACAAGTTTGAAGTTTCTGATTGCCTGTTTAAAAATGCAACCAGTAATGTAATCTATTGAATTATTCCAGCTCAGTCATGTAATGTCATCAGTTTCAGTCATTTGGTTTGGATTACTTTGCCTTCAGCATCTACAGAATATAAAAGAGCAATGTATTCCAACTTACAGACTGTAATTCTAACGGCATTTCTATCATCACCTGCAACTATAGTAATCCATTACTGTCCATTTTTTCCCTTAAAATATGTTTTGAGTAATCCAACTGGGATCACTTTTCTGTTCAAAAGTGCTTGTAATCCAATGCAGAAGTTTATGTCACTGTAACCGTTAGAGCTAATGTTTCTCTATTCTAAATTTAAAGTTCAGTGTAATTACAAATACAGTTTCAGCATCTAAAATGGAGCTTCAACACCCAAAAAACTGGAATGTCCAGTGCTGATGGCAGGAGGCCAGTTTTATGTCCAGCTGAAACCCTCTGTGAAGATTTCCCACCTCACTTCTTTCTTCAACAGCGGTCTGTTTTTGTAGTTCCTCTGTGGTTACGCACATTTGTATCATTGCTTGTGCACATGGAATTTTTGCAAGAAGATGTACAAGCTTGCAGTTTGTAACGTGGAACCAAATTTATTTAAACTGACAAAATTGTACATTGTGTCTTTTGGTTAAATGCAGTTGAAGTACTTGGTGTCTACGGATAGAAGAGATCACAAGCAATCTCATACCAGATGTGGCTTTAAAGGGAAAATCCACCCTAAAACACTTTAATATTAATTTTAAAAAACAGCTAATGGCACTGTACCCATTTCTGGGTCTATTTTGTTGTTTGTTATTCCCACAGATAACTCGGCATTGATGTCACGTAGATGGCGTGACATCAGTGTTAAACGTCAGGTTTGGTGTCAGTCCTTCAATCAAAGAACAAGGGCTTCTTTCTAGAGTCACCATTTTGCACCGATGTTCAACAATCTACAGGGAGAAATCCAGACCAATTTCTCCATCGACAGAAGCCTCAACAGACCAGAATGCAATACAAGACATGTTGCAATTTGAGTAATGGGCACAACTCTCACTTTTCTCAATAGAGAAACTTGCCCTCTCGCTCTTACTATCGCTATCGCTCTCTCCACCAACACAGATATATAAACAACCCACAGCTGAATGGAACAACTTCAGCCGTGTTCTCTGCAGGTGTGAAAAGTCATTCTGGGAAATTTAGGTAGAAGTAGACGAGGCAAGTTGAGGGAAAGTGGATACAACAAAAAGGTAAATTACAACACAACATACAACATTATTACATCACTAACTAACTCCTGAAATGCATTGAATATCACAGATTGATGCTATATAACAGTGTAAGGAGGAAGGAAGTTTGATTTCTGCTGTATTCCCACATAGAGATTAGTTGATCTGAGTGAGGAATACACGGCAAAAATATCCATCTTAATAACTCATTTAATCTAGTTATTTATTATAAAAAAAAAAAAATCTGCCAATTGGGTGATAATTGGATAATATCACTTGCTTCCAATCCAAATCAATGTTTCAAGAAATTTCTTCAGTTATTGTAGTGGAGTGATCTGCCTTATTCAATATATTGACACTTATTGATGCAGAAACTGCGTTGGAAACTAGTGGAATTATCATACCCCATTGGCTGGATTTTTCACTTGTGAAAATAAGATGTCAAGAGTAAATATGAGATTCTGTGACTTGTTAAGATTAATATTTTTGCAGCGTCGGACTCAGTATTGGAAGTGGTTTTAATGTCAGGAGTGCGAATAGGGATGAGTTTGGGTTTGGAGGCTACTATTAGCAGTGTGGGCCAGTAGTTGGAAATGGGGCTGAGGCGGGGGCTGTGAGGGGGGTGGGGGGGTGGGGGGGTGGGGAGGGAATTAAAATTCCTCTTTGGCCCGCTGTCAACCTGCGTCTGCTGACTGCTCAGAGGAGCTGCGTGACGGGATTCCTAATGACACTGCAGCAGCCATTGCCACAAATTGCTTTGACTTGATTTATTTCTCCTTCTTTTACCACCACCCCCCCACCCCCCGCACCCCCCTGCTCCTCCTCCCTCCTCCCGACATTGCCATTCAAGCATTCAGTTTCTCTGTCTGTCTCCCTCTCTCTTGCTCTCCCTCTCCCTTCTTTCTCATACACACATATATGCACATGGAGTACCGTCTCCTCTTCAGCACCATGCCAGTGGCAGGGAACATCTGTCTCTAGGTCCCGCTGCCACACAGCGTTAGAGTCAGGGAGGGTCGCTCACTCCACTGGCCGGTCTGGAAGGGCCTGTGGGCAGAGCGGGGCCGAGCTGGCTGGGGTATGAGGGCGTCCAGGCGGAAACTTGTCCCCAGGTCCATCCTGCTTGCCTGCTTCATGCCCTTTGTTTGTGTGTGTGTGTGTGTGTGTGTGTGTTTGTGTGTGTGTTATATTGTTTGGCAAGCACAGGCAGTGATTTTGTAGGTCAGAGGGCGTCAAGGCATCAAAAACAACTAAAGGCTGCTTCTTTCTGTCCTCTCTCTCCCTCTCTCTCTCTCTCTCTCTCCTCTCTGTGTCTCTTTCTGAGCATCTCTCTGGATTTGAGTTGTTTTGTATATATTTGATGCTTGCTGGTGTCGTCCTGTTTGACTTTGTGGTCCGTATGTGCACAGTCCGGCATGTGCATCTTCCGTTCCTGCAGCGGTGCTTAAACCCCAGCGATGCATCCCCGTGCTCAGCCACTGTTTGGCCAGTTTTAATCTCCTTACATTTAGACTGTTTAAATTGTCTCAGTTCAGTTAAGTTCCTATTTACCTAACCAAAGTGGAATGCTATCACAGGCAGCAGGCAGTAGTCTGCCAGTCACACAGCAGATAGCTCGTTCATGCAGCGACAGCCCAGATAAGGAGGATGGGGGGAAAGTACTGTTTAATCAAACAGTGGAGGAGATGGAGGATGAGCGCAGGGAGCCAGGTGTGCTTAAAGGACATTTTGGTTCCACTTTCTCTCCCTCTGCCTCTCTGTCTTGCTCGTTCTCCGCTCTCTCTCTCACCCTAAATCTCTCTTCATTCTTCCTTTCTCATTTTTTCCTCTCTCAATCACGCCGTTTCTATATCTCTGCCTGTCTCTCTCTTTCCATATCCATCCATCTCTCTCTCTGTGCCCTTTTCAGTGGGTGAGGTATTTATCATCTTTATACCTGGAGGTTTGAGGGCCATGCATTGGCCTGATAGATGGGCTAGCCACCGATGTGCAACCACCTCAGGAGACACAAACCAGACAGCTATTTAGTAGCTGAACAAGACACATCGCTTTTCTTTTATTGTTTTCAAACTGCTTGGATGTGTGCGTGGGCGGGGAGAGGGAGGTTTAGGAGGAGGAGGCAAGACGGAAAAAAGACAGCAGATGCTCCCTCCTTGTCCAGAAAAACACAACGACTGGCCACAGGATGGACCATTATCCATCTACAGTGGCAGGGCCTTGGTATCACTGTGTTGTTGACAAATCTCTGGCTCTGACAACGATGACTCTGTGTTATAGCGAGCATAAAGCACTCAGGCAGCCTCCCTCCCTGCTATGGAGACTGCAGCAAGGGAGCACTCGGGGCAAGGGCACTCATAGCCAGGAGGGGAGTGTGTGTGTGTGTGTGTGTGAGAGAGAGAGAGAGAGAGAGCATTTTTGTGTGCATTTCTGTTTTCTGTGCTTGTGTGTATGTATGTGAACATTCATACATGCACAGGAGTTGCTGACGAAAGCCGCATGCCATTGATTCGCGTTTTAAAAATCATGAAAATTATAGCTAATTGCAACATCATTTAGAAAAACCTCTCAGTCTTTGACCCAGACTGTGTGCGAGCAAAACTAGAAACTAGGATTCAAACTTGTGCTGAGGGTAGCACACCACACTAGCTCTATAATACAAAAAGCTCCTGTATTTGTCTCACTTCACAAGCAGTCGGTGAAGCCTTTAATGTGTGACCTGACCTGTTCCTGGTTAAAGCTGCCCCGCTTTAATATGCTTACAGACGAGAAAGCCTCAGACAAGGTTGTAACTCAGGCTCAATAGGGGACCGCAATTACAGCGGGTAGTTGAATGTGCTACAGAACAGCCATCCAGGCATGCAGACATACATGGGATTTATGGTTAACATGTAACATGCGTGCTGAGACAGGGAGGCTGTGCGCTCCGGTGGGCACGTATAGAGATATCATCTGTGTGTGTGTGTGTGTGTGTGTGTGTGTGTGGAGGGGGGGTAGAGACGGAGAGGGGGATGGGATGTAATGAGTCACCCAAGTCTTGCATATAGTGAATCTTAAGAAAGGAGGGGTCGTCTCAGTTTGATTGACAGTCAGTCTGGAAGCCCCCTGTGGCAGGTGCCAGGGGCAGGTCACTGGGGCAACAGCACTGTTAGCCACACACAAGCAAACGCTCGACTGCTGTCTTTGGCATATGGGCCTCCCACTATTTGGGATACATGAGCCCACTGTTTTTTCATCTGGAGTAAAATAGAAAAAAAAAGGAGATAATTTCACAGAGAGAAACAGAGAGGTGATTTAGTGATGCTGGTTCTTATCTGTTCATCCCAGACTGCAGTGTATTGCACTGTACCTCAGAGTCTTTTAGAATAATAACACTGTAATAATAAGAGTTTTTATTTATCCCAGTAGGGAAACTCTCTTTTTTTTTTTTGCCTGCCCTACAGCACTCTTGCAGTATCTTGCTCAAGGACACTTCAGCAGGCTGGATGCGTGCTGAGATGAGGGTTTGAACCCAGCTTTCTTATTGAAGGGCAGACTCCCCACTCACCTGCTGCCCAATGTTAAAGAGGCTACTACTGAATCTATTGTGTTTTGATGTTAAGAGGACAGGAAAGGGCAGGTACACAAAAACATTCTATAAGTAAGAGCCCTGTAAGTCTCAAATTAGCCAAGCAGCGCTGCTAACGGACCGCCAGTTCTCTGACGTTATCCATGCACAGAGGAGAAAGAGATGAGGGGAGAAGAGAAAGGCAGGGAGAGGGAAAGAGGAGGAGAGGTAGGAGGGAGCTGAAGGGGTTAATAGGGAACGCCATCAGCGGCACATGGGAACGGCAAGAAGACAAGTGTCGAGAGCGACAGGAAAAAGACGGAGGCTGCCCGTGTCTCCTCCAACCCCCCACCCCCCATCCCCCACCCTCACCCACCCCCTCCTACTGCAGACAAGCATATGTGGGCTGACAACATGACATTGCCAGTGGAGTGAGAGAGAGAGAGAGAGAGAGAGAGAGAGAGAGAGAGAGAGAGATGGGGAGGGAGAGAGAGAGAGAGAGAGAGAGAGAAGAGGCGAGGACCAGGAGCCTCGGCCGCCCTGACGTCCCCGGCTCTGACAGCTGATGGAGGGAGATTAGGCTCACGCACGCCGGCAACTGTCAACCCCATCCCCCCACCCACCCACCCACACACCCACCCGTCCCACACCCCACCCCCCACCCCCCCCCACCCCACGACCCCCACCTCAAAAAGCCACGCAATGGCCTCCTCCACTCTTCTCCACCCCTCGACTGCTCCTCTTCCCTCCGGCCCTCCTCCTCTTCCTCCTCCTCCTCCTCCTCTTTCTGCCCCACAGCCATGCAGAGACGGGTGTGCACTGACCCCCAAACTCTCCCCCGTCTACTCAATTCAGCACACACACTCACACACACACACACACACATATACAAACACAAATACAGACAGACACACACACTCACACCTCTCTTTTATTGTTTTTTTTTTCCAGAGAATGTGTCTCACAGCGGACGGGCTTCTGAGGAGAGAATGTTGTATGGATGAGTTTGCATCTCACAGTCCACAGCTTCATGAATTTGTATTGATGCAATGTTTCTGCTTTTGCTTAGCCAGCTATGACCCAGCCTTATTGATAGCCAAGGTCTAACAACCGTATTAGGATGCCAGTCAGAAACAACAATGTTGAGACCCGACTACTGAGAGCAACTTTATGCAAGCCGCCCGCCTATTACTGTACACAGCAGATATCCATTACCGTAATGTCTATAATCCCCATGACTCAGGTGCCCTCTGACAGTCCAGGAGCCTCCTGTGGGGTTAGCTTGACATATGCATACACTTAGCTGTTAGATTAGCTATACATATGAACACACATAGGTTAGCAATACCTACGGCTACACGTAGCTTTACTTTGCAATGAGGTTTTTTGTGATAGCGTCTTATCTCCGAATGGATAATAGGGTCCATTTTTCTGGCTGAAACTCATTGTTCATTGTTTGAAAGAGAGAGAGAGAGAGAGAGAGAGAGAGAAAGAGAGACAGAGCAGTAAGTCGTTTTGCGAGTATATGTGTGTTGTTTGTATATTTTGGTGTAAGAAACAGAGAGCTGACATTTTACTCCCTGACAGATAGAGAGAGGAAGAGGAGAGAGAAAGAGAAAGAGAGAGAGAGAGGCAGAGAGAAAGAGATTGTGTGGTGTGTGTGTGTGTGTGTGTGGGTGTGTGTACTGAGGCAGACATCCACCCTGGGACAGTATGTCATCGATTGAGCTGCAGGAAGAGGCCTATTATCTCCAGCCATGGTTCAAGCGGGGGAGTCAAGTGTGTCATATGTGTTGGCTCTAATTGGCAACCCACCCTGGTGGAGGTTGACTGGGGCTGGAGCACAGCTACAGTAACCCAACCTCCTCCCCCTCTCACTCTCACCCTTTCTCTATTGCCTCCCTCATTTGGAAATGTTACATTGTGCTATGGCTTTTGAATCACCATTGTTTTTTTCCACGGGTTGCAGACAAACAAGCAAGAAATCACAGAATTGTAATCCAACTGAAGGCAAATATCAAACATCTATTTCTGGAGAATTATGGCAAACAAGATATCTAGCTGCCACATCATGACTTTAATCCAGAGGTTATTATATTGTATTCGTTCAGTGTATGGTGCTATACTGTTGGGTTGAGCCTGTTTTCCCATTGCAAGACTTTTGTGTCTTGCTATTCTATCTGTGTTATTTTGATTAGCAGACTGCACTTCACTGTCTGACTGTTGTGTTGTGTGTTGTGAGTCAGTGTCTACTCTCTCTCTGCTCGATCTTTTGCCCTCTGTCCTCAGGGTCGTTATTTGTTCTTTTCTTCACCAAGATCTCTTATAAGACAAACCTTCTAGTCTCACCAATTTCCTCTCTCCTCTCCTCTCCTCTCCTCTCCTCTCCTCTCCTCTCCTCTCTTCTCCTCTCCTCTGGCTTGTTAGATGGTCTCACACTGCCATCTGCAGGAGCATCAAATTACGTTTGCTGTATCTCCAAAAATGACACATATTGCCATCTTCAACACAAAATAAGCCATGCGATTCAATCAATTACTCATTCACCTGGTGCTCTCATTCTGCATACTGATCCTTTGTTGTTTCTGTTATGGGCAGATGGAAGAGGGAGAGACGAAAAAAACAGGACAGGCAGACAGTCTGACTGACAGATGCACAGATCAAAAGACAGCAGACAGTCAGTGGCATAATCAGCCAAATCCAAAATGTCACGTTTAGTCTCCTATTTCTTACATTGGGATGGATTTGAACCATCCCAATCGCGTTGTTTGTTTATTTGTTTGTGGATTTGTTTGTTTGTTCGTCGGTCGGTTGGTTGGTTGCTTATTTTGGACCCAAATGATGTTTGATAATCATACAACTTACTTTTAAAGTAAAGGAAGTAAAGTTTAAGAAAATTAGCAACTTGTTACATTTTTAAATGTTTACATTATGTGTCTCATCATATTCTCCTTTATCTATGTTAAAAGTTACATGATGATCAAATAAAATTTGGATTAAAAAAGCAGATTGCCAGATGGTTCGCCAGTGTACCTGTCACTGGCATCAGTGATTTAATGAGAACACCAAGAGGTTTTCTCCACCTCACTCCAATACTCATCATTAATAGTGTTACTGTCTGCCTGGTGAGGGACCGCCAGACAGCCACCAGGCTAGTTAGGTTCCTTATTTCCTGATCAGCGGGATCCAGAGCCACCTGTGCACTCTGAAGCTTATTGTGTAGTGACCTGACTGGAGCTTCAAGCCCACCGCAAGCCTCTTCACTATTATTGCCTCAGTGGGACCCTGCATGGACAAGCCTTTGAAGCTCATAATCTCATTTCATCATGCTCTGCTTGCCGTGATATTCTTCAATAATTCCAGATTGGTACATTCAGTACAATACAGAAATTCTGCTTTTGGATGTTATATTCTTTCCCATGCAATTAGTTCATTTGTGATGATGCCGTGGGTTGCACCTTGAGTGAAATCCTTGATGTTGAATTATATACTCCAAACTTATTGATCTTCTTTTGCAAAATGAAAAAATGGGCTCTGGATGATAACTTGAAATCTAATGGGTCAAGTATTTCTACCTATCTGACTGGCGATTTGCACTCAAAAGTGTCCTGTGAATATTTTATCGAGCAATTTTGAAACATTAATGATCATAGTCAAATCAAATCAAATGAATTTACAAAGCTATATTTAAGAAAGGGTTTTTTCACAAAGTGTTCTACAGAGCAACAAAGGATACAAACAAATCTAAAAATAAAAAATAAAAACTGTACAATCATTGAGATGAGGTGCCCACAGGGACCATGGAGGCTTCCTTAGTATTAAACAGACCCTTAAAGCTATTTATGCAACACAAAAATTATGTTATGATAAGAGGATTCCTCTAATTGCAAAAGCAAGTTTTGATTATAGTATCCATTATGGCTACACCCTTATTTTTAAAGGGTAGATTTTTCTGAGAGAAAATGGTCTCTTCACAAATCCCTCATACATCTTCACACATCCTACACTAACTTAATAAAAGTTTCATGCCACAGCTAATCCACTAGTTATGTTGCAATTATGCAGATAAAATGTGTCTTGCTGAGTTGATGTGAGTTGTTATTATTATTATTGCCAATAGTGGGCAGCAGAGTGCTGTCTCTTGATCTTCAGAAAGTGTCTAGAGCAGGGTTTCATCAAATCTTTCAACTTTTGAAATGCACCGTCGCCTTGTAACCTGGCTAATTAAAACAAACTAGTGCTCTTGTCATCTGATGACCCACCAGATACACACCTGCAGCCCAGTTATGGTACATAGTGTAGGAAACATTGGTCTGTAGGATAGGTCAGTGGTTCTCAACTGGGGGTCCGGGGACCGCCAGGGGCCTTGAGGGGGTTCCAGGGGGTCTCCAGCAAATTGATAAATTGTTAAACTTCTCCATTATTTCATTTACAAGAAGTTAACACAATTCGAAAATGTAGAAGAATTACTGTTTTGATGATAGTTATCTCTTTACCTAGTCATGGAATTCTGGACAAAATCATATCTGACAAAAAAAATATTCTCAGATTTGGGTCTGAGAGACAAAATGTAATCAAATGGGGGTCCGTAGCCCTAATGTGGACTAAATTAGGGGTCCTTGATATGAAAAAGGTTGAGAATCAGTGGGATAGGTGATGGGGAAGGGAAACTCCAGCCTCGCCACTCACAACCAGCGTCTGCATTACTGTGGTGTGAGAGTCTGTTGTCAGAGACGGGTGTGTGGGGGTGAAGGAGGAAAAACATCAGGGTGGCTCCTGCCAGCTGCCGCTGCCTGACATGACAGAGACAGGTGCTGTACATTCATCCCATAATACAAGACCTCCCTCTCTCTCTCTCTCTCTCTCTCTCTCTCCCTCACACACACACAGGCACACAGTGACGCATGGAAGCATGCAGACACCCACTCAGCCAGAGCACAGTTTGCTAGCTTATTTCACTGCTGTACTTTCTAACATGAGCTAGTTTCCCCACCGACATATCTCAGTCTTCTGTGTTATTGCGTTGCCCTAAGCTAACTAGATTTATTTATTTTGATTGTGCGATTGATCCCTTGTTTGTGACTTATATCCAAGTTATTCAGTTTTGATTTTCCTGATAAATAGATGTTTGCCCTGCCAGTAACTAACCACCTCTGTGATCGGTTGTCAGAGAAAAGAGACGGCAACATGGACTGAAGATGTTTACCCACCAAAGATCCGTATCAACCTTTGACCTGAGAGCAGACTTGCTGAGAGGGTGTTGATGAGAGTTGAGAGTCGCGTTGAGACTCAGGAGACTGGACTCTGTACTCTCCCCTCGTAACCATCCCATAGTCTCTTCCTTATGTGTTCCCCTTCCCTCCACACACCTATCACTCTTGGCCTTCCCATGTCTCCCCAGAGACCATGTAACCAGCAAAGTACTTTCTCCATCTCTTTTCCTCTCTAAGGAGAACAGCAGTAATGCACTTTGTCTCCTCTTATTGTTGCAGCAGAGGTGGTTGCCTAAAACACTTTGACGTTGTCGGTCATGGCAGCGTTTCAGCAAATTGAAAGCATCACAGACAAAGGAATCTCTGCCTTGACATCACGCATAGAGTGCCATAGATCTTCATCTTGTGTTTTGACAGGGTGTTCAAAATAGCAGGAGATCAAAGGGTGCCGGGTGAATGTTCTGTACTTGTGAGGGCACGACACAGACGGCTCTGCCGGGACAGGGGAGGTTACATATGGGGCCTTAGGACATGAAGGCTTATCTGGACAACAAGCAGGAGGATCCAGGGAGGAAGCAAGTGACCAACCACTTTCAACTTCAAAGAGAAGAGTGTGTGGCACTGTCAAGTGAGACCTGCACAACGCTAAAAATATTGTTACCTCTGCCAAAGAGGTTATGTTTTCACTGTCTGTCTGTCTGTCTGTCTGTCTGTCTGTCTGTCTGTCTGTCTGTCTGTCCCTCTGTCTGTCCCTCTGTCTGTCCCTCTGTCTGTCTGTCCGTCTGTCTGTCTGTCTGTCTGTCTGTCTGTCTGTCTGTCCCTCTGTCTGTCTGTCTGTCCCTCTGTCTGTCTGTCTGTCTGTCTGTCTGTCTGTCTGTCCCTCTGTCTGTCTGTCTGTCTGTCTGTCTGTCTGTCTGTCTGTCTGTCTGTCCCTCTGTCTGTCTGTCTGTCTGTCTGTCTGTCTGTCTGTCTGTCCCTCTGTCTGTCTGTCTGTCTGTCTGTCTGTCTGTCTGTCCCTCTGTCTGTCCCTCTGTCTGTCTGTCTGTCTGTCTGTCTGTCCCTCTGTCTGTCTGTCTGTCTGTCTGTCTGTCTGTCTGTCTGTCTGTCTGTCTGTCTGTCTGTCTGTCCCTCTGTCTGTCTGTCTGTCTGTCTGTCTGTCTGTCTGTCTGTCTGTCTGTCTGTCTGTCTCTCTGTCCCTCTGTCTGTCTGTCTGTCTGTCTGTCTGTCTGTCTGTCTGTCTGTCTGTCTGTCTGTCCCTCTGTCTGTCTGTCTGTCTGTCCCTCTGTCTGTCTGTCTGTCCCTCTGTCTGTCTGTCTGTCCCTCTGTCTGTCTGTCTGTCTGCCTGTCTGTCTGTCCCTCTATCTGTCCGCCTGTCTGTCTGTCTGTCTGTCTGTCCCTCTATCTGTCCGCCTGTCTGTCTGTCTGTCTGTCTGTCTGTCTGTCTGTCTGTCCCTCTGTCTGTCTGTCTGTCCCTCTGTCTGTCTGTCTGTCCCTCTATCTGTCCGCCTGTCTGTCTGTCTGTCTGTCTGTCCCTCTATCTGTCCGCCTGTCTGTCTGTCTGTCTGTCTGTCTGTCTGTCTGTCTGTCTGTCTGTCCCTCTGTCTGTCTGTCTGTCCCTCTGTCTGTCTGTCTGTCCGCCTGTCTGTCTGTCTGTCTGTCTGTCTGTCTGTCAGCAGGATATCTCAAAAATGTATAACTGGATTTCCTTGATATTTGGTCAACAGATGGGCTTTGCGCCAAGAAACAATTGATCAGATTTTGGTGGTAATCCGGATCTGGGATTTCCACCATTAGATAATTAGCATTTTTTTTTGCCATAACTATGAAACTAATGGAGATAGAGACTTGATTCCAAATCCTAAGTGTATATTTGCAGGGTCAAGAAATCAATTTAACTCAAGTGATAAGAATGATGTCTTTTGATGTGCCTTCTAGTTTTAACTATAACAACCAGGTGCTTAATAGTGCAATTCCTCTGCGGAGGGTCTGGGAGTTTTATAGCCCCAACATCCAAGAGCAGCAACTCCATGAGGTGGTCTAGGTAGGAAAACAGACTTGTAGAGTTGTGTGTGACTCAACAGTGAATACTGGTACTGCCACTACTGGTGAAGACAGTGGCTCTTTCTGCAGCAACACCAGCTGCCCCGCTTCGCTCTTCAACTCCATTATCCCCCCACCCTCTCTCCCTCTCTCCGTCTCATTGGACTGTGAGTGACAGCACATGTGCTGGGGTACATGGGAGGGCCGCTGCTGAAATTCTAACCCCTACCCCCAAGTCTGTGAGACATACCCCAGCTATGGATAGGGAGGAGCTGTGAGAGACAGACACTGGGAGAGAGCGAGAGAGAGAGGGAGAGAGAGAGACTGAAAGAGCAAGGCTAACAGAGGAGAGAGAGAGAGACAGGGTCCAGGGTTTGAGAGTTTTGGCCCCGTTGCCCAATAGTCACTCAGGAGCCCAGAGCTTAGTGGAGGAGGTTTTGCGTGCTGTGCCTCAGATCTCTCGGTCATCAGAGGTCTGTACGCATTGAACCTGAGTTTCTGAGTGCGGGTGCTGAGGATGGCGGTACGGATGTTGGCGCTGTTGTGTGTGCTGGCTACTCTGCTTTGCCAGGTAAGAAAAATCGCTGTGTTGTCATAGCGCTTGTTGACTCAACAGAACAAATGATGTTGCTTGATTTTTATGTCCACACTCTATGGGGCCAATCCAACAGGTTCTGGACCCATTTGGACCAGGACATACAGTATATTACTTAAATATTGAATTTTGCAGTGTTTGTTGTATTTACAGTGGCTCTGTTATGTGCAATATGAACTGTCTTGTATGGCACAGTTTGAACTTCTACTAGGCCTCACTGGCTGAAGGGATTAGAGGGGACTCAAAATACTTTCTAGAAGCACTTCACAGTACAGGTTCCCATAGCACAGTTTGCTAGAAAGTCGATAGCAGTGTTTGTTGATAAGTTTGTGGACAAGGTTAACATTGGCTGTTGATGCAGTTTATCTTTCAACTGTATACGTAATATAAAGCACTTCAAATAAAGGTTTGCTTCCTGCCCTTTCAGAGTGGGATCTTGGTGAGGGAATGGCCTTTAGCTGCCCCACTCTTCAAATATACACTTTATGTTTACACCTGAGTGATCAGTTGAACTAAACATGAACCGATTTTCATCAATAGAGGCACTAAACTGGCTCTGGAATCAGGGGATGTTGCTGAGCTAAACATTTCAGCCCAGTTGGAAAGAATATGATGAATAGTGTTTTGAAGAGCACAAGACTGCAGATGTGTTTAGAGGGCTCGGGGCATCATTAGTAGCCCCTGTCATCAGACGCCATTATGAGATGTAGAATGGATGACAATGTAAACTGACATGTTACCAACAGCACTTCCAACCTCCATCAGTCTTTCTCTCTGTTTGGAGTAGTAATGGAGCCCAGGTTGGGAGGGCGAGAGAATTGGCCTCCAGTGATTCTTGGGGGACGCCTTGCGTTGACTTGCTCAATAATTCATTGTAAATGTTGCAGATGCTATGTAGCTGCGGGAATGAATCACATCTGATATGATTTCAATCAATGGAGTCTCTCTGACCTCACAAACAGTTAAAGGTTTGTGAAAATGTGGTTGAAATGTCTTTTTATGGTGAATTCATGCTGCTTTTATGTTTCAGTTTCATTTTCCATGGCAAATTGATTGTTTTGAGAATCACTTACATACATGAGGTCTCTTTTGAACATGGGAGAGATAGATCATTGACACAGCCATGGGAAAAACCAGTTCGTCACAGTGAGGCCTAAGTCATGACTCTGACATACAGTTAGAGGGAAAGGTGCCTTATAACGACTTATGGCTTGCCTCACTAATGAGTCATCAAACCCTAGTGACATTACACATAACAGATATTTCTGTCAAAAGCCGGAGGACCTCAACTTGAATAACTAATAGTTCCATTTACATGATTTAAAAGTCCAGACCTAGAAACCATAAAGCCTGACCTTTAAGGTGCGTGATCCATTGATGCAGGATCCCAGTCCTCAGGCTCAGTACAGATATTGGAGAACTACTTAAGCTCTCTGTGGTGAAGCCGATGTCGGTTTAAATTCCACATTCAAATGCCAGAGGTGTTATAACTCAGAGTTGGGTGATGACAAAATAACAATAATATCAGCAATATAGAAAGTGGCTGCTCAGTTTGTTTACTGTCATGTAATCTTGACTAATACAATAATCAACAATTAATTTGTGAAAATATATCACTAATATTAATGAATAAATCAACAATGAAATTCATGAAATCAGTCGCTGTCAATCCAATCCAAGGACTTTGATCAGTGTTATCTGATAGCTTTCATTTGTGCTTGAGTGCTTTCTTTTTATTTTCAGCAGTATTGTTTTGAACTGGCCAGTTTTCATGCCGGCTGAGCGTAGGCTGTGGTGAGGAGTGGGCAGCAGCCACAGCTGTTCCCAGATGCATACATGATGCCATTTGTCCCGCTCTGTAATCCCTCTTGCGGAAAGAGGAGTGGGCCGCTCCTGGACCATGAAATCAGGGACAAATCGAGAGTCCGTAGCAGCAGCCAGCTGGTGCTGAGATCTCACTCATCGGAAACAATCAGTCAGAGGATTTGGACAGTCTGAATCACAGGTCCTGCTGTGTGTGGGTACCTGCTGGCTGTTTTATACCAACTAGGGTTTCAGAGAGAGAGAGAGAGAGAGAGAGAGAGAGAAAGAAGAGAGAACTTCCGGATCATAAAAAGACTAGTCGCAACTGAACAGTGAAGTCAATTTCCACCAAATTTGCATGTGCTATTTTTGCAACGTCATTTTTACAAACTGAGGCATGGTGCACCAGTTGGTGACAGTTGTTGCTTTAGCACTCATCTCTAGCATTTGCCCAGCAGCGGTGTTATAATGGCTTCGTTTCACTTGCGCCATTTTGTATCCCCAATGAATTAACCCATGTAGAGATGTAAATATGTATATACGTATATATATATATATATATATATATATATGAATTATTTTAGTTTAAATTTTAGTTATGAAGCCTGTGTCTGATGAAGTTTAATTGTTAAAATGTACTGGAAAAGTAGAAGTGCATTGTTGGAGAATTACCCCAATATGTTCATAGTATCTATCAGTGTATTGATAGTAAATGTGTGCCTTTTTATTATCTAGAAGGTTCTTTCCTATACTCTACTGAAAAAGAAACTGAGATCTACTATAACTGAAAATAATTATTGATGATTTTTATCTTATTTCAGTACTTGTGTCAGACACTAGATTGTTTTAGTTTTTTATTTAATTTCAGTAACTAAATGCCCCCCTATATAGTCCTAATTTTAGTCTCAGTTAACTATGATAACCTTGCTCAGCATTCTTGAAGCCCAGACATCTGCTCCGAGGGGGGAAACACACTTCTAGTGGCCCAAAAATAGGGTGTCCAAGCCCAGGCCGGGCAGTCATGACTTAGCAGAGAGCATGGGGTGTGGGGCGAACAGCAGACTCTTACTGAGGGACTGACTGGTCGATTGTCTGGTCTGGGCCTGGGGGACCGGTAACAGGAGGGACCGGAGGCACCGTGAGCCGAGGGACACCTGTGCGACCTCCAGCCCCTGTGGCCAGAGGGACTGTCAGGCACGCTGCAGGCCGCACCTCCCCTGCTGCATCGCCTTTCCTGGAGTTATCTGACCGACTGTTTCACTTACATACACATAACTCTGGTTAGCTGGGGCAGAGTAGAGGAGACATACATGCCTCTGGACATTTAGCACAGTGAGGAACAGAGATTCATGCCTCACTAAACTGTGAACTACATTGGACTATCTCAGGGGATTATACTTAGACTAATGAATGTGTTTTTAAAGCGATAGCAAACAACATTTCTGTAAAATGGACCATGTGGAAGTTCATGGTGATCCTGACCTCCTGGTTTGATTTGTGCCATCCCAAATTGTCATAATTGCAGATCTTTCTAACTGCTGCTCTTCATGTGTATGAAGTGGTGCACTTAGTACCTCAGAGGTCTTTCTCTGAAACTTGTAAAGCAATAATTCACTTTCAAACAGAACTACCATGCCATTAGTTTAAGGAACCAAATATCAATCTCAGTCAAACATCCTGGCTTTTTCACCTTAGCGGTTTGAACAGCCTGACAGTTATTTCCATTGCCTTATTTGAATGCATTACTCTGTTAAAAGGAGGCTGGTTGATAGGCATGGCAGGTAAGATAGACAGCCACTAAGGCTAGTCATTGGTATGCTATGGATAATTCCCAAAGCTCCATAAACCTACATCAGATTATTGTGAATGCATGTCCAAGATGTAAATCATACAGCTTGTACATTTCATGGTGAAATTATACCCTGATTTATTAGCACCAGTGGCAGAATTGCAAGGTGAATTTTGAGTTTTCCACTGACGATGATGATGATGGTAATGATTGTGTGTGTGTGTGTGCGTGTGTGTGTGTGTGTGTGTGTATGTGTGTGTGTGTGTGTGTGCCCCTACCATTCATGGATGCACTAACTACATTTTTAGCTGATATAATTGTCTTTCCACGGAACACATCTGTCTCTTTCTGACTAGTTTCAAACTGCAACAAGGTTGTCAGGTACTCCTGGTACTAACAGCCATATGAAGGGTATCTTTGGAGGCATTGAGAGGATGAGCTCTTTGTTGGTACAACTGTGACATTCTCTAGTACAGGGTCATGTTTCTGTCTGGCCAGTAGGCGCATCACAGCAGCGTATTATCACCACCTAATGTAGTTTTCCCAATGGAAACTCAGGACAGTTGCACGTCTGGCCTCTCTTTGAAAGATACAATTATGAACACATTATCACAAACTTGAAATGGAAAATTAATGACGTAATTTGGAATTTAGCGCTCATAATTACCAAGCATTTCCTAAAATGAGGGCAGATCCAAAATCACTGGCCACATTCCAGTAATGAGCTCATTCAAGCTCACAAAATCCACATCTCTAGCTTGACTTTACAGTATTTCAAATGGACCAGATTGTGGTCCATAAATACACTGTCACTAAATTGGTCTCTGTAATGACCTATCAACACCTAAATCAAGCTAACTTCAGGGAGGGAAAATCAAACTTTCGACTCAATAAACACTCCTCAGCAACAAAGTGCTTGAGTGGCTTTCTGTGGGGGCACAAGCCCCCGAACAAGCTGTCCACCCTACTGCTAGGGCCCAAGGTGAAAGGTCAAGCTGTAAAAGTATCTGGGAAAAGCTTCTAAAACAGTTAATCTGTGTGTGGTGTCATCGGCCTGCCTGTCAGACATGGTAGCCATCGGTCTAATTGGTAACATGACACCTAGGTGTTGCCCCATCCTGGTCTGGTAAAGACATTATAACAGTGGCAGAGACTCGCTGGACCCGTCGCCCACAGACTAGTGTCATCTAAAGTTCAGATTACAGGGGCAAGACAAGACAATGATGAAGGGGGGTGAGAAGGAAGTGTGTAAAACGAGAAGCTGAGCTTGTTATCAGGTTGTTGTGAGCTTTTCCAGCCATCTCTAAATGTCCAAGCCTCTGGAGCGGCTTGAGGTGTCAGAGACTTTGTTGTTGTTGTCTTCAGCATGACCACACTGTAGTTTATGTATAACTGGATCAGCTGAGGTGGTGATTTGATGGGCAGGGCAACTCAGGAAGTGCTATGTCTGGAAATACAACTGTGATGCAGTTGCTATTGATTTTGAGGTTAAATAAGAATGAGCACTATGCTGCTGGAGGTTTTAGAGCTCAGATATAGAGGAGTCATATGTATGGAAATAGATGGCTATCAGAATGAACACGCGTGGATGACAAACACTCCTGGAATGTGAGTGTAAACATCTCTGTGAGTGTGTAGATGACAGCTACACCAGTTAAATAGGTAGGGGTCGAGAATATAGAGCAGTCTAAGATTAGCCTGCCCCCTGACTCGGCCTGTAAATGCCAGCCATGGTTGGCATTCCCCTCCTCACTGTCCAGCAGCATGCCAAAGTATCAGTATATCAAATCACCCGCCCTAGAGACAGGGTAGCGGTCCCAGGCCATTCACGAGATAAGGATGTAATCCGCCGATCCGTGACTTGTTTATTTACAATTTATCTTAAATTAAAGGCGATCCATATTGTTCTCTGGGTGATAAAACTGTTTCACCATGAAAATTGAGTAATGCTGAAGTGAGAAATGTGTCATTTTTAATAGATGAATATCAGTTTTTAGCAAACAGATAAATGCACATTCGTCCTTGGTGTCATGGATGTCCATTTTGTCATTTTG
The DNA here is from genome assembly GCF_048128805.1 of Centroberyx gerrardi. Classification (NCBI taxonomy): domain Eukaryota; kingdom Metazoa; phylum Chordata; class Actinopteri; order Beryciformes; family Berycidae; genus Centroberyx; species Centroberyx gerrardi. The sequence continues at coordinate 12,538,539 of NC_135997.1, forward strand.
AGTTGGTTAAACAGGTTGGAAAAAATGCTGAATCCACTGCATTCCCACTGAGAAGGGTCAGAGGAAGCATCTTGAAGGAATGTGCATGTGTGCGTGTGTGTGTGTGTGTGGGTGGGTGGATGTGCATGCATGTATGACGGCTTGTGTGTGAGAGAGAGTGTATATGTGTGTGTGTGAGGAATTCTGACACCGGAGCAGATCCGTAAGGTGACCCCCAACTCCCAGTCAGGTGCAGAGCTGAGCATAAAGGGGAATTTGTGAGTATGAGTCGGTATGAGGGTGGGAAAGCACAGGATCTAAATCCATAGTCGACAGCTGTTGTGTGAGTGTGTTTCTCACATGTGTGCATGTGTGTGTGGGTGTGGGTGTATTTGTGTGAATGCTGTCAAGGCAGCAATGTGGCGAATGAATGCATGTGAAATGAACATGAGTGTTTGTGTTTCCTGGTCCTAAAATGAATTTGCACCCAGATCAAAGGAAGCGGACAAAGGTACGTATTAGTGAGTGAAACCTGAAGCCATGGCCCTTCATCCCCTCTGCCCCGGCCGATCCCATGGACTCCACATTAGAGACAGAGGGTTAGCGCTACAGATAGGATACAGCCATTCCTTCAGGCCCGCGGGAATGCTGTAGCGCTGAGGGAGGCTGTTGACATGGATTTAAACAGCTGCAAAGTTTGGAACATAATTTATGTCTACTGTGAGGAAGCATTACTGAAATTTAAGTATACAGCCCCTTGTGATCTGCTTTACTAGGCATGTATAGCTGTTAAGGAGGGGTGCTTCCTATGTTTCCTGTGTTGCTGGTGTTCTTACATTTGGAAATCGAATTATAGAATCTTGGCTCCATGTCTGATTTGCTGAATGAAATCTATATTCCAGTGGGTTTCTTTTGATTCATGCTGGAGTTGTTGTTTCCTTCAGGCGTGGAGCTCGTCAGAAACCCAACACGAGGAGGAAGAACTACAGCTTCAGCTCCTTTACCCATGGAGAAAACAAAGCGGGGGATTGGTCAGGGTGAAGAGGGACTGGATCATCCCTCCAATCAGGGTGCTGGAGAACAGCAAGCAGGTTCCTGAAGACCTGGTCCAGGTAAAATGGCCTATTTGCCATTGCAGCTATTCACACCAGAACTTGTAAATCAGTGCGTAAGTGATTCTGAGAACAAACTGACAAATGAAACAAATGAAAGTTTTCATAAATTCAGCCATAAAAACATTAGAGTGTTTCTTTCAAGAACCACTTCGTCAAGATCATGACAGGATGTTTATGAGATTGAAATCTCCTTTCCTAACCGTGTGTTAGTTGGGAGTCTTGATCACAGATAAGTAAAGACAGCAGATAAGAGTGTTTAAAAAGACATATGTGAAATGTAAATGTTAGGTTAAGACTGTTACAAGTCACCCACCGGTGCATAAATCTTACCATACAAGGAGAAGTATTGAGCCATAGCCACACTAGCATACTGATGTGAACATGCAAATATGTCAAAAACAGATGAATGCATACGAAGTGCATAAATTATAGGCAATTTGCTAGTATTACCTTCCTGTCTTAGGTCAAAGGCCTCTCTAAGCCTAACATCTCTGTTCTCAAGGTCCCTAACTGTCAACATACTCACATCTGGCGTTACGAAACGTGTAACCCCCCCCCCCATCCTTCCCATGAGGTTCTGATCACCAACCTTAACTCTTCTCTCTGTCCAGATCAAATCGGACAAAATATTCACAGGCGAGGTGATCTATAAGTTAGAGGGACCAGGGGTGGACCAGGAACCCAAGAACCTGTTTGAGATTGACGATAAATCGGGAGTAATCAGGAGCAAGCAGCCGCTGGACAGAGAGAAACACAGCAGCTTCACGGTAAGAGAGCATCACAGGGCATTATGGACGTGAGTGTGTAGCGTCCTAAATCACCCAGACACTTGAAATGTTTTTTACAGGCCATGAAATAATTCAGTGCAATCAAACAGAGGTACTTCTAAAAACACACACAATGTGCTCTGTGAAGCCTTGCACAACATCTTTCAATCCACCGTTTGGTGTTTTTGTCTCACACCATATATCAGTGTCTCAGTCACTAGTAACAGCCAAAGGTCAGGCAGCATGGGTCTTTATGGGCAACCTGGGAGAGACTTCAGAGTGTTTCGGGCCAGATGACGTGTGATGTAACCCATGATGTTGAACCAAACATCCTGCACGTTTCTGTCTGCATTTCCAACATACGTTGTGGGAACAGATTCAGAGTATTTGCCGGAACTGCCAGTGACCTGCTGGATATTTGCTTCATATTATGCACAGAGATGGATAGCAAGAAAAACAAGAATCCCATAAATACATTTTTTTCATTAAGAAACAGTTGCTTGTTGTCATAATGTATATTATACTAATCTGTGCGTGTGTGTGTGTGTGTGTGTGTGTGTGTGTGTGTAGCTGAAAGCCTTTGCCTTGTCCCCCAGTGGGGAGAGACTAGAGAACCCTACCACCATAGAGATAGTGGTGCTGGATCAGAATGACAACAGACCCTTCTTCATCCAGAACCAGTTCACTGGCACTGTCTCTGAGTTCTCAATCCCAGGTACATCCTCATATCACATACTGTTCCTGTTTCTGTACTCACACATTCTGTTAACACACATATACTGTATATCCAGAAGAATAACAACCTGTAAAGTGGAACATTTCTTTTTTTTAGTTTCTAGAAAAAAGTACATGGCACATAGCATAGGACACTGCAAAAAATGTCCATTTAACAAGTCATTTTGTTCTATATCTTGGCTTAAAATCCTATTTTTCTTAAAACAAGTTAAATATCCTGCAATTGTAGTCAGTGAGTAATTCAACTTGTTTCCAATGTGATTTCAGAATTTTTGTAGAAATTCATTTTCTTGAAACAAAGTGGAACTAAATGACACTTGATTCAACAATTCTTGAAACTAGTGTCAACAAGTGCGATTATTTCACCCCACTGTTTTTTTTTTTTAACTTGTTTTAAGAAAAATAACATTTTAACACAAAAACAACTTGTTAAGTTGGATGTTTTTGCAGTAAAGCCTTGCAGCATCAGCACAAATCTTACATATCATTGATTCTCAATGAAGAACTTCCCAGCTGACTGAACCTTTGCATTCTTTCTGACAGGCACATCAGTGATGTCAGTGTCAGCCACTGATATCGATGACCCAACGACAGACAACGCTATTCTGAGCTACTCTATCATCGGCCAGGAGAGTATACCTGCAAATGCTGTGACCAAGACTATGTTTGGTATTAACAACGAGACAGGGGCCATCTACACAAGAGATGTAGGCCTAGACCGAGAGGTAGGCGGCACTACTGACACTCCACAAACTGCATGTAGAGCTCAAACTGAGATCCTCAACTTCTCCTGCAGCACATTATATGAATTATGGGCAACTTGCTATATTTGCAAGGAGTCAACTATGAAAGATACCTTGCAAAAACAAGTCATTCAATCTACTCTTGAGTCCTAAAATGTTATTGTTCTTAAAACAAGTAAAAAACTGCCAGTGGGATGGGATAATGTCACTGTCCCGTGTTTCCGGTGCAGTTTGACTTATGACAATGTCTTTAAATAAAGCAGATCACTCCACTAGTATCAAGATTCAAGAAAGTTCTTGAAACAAGTTGATTTTTATTGGAAGTTGGAATTTCACCCACTGGCAGATTTTACTTGTTACATGTTACATGTAGCATTCAATCAATATCAATATATTATTGTCAAATGAATTGTGGTTGTTTGGTATAATCACCGTAAATAAATGGGACCATGGTCAAGACGATTAGTAGTCTCTATCTCACACCAGTGGTATTGCTAGTGCTAGTGCTTCTCAAAATTAAGACCACATTTCCCATAAACACTGTTGCTTCCTGTTGCAAAGAGGATTCATTGCCTCTTGAGTCTTCTCTTTCACTTTACTGAAACATGTTTGCTCTGGAGAACTGTGGCTCTCCTCCTCCTGTTCTGTGCCGTAAAGCAATATCCCTTTATACTGTAAACCAATACAGCCGATTATCCACAAAATCCGACCTGGTGGCGCACAATGTAAAATGTAGTGTAGAGTCTCCCAGAGCAGTGATTCTCAACCTTTTTCATATCAAGGACCCTAATTTAGTCCACATTAGAGCCACAGACCCCCATTTGATGAGATTTTGTCTCTCAGACTAAAATCTGACAATATCTTTATTGTTAGATATGATTTTCTCCAGAATTCTATGACTATCTGTACTGTAGGCAGAGAGAGAGACAGTGAAACTATGATCAAAATAGTCATTCTTCTACAGTCTCTAATTGTGTTAACTGCTTGTAAATGAAATAATGCTGAACAATTCATCAATTTGATGGGGACCCCTTGGAACCCCCTCAAGGACCCCTGGGGGTCCCCGGACCCCACGTTGAGAACCACTGTGCTAGAGGCTGCAAATCATCATAAATGTCCCAGAATTACTGCGGCAATGATTTATTGATGTTAAAATACCACATGTAGCACCCTTGAGAAAAATTGGATTTTAAGATTCAATAGAAGAAATGACTTGTCAAGTTCAAGATAGACATTTTTCTCAGTCAGCATAGTGTGGTTAATCTCAGTAAAATGTGCTGTATTCTGTCCTAGGTGGTGAAAAGTTTCAGATTGAAACTACAGGTCGCTGATATGTCAGGCATGGGGCTGACAAGTGAGGGTGTGGCCATCATAGATGTGTCTGATATCAACAACCACGCCCCACAGTTCAACCCTAACATGGTGAGTCTCAGGCCGCCAGTACACCTTTTGCTGTGTAGTATTTACTATATATTCTGACAAACTGAACAATAACTTCACTGGATATTTTGAAGATATATTCAAACCGCTTAGGACATATTCAATATAGTGATGTTCAATGTTCGTCTTAATGTGGTTCAATCCTTTGATCTGTGTTTTGTGTGTGTGGTGAATGTAGTACAGTATGACAGCAGTGGAGAACAGGAAGGACTACGAGATCGGCCGGGTGAACGTAACGGACAGAGATGACCGAGGAACAGGAAACTGGGAGGCCAAATACTCCATTACCAAGGGTGACGCCCAGGGCAGCTTCACTATCAGCACAGACCCTGCCACCAACCAGGGCGTCCTGACAGTGGTGAAGGTACAGTCGGGTGATCCCAGCTAGTTGGGAATGCGTCTCACATTCTGGCTGGATGTTAGAATGACAACAATGACATTTGTGTCATCCAGTTATATTAGGTGTGTGATCAAATGCTTGGACGTATGCCAAGTGTCCACATTTGCACCAGTCACATTTACAATCTTCCATGGATATAGAAGCAAATGACCGGCATCAGCACAGGTCCTTGCACTAGCTTTATTCTTATTTTTTTCTTTTACAACCACATGAATTCAATTTGGGATGTTCTGAAGTGTACACTTCAGAAAGGAGGAAAATTGAGACAGAACTAGGGTTAAAGGGGAATGCCACCCATTTTACAAATTCACATATCTGTGTCCCAGGACAGTTCAATCAATGTTTGTGAGCACCACTCTTTCCTAAAGCTAGAAATCAGAGAGACAACCCTTGAATTTGTGATGTCACGGGATGTAAAATCAGTGGCTGCTCCATAGACAATGAGTGGGGCGCTGACTTTGTGAAGCCATAAGATGTTAAGTTGAGATGTCACACCAAAATGAAGTTCATTTTCTAGTATTGCTAACAGGTATGAACCAGAATTTAAACCTCGTTTGGGTGCAAGAACTCAAAAATGTTATGGGTCAACAAAGTGAGTGCCCCATTTAGTGCCAGATTTTACATCCCAGTGACATCACAAATTCAAGGCTAATTTCTTCATCTGCTAGCTTCAGGAAAGAGTGGGGCGTTTTCCTATGTATTGACTGAACCGTCCTGGGGCTCAGGAATAACATTTGTGATTTTTTCCCCTTTAAACCCAAAAGTCACATTGAGGCACTCAAACACAATTCAACAGCATCATCTAGTGGTTGACTGTTGAACTACAGGTTATTCAGACAATGAAGCTCATTTGGCTTTCCATACATTTCATGTAGTTTTGTAGATACAGTTTGAAATGGCATTTATTTGAGATAAAGTTTATCATTAATTGTTCAGTGTCCAACAACAGTGGAGACCTTTAAAGTCTGGATGTCCTTCATCTGCTGACAGCGTGTCTTGCTTGTCTTGCAGCCCCTGGATTATGAGGGACAGCCTGAGTACAATCTGATTCTGACAGTGGAAAATCTCAATGCTCTGAGCAAAAAGGCTCCTTACAACACAGTGAGCAGCGCTACAGTGGTGGTGACCGTTGTGAACGAGAACGAGGCTCCGCACTTCAGAGAAAACCCCATACGGATCGTGGTCCCAGAGTCAGTGGTTCCTGGAACAGTACTGAAAAGCAACATTGCCTATGACCCTGATTATTCTGAACTGAGGTATGACGCAGCATATCGAGTATCTGTTTCTGAAAAAAAAATAAATAAATAAAAATAAAAATAAACTAATAAAATAGTGTATGTGTGCATGAAAACGCTCCTCTGCTCTCTGTGTGGCAGGTATGAGATCAGCAGAGATCCTGAGAGGTGGTTGGACATCAACAGAGAGACAGGAGACATCAGCGCCAAGAGAACCTTTAACATACAATCCCCTCACGTTAAAAACAATATCTACAATGCTCTTGTCAAGGTTACAGGTCAGTTTACCCAGGCACACACACTGCAAAAAATGTCCATTTTAACAAGTTATTTGATCTAGTACTGAAAAAGTGAAAAATCTGCCAATGAAGAGAAATGCTTTCACTTGTTCCCAGTGCAAAACAACCTTTTTTAAGAATTTAAAGAGAGGCACAGGCTACAAGTTATCTTTTGATGTTCTTTAAAGAGACAATTTACAAAAAAAAAAAACAGAAAAAAAGTAGCTAAAACCCCCTTACAACTGACTACTTTCACTTGTTTCCAGTGCAGTTTGACTTGTTCTGAGAATTTTCTAGAATCCAGTGGCAATGGCTTGAAATTTGGCCGATAACTACATTAATATCAAGATATGACTTGATTCAAAGAAGTTCTTGAAACAAGTTGATCTGTATTGGAAACAAGTGAAATTATCTTACCCCACTGGCAGCTTTTTTCACTTGTTTTGAAGAAAAATTGAATTTTTAAGCCTCAATAAAAGATGAAACGACTTGTTAAGATGGACTTCTTTATAATGTAAGAAAGAGTAACAGAGTGATAGATGAGCTTTGTGGGATGATCAATATTTTTGGTTGACATTAACACTGAACAGGCTGTTGTAATCTTATGCGGTATTTCTATGTACATGTGTAGATGCTGGTGGTGTGTCAGCCACTGCCAGTCTGGCCATCACACTGAGGGAGACCAATGACTTCCCCCCTCAGCTCTTCCCCCTGAGTGGCACAGTGTGTAGGGACTCAGACCGGATGAGTTCTGGTCTGGTTCTGACCGCTGTGGATGAAGACCTGCCTCCGCACGCTGAGCCCTTCACCTTTGACCTGCCCGGTGATATATCCATCAACTGGACCATTAGACAAGTCAACAGTAAGGAAAGAGCGTCGGGGGAAAGACTGGAGCAAGTGGAAAGGAATTTGCATGGATGGAGCATCACCTAACTCTTCTCCTCTACTTCTCCTCACCTCACACCGTTCTCATTCCCTCCCTCTCTCTTCTTCAGAGACTCATGCCGTGCTTCAGTCCCTCGTGGAGCTGGAGGCAGGAGAATACGTAGTGACGGTGTTGGTATCAGACTCTGGCAGCCCGGCCCTCAGCGCTTACGCCCAGGTCAATGTTACCGTGTGTCCCTGTGACTCCTTTGGAGACTGTAAGTCCGAGGCGGCAGCCATCTTGGGCTCCAGTGTGGGAATCAGCTTCATCGCTCTGATAATCATCATGGCCAGCATTGCACTCCTACTGTGTAAGTTTCATGTTGACACTTAAACATGTCATTAAGTCTTGAGATCATTTCACTTGTTTCCAATGAAAATCAAGTTGCTTCAAGAGTATTCTTAAATAATGCAACATTATCTTGATCCTACTGGAGTGATCCACCTTATTTCAAGATATTGGCACCAATGGCACAGGTGATACTGCAGTGGAAACAAGTGAAATTAAATGACTTGTGAAGATGGGTATTTTTAGACTGCAGTATACAAACAATCACATAAACACATCTGAAAGTACCATCTTAAGTTCAGTTCAGCCTTGACCACTATCTCAAAAGGCAACTGGGTTTGCATTAATGGATAGCCAATACATATGGTGTGAGCAATACAAATTAATCTATTACAGAAGTCAAACTCAAATAACAAAAGTTTAGTCCAGATTATATTTTCATTAACAAGATAATGACACACCCATGCACACACACAAGTGTGTATGTGTCTAATTTCATGTTTTCCTTCTCTGTATGTTTGGGCTGCAGTGCTGCTGCTCCTCGCTGTGGCGGTGACTACCTGCAGCAGACGCCACCATATCAAGAAAGGAACAGGTCTGCTTGTAGGGGAATCAGAGGATGACATACGGGACAATGTCCTCAACTATGATGAGCAGGGAGGAGGCGAGGAGGATGAGGTAAGACTATATACACACGTGTACGCACATGTGTGCAAACACACACACACACACACACACAAAGGTTATTCCAATATGAATGAATCACATTTAGTCATGTCTGAGACCCACCAAAGCCTCTACAATGTCATGAGGTTACATGTGTTTTGTACTTGCTGAATGCTCTGTGTGAGAGGATGGGGAGCTTCACTCTTGGGGCCTGTGTATTCTGTAGGTTAAAAAGGCAAGACTATGACTAAAAGTAAGTGTATTATTGAATTTTCTGTTTGTTTGCCAGGCCAAATTGGCCATTTGGCTGACCCACAGGAACAAGGTGAAGGGTGCTAAAAGGGATGCTCTGTGCACACACAGTAAACATGTTTTCCTTTAATTGTACCTGTGTGGGCCGCCGACACCGTAGATTCTGATATATTCAGTACTGTTATCATGGTATATTTGTGTGTATGTGTGTATGTGTGCATGTATGTGCGTATGTGTGCATGTGGGGTGTCTGTGTAAGCGTGTGGGTGGATGTGAGAGTTTTTAAGGTGCTTTTAGCTACTTTTTCCTCTGTTTTGCTGCATATTGTGTCATTAAAGATGATCCAGAGTCAAGCTGGAGCCTGTGCCTCTCTCTTTGCAGAATGCCTTCAACATTGACCTGCTGTGGAACCCCCACGATGCCCCTCCGACCCCGGGCTCCTTCTGCCCGGTGTCCAGTGTCCCCCGAGGCAAGCAGCCCCTCAGGAAGGACGCCCCACATAACCTGCCCTCCCCCACCTACCCCCGCAGGCCCCCTGCAGACCCCACTGACATCGAGGACTACATCAATGACGTGAGAGGCTTTCACCGTGGCCCCACACTGCAAAAAATGTTTATCTTAACAACTCATTCAATAAGTCCTGAAGTCTTTTTTATTCTTATAACAAGTGGACAATCTGTCAGTGGGGTGAGATAATTTCACTTGTTTGCAATGTATTTTCACTTGTTTTGAGAATTTTCTAGAATCAAGTAACAATGTCTTGAAATATGAAGACCACTCCCCTAGAATCAAGATAATGTTACTTGATTCTAGGCCTGGGCGATATCAATATCATGATAATCACGGTTTTTTTCTGTATCGATTTATTTATCACAATACAGCTTACGTATGCAAACTAGATGTTAAATACTGAAACTGATGTTCATTGCATTTGACTGCATGGTAATGTGTGATGTCAAACTAATATACAATATGAATGAATATCATCATATTATTGAATACTGTCTAGCTCTACTTGATTCAATAAAATTCTTCAAAGAGTTGATTTGCATTGAAAACAAGTGAAATGATGTCACCCCATTGCCAGCTTTTTTTTCAAATGTTCAGGATTTTAAGACTCAACGCACAATTAAATGACTTCAGAGTTTTTGCAGTGCAGGAGTGTGTTTCCTCACAGTAAAAGCAGGCTTCCCAGGGTGTTCCTTTTCAGCTCATCGTCTGATGCATCGCTTTTCTTTCTTCCCTCAGGGCCTGGAGGCTGCAGACCAGGATCCTAACGTGCCTCCGTACGACACAGCTCTGATCTATGACTATGAGGGAGAGGGCTCACTGGCAGGCAGCCTCAGCTCCATCGCCTCAGGCAGCTCTGATGGAGACCAGGACTATGACTACCTCAACGACTGGGGACCACGCTTCAAGAAACTGGCCAACATGTATGACCCGCGCTAAGATGGGCAACAACCAACAGCAAGATGACCTGCGTGAATCACCCACAGCTAGGGACACAGACTATGCCTTGGAGGCATTTTTAGTCCAGAACTAGATCTGGAGAGTGCCAAGGGAAAATAAATCGATGCTATGCGAAGCCCTTAATCTGATGTGCCTAGGGTTATATTGAGGATGATTTGGACACAATTGGGAACTGAACTTTCAATAATGGCTCGTTGCGAAGTTTTGTGGATAGCTCTGATAGTAGGGAGCAGTAACATGAAAGTAAAACCGACTGTTGACATGATCAGCAATGATGAGAGGAACTGTGCATGCTACAAGGCAGACAGAATGTGTGTTGAAATGTGTGTCCATGTCTGGTTTATCCTCATACTCTGATTGTTAAGCAAATATGCATACAATCAACAAGACTGAGATATGAACATCTTTTAAATGTATTTCTTTTTTTATATGTGATTATTTTGTAAAATACATTTTGCTTTGATATTGATTTTGTTTTTAAGCATATTTCTCCTTTTTCCATCATAAATCCTCCATTCCAGCATCGGTTAGCTGTCCTTGTTGGAGGCATTTCATGCAATAAGATACTCGACCAGTTCACATACATTTTGTACCACACAATACCCCATGTGATCCAATTGTTTGGAGGTGAAGACTTTGATGTTTTTAGGTATTTTCATTTAATTTAGATTTTACTGGTGTCTAAAGAATAAATGTAAATCTTCCATTTAGTGTGTGTATTGTTCATTATGAAATAAGGCATTCTTTACAGGATGCACCATGTTTTACATATAATCTATTCATATAACAAATCTGTGACACTAAAATGGGATATTCCATAAAGAGCAACACAGAACAGTTGAATAAAACTTTATTTAAATAACTATAAAGACTTCATATTCACTTGTGTCAATCAAGGCGCTGTCAATCAAACCAATACATGGCCCCTAATACAAAGAAATGTACATATTTCTTTTTTCAAAATAAAACACTACCTCACACTGTCCCAACTATTCACTCAGTCTGTATGTCGCAAGGTGAGAAGAGGACCAAGTGGTTCACACCATTGGAAGCATTTGGAGAACTTCCTGCTTCTTAATCATCAGTATGCACGACAGCATCCATGACACTTCAGCCATAATATGACCAACCTCCAGTAGGGTTGAATCCTGATTGATGACACCTTAATGCTAGTCTGGTTGAAACACATCATCTAGTGACAAAAACTGTAAAACTAGACCAAAGTCCACTGACTTTGTGGGAGGTCAGTGAATTTCATTTTTTCTCATTTCAAGAGAACTTGACCCACAACAGATTTTGGACAATTCTATTGATATTTTTCAGAAGTGGCTAAACGTATCAATATTTGCCCTGTTTTTTAAACAACTAACCTTCCAGCCTACAGAATCCAACCTACTGAAACTGGCAGACTATGGCAACTTAAAAAAACAGCAGGCTTACTTCCATACAGAGAACTGTCCAGTCAAAAATGCTGAATTAAATTGAAGTTGCCATTTTTCTAGAATAATTATAGGAACCATTTTAATTCCCTTGCCTGCTACTTCTTCAGAGAAAAAAATACTTCAGTACACACTATTAGATCTAAATTTCAACATTCTACGTCCCACTGTTATGATTCTTCTATAAAGGACTGTGAGTATAGTAGGCTCATCAGTTTCCTGCAGCTCACCTAAATCCCAAACACAACATTCCAATCCTCAGTGTGTAGATGTGAGTCGAATGGATGAATGCAAATATATTTGGTGTAATCTCTGACAAGGCAGACAATTTGTCCCTGAAATCACATTTTACATATCCATTAGTGTATAGAATGGCTCGAGGTACAAATTTGTACACTACAAAAAAAAAAAAAAAAAATCTCAACATGAGAATGTGTTTACCTCCACACAAACTGAACATTTAAGTCAGTGATGGGTGGGATATGGGTTGGTATTGATTTGAGCGGTATAATACAGAGTGGGCAGGATGCAAAGTAAAGACAATGCACCTAAATGTTGATTATTATAGACAGCTTTTCTAGACTATGTTTTCTTTCCAAATGTCATTAGAGTTTCTGGGACATAATAATTTGGCTATGCAATAAGTCCATGGGAGAAATAATGGAACTCCACCACCAAATTCCACAACGATTGCAGTGTTTTATGAAACTAAGACAAAATATGCAGATTCATGGTTTCACCTTTGGGCATACAGAGCTTTTTAGCGAAGAATCGAAGCCAGGTTTAATACATACGTCCGCCCCCTGGTGACCTCCTCAAAACACAGCGGGTGGAGAAGCATTTTGAGATACAGTCATTTTCAGATCAGACCAGCTGCGGATTCATGTCGTCTTCCCGGTCTTTGCGGGGAGGCGGCTGAGGCTCGTCCTCTCCGGTGTCTTGTTTGTCCCTCTCAGCCTCCACCCAGCTCTGTGGGGCGATCATCTTCTTGGGCCCGTGGGGCGGGGGGCCCAGCAAAGCTTCGATGTCATCGTAGTTCACCACCTCGCGCTCCAACAGCGCATTGGCCAACTGGAAACACAGAGCCCAAGTACTTGTGACTTACTATAATTTAACACTAAGACAGAAGATAATACTGAAGTTACATGCTCAATTAAAGTGAAAGGCTCGGGTTTAGTAAACAAACAAATACTAAACAAATATTTCCCGATGGGAGAAGAGGATCTTACCACTGTCAGCTTGTCTCTGTTATCCAGTAGCAGCTTCTCTGTGTGTCTGTAGGCGCGGGCTATCAGCATCTTGGCCTCCTGAAAGAACAAATGCCATCAAATCAATACTTCATGATGATAATCCAAACGGAAATTCAGTACGCCAACATTCACCGTGTCCTAAGAAAACGAGAATTCATTATGTCGACTCGACATTCACAGTGTACTAATGTTGGCTAACAGGGAGTGGAGAGGTAGTCCAATTTTAGAACCCACATGGTCCATCTGCTGCTGCAGTCCCTGGCTGAAAGGTCGGCGTCCCACGGCGCCTTGCTCCTGGGTGTCCGGGAATGAGACCTGGCCCACACTGTTACACATGCCGTACTGCTTCACCATAGAGTAGGCCACTCGCGTCACCTTACGCAAGTCATCCTGAGCGCCTGGGGAAACAAACGCAGGGTTCTTTACTCACTGGGTTGAACTCATCCATTTTAAGTGTGAAGTAGTCTGTTCATGTGCGGGAAGGTCAGTGTGTCTTGACGATACACTGGTGTGTATCTTTCATTGCCTGTGTGCTTATATGCAGTATATGAGTTTATTTGTTTTTAAATTTTCGGCGTTCGGCTGACACTCAGCCAGAGTGACTTAGAGTGAGTCAAACAGTAGAATAAGCTTCAATTCTGAGATCATCAAAATTATGAACAGCTAATAGTAAGAGGTGTAAAGGTCAGGGTCATATTGCCCTGACAAGAATCCTGTAACCACAGCATGAACATATCAGAGAGAAGAGCTAGGAAATCAAATAAGAGCAAAGGAGAGAGACAGAAGGGATGTTTTAAAATCTATTAAAGTGAGTAGAGGACAGGCGATGTGATTCATTAGGAAGATGGTGCCGCTAGTGTATGTGTGAGCAGTCTTAAGTTAGCTGTAGATGGTGCGTACCTGTTGTAACCTTGTTGAAGGTGATGGCCTCAGCAGCTCTTCCTCCCAGCGCCATGCACATCCGCTCAAACAGCTGCTCCTTGGTGAACAGGTACTGGTCACGGGGCAGGATCTGGGCAAATCCCAGGGCAGCGTTAGTCCGCGGGGCGATGGAGACCTGCAACACACAGCAGATGATGTAGGAAACTGGAGTTGATTGTTTTAGGACTGCGCCTCTTTCCATGTATCCTTCCTCTCTCCTTCTCTTCTTCTAACTTTCTCTGAAATGATCTAGTACTTTCTATGAAATGTTTTTTTTTCCTGTCTGGAACTATGTATACATCTTGGCCAGATCTACATTGTCAAAAACATCCTTGATCTCAATGGCCCTTATTCATAAAACTCAACGGCAAAAGCATTGCGGTGGGAAAAATCAGCGGCTTGATAATTTGAACTCATTCAGAAATTTATTGAGGTGATTGTCATAACAGAGCCAAATTGCTGCCGCCTTGTTCTCAGCGATAGCCCAGGTGACAGCCAGTAAAAATCTACATGTTAATTAAGTGTTACATATTTAACACCCAGTCTGATTATCCACATGTGTGCAAGTCCAATGAACCGTATGTGTCAGAACGGGAGAGAAAGCCAAAACTCTCCCCAGCAGAACTAGGACTGAAGAGATAGTGGCACATAATACAGAAATGTTTGAGAAAGACATGAAGGGTTATTCATAAAACTCACCGGCTGCGTGACTGAGACCGGGCTGAGACCCAGAGCAATTCACTAAACCCCAAGCTGCAGATGGTGTGTACCTGTCGTAACCTTGTAGAAGGTGATAGCCTCAGCAGCTCTTCCTCCCAGAGCCAAGACAAAGTCCCTGCATCTAATATCGTTTGCCAACAAAACTTCCAAACCCGCTTATATCGACTACATTTTGGCCTAAGTGGAGCAATGACGGATTACTAACAAGATATTTGGACAATGTGATAAATTATTAGACTCACAGTTTAGAGGGAACATCGGTCCTGAATGCTCTCCCAAAGAGATTCATTTTAGATATGGCTTCCAAATAAATGGGAGTTTGTACTTGATCTTTGCTCTCCATTATATAATGATAAAAAATAAATATCAAGTTTGGACTTAGGCTAAGGTATACTATACAAGCCATACTCAATTAACTAGGCCCATGACATCATGCTTACCCTCCAATAACCCCTAATGGGACCAACCTGGATAAAATAAAATATAGCAGACATGCAATAATGCCTAAAGGCCTTAACACAGCACAGAGTTTCTCTATTTCAAATAGACAATTTATTTCCTTCAAGAACCGGAGAATTAACATAGTGTGTTACCTTCATGACTGCCTCTGTGTGCTCCAGTAGCCATCCCACTAAGGCATGTCCAGATTCATGGAAGGCAACCACTCTCTGCTCTTCTTTAGACAGGATCTTACTCTTCTTTATACTTCCTGAACACACACACACACACACACACACGCACACACACACACACACACACACACACACACACAGACATGGATCTGCAGTAAGTGGCAACTGTAGACATGAAATACCTGCAATTCCTGTTCCTCCTGCAATTTAAGTAGTGGTGCCCTTTGCATTAGCATCGTACCTGCTATTACTCTCTCCACTGCATACTCAAAGTTGAAAGTATCGATGGACTTGAACCCCTCTCTGGCAGCATGTAGGGCGGCTTCGTTACAAATGTTAGCAATGTCTGCACCTGGAAAGACAAGGTGGGTTGGCAACACAAGCTGTATGATCATCATATGGGAATAGCATCTTAATAAATTGCCACATTATCCACAGATGTTTCATATTTGTTGATCAAGAGCTTACGCTTGTTAAAAACTGCAGCACATATTTAGTTATGGCCAAAGTCACAGATTTACATGTGGCTAAAACATTTACTATTATGTACCACTGAAGCCTGGAGTGAGTTCAGCCAAACGTAGGGAGTAGAAATTAGCTGGTTGGGTCAGCTTCAAGATCTTCAGATGCTGCTCAAAGATCTCCTTCCTCTCCTGGAAAACAGTGAAGAAAACATCAAGGAAACAAACTTGCTTAACTGACAAGCCCAGGTAAACTGTTTTACTGTTTCGATGTTTTGTGTTTGTGTGCTTTCTAATGTAAAATCAATATAAGTGCTTTAGGCTACCTGCAGAGTGGGCAGGTCTATGAAGATGTGCCTGTCCAGTCTGCCTGGTCTCATCAGAGCATTGTCCAAGATGTCTGCTCTGTTAGTGGAGGCCAGGACGATTACGTGGTCTGTCGTTCCCATTCCTGGGTGAGAAAAATAGTTAATGGTTCTCTTAATATCTGCAGCGTTATCAACCGATGCCAATGATTTGTTCTGAGATCCCATGTTGACCTTACCGTCCATCTCTACCAGCAGCTGGTTGAGGGTCTGCTCCTCCTCAGTGTTGGAGAAACCTGACATGTTGTTGGAGCGCTTCTTCCCCACGGCGTCGATCTCATCTATGTAGACAATGCAGGGGGCTCGGGCACGGGCCTCTTTGAACAGGCTCCTCACCCTAGCCGCACCCAGGCCTACACACACACAATACATTTTATTCTCCTCAAAATACAGAATTAATTAGTAGACCTACTTTGTTTTAAGAACGTAACCTCCTAATAAGGCTGCCATATTAAAAGCGGGCTTACCTCCAATGACCTCCACAAACTCAGAACCAGCCATAGCCAGGAAGGGCACCTGGGCCTCAGTGGCCACAGCCTTGGCCAGCAGGGTCTTCCCACAGCCTGGGGGCCCCAGCAGCAGGGAGCCCTTGGGGACTTTGGCCCCCAGCTGCAGGTATCGGTCTGGGTTCTGACACAAGATAACAATATCACTAAGGTAAGTGATATACTTTGATGGGTAAGTTACAGTTTTACTCATTTTACTCATACGCTTTACTCGTAAGATTAAACTTCAGAGTTACGTTAGAACCCTGTGAAACTGGAATGCTAGTTTAACTCTCTGGCAAAGACCATCAGCAAAAGTTAGCCACCACTAATGATAGATCAATAGGAATCATAGGAGCAACAGTGGTTGAAGCATGCCATGCCATGTCACGCCTAGGCTAGGAAACAGCCTTCCTCTTGACATTAGATCTGCCAACACTGTGGAGAGTTTTAAGCAGCATCTCAAGACCCATTTACTGTATACAGACAGGCCTTTAATAATGTGCATTGTTGATTGTATTGTCACTGTATCTTTTTATGTTTTAACTTGTGAAGCACTGTGTGTTGCTTGTATTTTCACTGTGTATGTGTCTTTTTATCTTTTTCACTTGTAAAGCTCTTTCTCCACGTGTCTTGAAAGGTGCTATACAAATAATGTTTTACTTACTTACAGATACTGAAGTTTTACTTACTTACTGGGACATTGTCATTTAGCAATTTAGCATAAAGCAAAGTATTGTTGATTTAAGGTTAAGTTGACTTCACTGAGAATTATCTGACATGTTGCTTCTGCCCCTATGACTCCCATTTGTCAAGTAGTAACTGTGGTAAGGGGTGGCACTGTGAGAATCAAACCATGAATTACAATTTCACCTGATCTTTTGATTACTCTATGGGAAATGCATCATCACTGAATTACATGGAAAAAAATATTCACACAAGACACACGCCAACACATATTCTTTCGAGTCTGGACTCTTACCTTGAGGTAGTCAACAAATTCCTTCACCTCCATCTTAGCCTCATGCATGCCTGCTACATCTTTGAAACTCACACCTTTCCCTGACTTGCCATCCACAATGGTGAACTTGGCCATCTTCAGCTGATTCTGTTAAGTACATTGTGATATGCATTTAGTATGTGAAATCAATAGAATACAATAAGAACCATGAATGTTCATATGCAACTTCTTTAAATGTAGTGTCTACTCACAAAAGCACTGAAGCCGCCCTCTCTGCCACCCATGCCTGCCAGACGGAAGATATACCAGAGAATAGCCACTCCAATGGCAGCCATTCCCAGAGCGTAGACCGCACTGCAATGGAAACAGATAAATAAACATTGCATTGGATCATTATGGTACGAGATGCTTGCCAAAGTGACCAATCTGATTGCCAGGCTACAGCTATTAATTGTGTAATATGTTATATAAAATTAGACAAAAAACAGACAGTTAAATGGATATGCCACCCACAAATACACCCACATGTTTTTCAGAAACCAAAGGGAGATTAATGTTAAAGCAGACAATACAGGGAAGCTAACTGTTACTGTGTCACGAAGCTACCGACGACACAAAATATTAAAGACAGTATTCAGGAGGCAAATGATGGACAGTATCATATCACACAGCCACATCATTAAGTAAGAAGGACTTGTGCGGTTGACACATCCTTGTAACAATTTCTCTGCATGAAGAAAACACCCCTTCATATTTTTGTCAAAACTTCAGCACCTCACAAAAGGATTTGTTTTGATGTGGAGTCTGCATGGAGAAAGGTCATGCTCTTACTTCCCAAAGAATCCAGTGCGTTTGTAGGAAACAGGTATCCTGTCCTTTGTGTCAATATTCAGCTCCTCTTCTGCAGCTCTCAGCTTCTCCTCAAATTTGTCAATGTTGGCAACCTGCATTCTGTACATGAGGGCCAGCCTCTGCCAAAACAGGGAACATGGCAAAGAGGATGAAAAAGAAAGCTTCGTCTCTGTCTGGAGAAAACCCAATTTCATGTTTTTGTGAGGGAAAAGAGGAGGATTTGTTGTGGTCTGGACCATACATAGGTCTTATATAATCAGTTCTTTCGGTGCTGTGCTAATGATACACAAAGAGAAGAGCCTGAAAACTAAGTCCCATCAAAACTAAATATCTAAAAAGGTAGAATAGCAATTCCAGTTACATGAACAAAGGGCTTGAAATAAATATAGAGCATGAATGTAATATCAGAAAAGACAAACCAGGGAGTTAAAAAATTACATCCTTTGGAGGGAAAATAAGTTTCTTGTCTAACTCTAAGTTGCAGAGATTAACTAACAGAAGCATGCATGTTTGCCATAACAGTTCAGATGCAGGTGATGCGCTGTATAATTGTATTAAACCCAATCCAACATACAGGCCTTCCAAAGATAACTGCTCCAGGGTGAAGGTAGATTTCTACGATGTCGCTCTCGGGAACCACTTGCACGCGGGACACCTCTCCCTTGGCCAGCATCTCATTGACAAAGTCATTCCAAGAGATGTTTCCGCCGCTGGTGTTAATGGAGTTCAGCAGGCTCATGATGAGCGCAATGATGAAGAGCGTCCGCAGGCGCTCCCGGTACATCTGGTCCTCCTGCTCACGGCGTTTCTTCTCCTCTGAAAAAGGAGGTAGAATAAAGAGGAAGAGGGTGAAGAAGCAGATTAAGATCACAGTGGAAGGAGGTGAGGTTATGAAACAACAGGCCATGTGTTAAAGCGGTACATCTCTTACCTTCATCTTCCTCTGGAGTTTTTCCCTTTGGTCCATCACTTTTATTTTTCTCTTGTTTGGACTGAGATGTACTAAAGAAGTTTGTGGCCCCTGTAATGAAACAGTACTTCATCAAAAGTAGCTAGCTAAGTAATTATATAGTCATATTCAGGTAGATACAAAATGGTTATTTACCTAACAGATTCACCAAACCAACAGGGTTTTTCAGCAGGTTGTTCTTGATTAACTCTCTGTTTATTCCCGCCATTCCAGGACCCAAGGGTCTGTAAAGAAGACTCTAAAATTGGAAGATTAGGTTCAGGTCATTTCCTCATTACCATTATTTCCAGTGGTGAGCAAAGATCATACATGATTTTACCTTGGGGTCATACCTAAGGGGTGCATGACAAAAGGCAGCACCCATAGGACCAACCCACTTTAGACGTTTTGTTAATCATAGCAAATAGGCAGAAAGTGCAATTACACTTTTATTATAGGTTGACCATAGTCTCACATGCCATGTTCAGGTCATAATACAATAATGCTACAGTCAAATTTCAGCCACGAATTAGTAGCCAACTTCAGCGTCGTGGTTAATCACACACACACCAATGCCACCGCCATAATGACTAAGGACTAAGGCAACAAGTAAAAGAAACTAAAAACCAATCACAAGAATATCATATTTGGTGAATTTGTGATTAATTCTAGACAGCAATGTATGCCAGTCAATCCTGAGGGCAAAGACCAGTTTACCTGAATGAGTTTGTGTGTCTGACTCGTAAGTGTCCGCTGTGATCTTGAGTGAAGCAGCTTTTCATAGTTGGAGCATCTCGACAGCATATCTTTAGCACCATTATTGTGCACAGACTTGTTTGCTAATAAATGAGAGTTTCGTCCTGACAGTGTCCACAGTAAGCTCGTGCTGTATTTTCTGCACAGGACAGCGCGACGTAGCAAAAGCAAAGCTGCCATGACGTTTCTGGATGCGGTAATATCAACACCCAGATAGAGCAGTGCCAAGGAGAAAGCACAGAAACAGTGTCTATTATCTGAAAAATTGCAGCGCCATGGCGAGTTTGTGTGTTCACTAGTTTGTTTACCTCTACCTCAGCTACAGGCTAGCTTGCTATGTTATTCAACCAAGCCACAGCCGAGCAAAGATGTCAACACGAAATCAGCACGTCGGCTCCCTACTCCATGGGCTTCCTCGAGAGAGAAAACTACAAAAAATAATACGTACATCCACTGCAATTCATCTGATCACGAATGTCTATTAATTAACACCGCAGAGGCTGTATTTAACCTGTGCTGAACACGGAAAAATACAGTCACACGCATCTCCAAGCCTTTGAACACATCTTTAGCTCAAACTTTGACCTTCAACCTTTGTTGTTGTTCTTCGAGGACGTACGCGCTGCGCAGAGTTTTGCGCAGGATTGGTGATTACCAGATAATAACGTAGTATAGCCTCGTAAGAAGCAAAGGACTGCACATAATATTTCAATCAGAGATTCAGTGCAGGGTAGCCCCATCTTAACCCAATTTACCTACCCTTTTATTGCAGATAAAGCACACGGTACGTATTTATGACCTTAATTCAAAGTATAAGATTAGGGTGTTTAAGTAGAAAATGTAAAAAATTAATGCTGTAGTAAAAATATGATTGTTTTTTGTTCATATTGGTTGTTGTTTGCCTCATGATGATCATTGACAAGAGGTAATTACTTTCTCAACTTTTTATTCACCACATCATGATACTACCTCAACCTCGTAATGCTTTAATACATATCTTTTTCATGCTTTTATCATTTCTACTTTATGGGTATATGTCTGAAGGATTTGACTAGATGGAAATAAATCGTTTTATAACTCTCTTAGCACATCATAACCCTCAAAATAACACTCCAATTTGTATAATATTATATCATATAATACAAATGTACCTTTTACAGCCTTAAAATGCAGTTGTTTGTTGTCACATAGCCTTAGTAGTTCACTGTTGACACATGCTCAAATTTCTATCAATAGACTGTTGGTAGGCTGTCAACAACTTTGGTTAAGGTTATGGTTAAGTTTAGGCACATAAAGGAAATGGGTTAGGGTTAGGCAAGTAAAATAACTTTAAAGTTAGGGTTATAGGACAGTAAGGCAAAACTCATAAAACAATTCCATATGTAGGAATGTGTTCCTGATAGTCAACACATACTCAGTTGATGAAGTTGTTGATTAGCACTTCAGATGCCACTTATAGTACTAGTGGTTGGTTGAATACATGTTACTTGTCTGTTGAGACAAATCTTTTTGGCAGTAACCTGCATAGTGTCAACAGTGGACTATTGAAATAAAGTGTTGGATTGGGCTTTGAAGGCCAACCTTTTTTGGTATCATGCACGGCTAATTAGTTTGTCAACAAATAGGTGGGAGATATCTGATTAGATCTGCACATTCGGTAGGTCTAATCCTGTCTACTATAGGCAAAATATGCTCTTGGCCCTGCCAACTTAGGACAATACATGACATAATGGCTCTTACTCATGAGTTGTGTGAAAACAACTACCCTGGAAAATCATTCTTCTTTATGGGCCTCTTTGGGCCTCCCTGGACTCAGGATCTTGACAGTTGTCCTTACTGACAGGCTAGATTTAAGGAATATTGCTGTAGCCTACGTTTTCTGAGTTGTGGGGTGCAGTCTGGCTATAGGCCTATACAGCATTAACCACGGGATTGCTTAGCTTTCAGATCTATTTCTAAACATTTTATGGCCAATTTAAAATCTCAGGCCTACAGCCTGGACTAGTTAGCCATACAGCCTTTTGGTAATTCTCTGCAAACTCTGAAAAAATACATTTTCATGTGGCTCCAGCGGTTCATTGAGGCTTCTGGACATGTTGTCCTAGTGAGTAAACATCTCTGATACTCTGACATTGCTCTGGCCAAACTGCCAGAATACTCCAGTAGAGTGCGCTATTACAAAAGCGGATGAGAGGAGCTCTGGATTGGGAAGTGCGTCTGCCTCTCAAATTGGTCCAATTTAGGTTTGCAAAATAAATGTCATGAACACATTTCTCGAGTAAACACGGGCAAATTTGGTTGTCAAATTTAAGACATAGTTTATGGAAACAGAATTACGTCACCGGTGCTTGTGTAAGATAAGATGCTACCTCATGCAACATATTTGAGATGGAGAAAAGTCATGTTTAGCATTGGCAAATGATCACTGTCAGTCTCCCTCTCGAATATAAAGTAACGACAACCACAAAACGTTTCCAGACAACCGTTGTGCTCATAAATAAAAATAAGCAATATTTTGGATACAACACCTTTAGCCTACACAGTATGAGGAATGACGTGTTAAGGTCAGGTTGAGTGACATTTGAAATAACCCAATGAGATTCGAGAACTTTTCTTCCAGCCAATGACAGCCTTCGTTTCATCCGCTTGTGTTTCATTTTGACCACTCTGATAAACGCTTGCGTCAATGGATGTGTTCGTTTTAGGCACCGGTACATACCGTTTACTCCGAAATTAACCTCGCCTGGCTTATAAATTGAAAACAAAATCAACATTTTTGTAGGTATCAAATTATATAATCTATATAGGTACCACTGGTTATATATTTTTGACAAGTGAATTGAAAGTATCCACAGTCTATACATGATTTTATATAAGAATGTCTACATTCACAACATTAATAAAATGCATACAAACAGTCCGACAAGATTAATCACAGTGACCGCAAAGCTCGTATTTTTTCCATGAATTAATGGAAACAGTAATTATAGATTGAAAGCAGCAGAGTATCCGCTGTTTAAGATCTCTCAAAAATATTAACTCGAGTGCACCTAATGTCCGTACTCCATTTCCTTTGCCTGGTCCTCCAACTGTATAATGGAGCTTGGTCTCCTGCACTGTAAACTGTGGCCCGTGGTCAGCCATGTTGGAGCACCCTACAGGACTATCCTAAAGCAGGAACAGTACTCTGTCGGGACCCACAATGGCGTCAGTTTCGTCGGCGCAAAAATGGTATCCGCCCACACGCCAGCGCGAATCACGGCCCGTGTTTCATACCGAAGCGTTTCCTTCCCATCTGCACACTGAAGTCAAAGGCCGCTCGAAAACCGTTCGAATGGGTTTGCTGGAGAGGATTAAAGCGAAACAAAATATGATATTTCGATGGTTTACGTTCACCCAAGTAAGCCTTCATTTTTAAAAATGGACAATTAAAGGTTTGCACTTGGTGGTGAAGACAAAATATCTACCGTATACACGCGTTTTCGGGGATATTTGAATCTTTTTCGGTCGTCTGTTTGTTGGTCTTTGCGAATTAGCTAGCACTAGCCTTGATGCTAGTGAGCTGGTTTTGAGCTGCGATGGTTGCTGCGAGTTTATGCGGATGTCTCCGGTCGAGTTTTTACTGAACCGGGGGCAACAAATGGGATCATCCAGCATCGGCCGAGAGCATCGTGGGATAGACTTGTAGTTTCATAAAACTGTTTTAATTTGTGGAGATTCAGACACAGGTAAGCCACATTTTATTGATTGAACATAACAACAACAAACTGACCATTGCTTGCCCCCTAGGTTTGTTGTGTAAGACTAACATCCCCTTCGTTTACTGAGGATTTTACAGAATGAAAATGTTGAGATAACGTTATCCGTATGGATTTTTATTAACACTATTTTTTATTTTTATTGAAATACATAAATATTTAAGCGGGTTGCTCTGTATCGTCAACGGAACCTGGTTGTTGTTCTTTTCTTGAGGCCTGACTGTAAAAGCTATAGTAAATTGGACTTAAAACAAGTGTTTCATTATTTTCATGTTTTACACGTTCCAGTAACGTTAAGTTGGTAAAATCATTAGGTACATTGGTGCTGTGCAAGGTTACATGCTTAATCATATCTGATTCGACCACAGTTTGATTTTTGAACATTATTTTTTGTTTTGGAATAAGCAAGTAGCCCAATACACACACACACACACACACACACACACACACACACACTCTGTCTCTCACTCACTCACTCACTCACTCACTCACTCACTCACTCACACGTATAAACAGATTAACAAATCAGCCCTATACAAGTGTTTTGGAATGCTGTTCTTAGAGGCAGCCTTGGAAAATAATCACTTACATGGTTCACATACAGCAAGTTAGGTTCTGGAGTAGCCAAATGCACTGCAGTGCATAAAGTGAAGCCATTCACCACATTGGTTACAGACTTTCAGGACTAGCACAAAAGCTAATCTGCTGTATCCCAAACAATATGGTGATCATGGAAATTTCAAGGGAGAATAATGTGCAACCATAGACCTACATTTGGCTACCACAACAGTTATTTGGGCAGTAGACCTAACACAATAGTATTCTACCTGCGTTTCTGACACATCTAGGTGAGCGTATCTAGCAGTATAAATTCCACTACTTCCCCTGTCAAGAAGCACTCTCCATCCTGTGCATTTTCTGTTCCAGCACTAAAGCCAATTGAATGTGTGAAGAGAAAGCTACAAGTCTAAGAAGAAAGGGAATGAATCAGAGCAGCAGTAGTTCATAAAAGACCTACAGAGAAATTGTGTAAGCTGTGTAGGCCCAGGTTAACTACAACACAATACAGAACTGTGCTGCAACATACACAGACCACCTAGATTCATCAGGAAGTGTCTGTATGTAGTAAGTAGCCAACCAGTGGGTTGTGCAGATGGATAAAAGTCAGAAGTGCCTGTAGTTTGGCATCCCGCTGAATACCAGCCCAATTCCAGCCCTGGAGTGCCTGGGTTTTCAGTGTTGAATAATGTGTAGAAGAGGGGCATAGCATAGTGGGACGAGAGACAAGCTATAGAGGAAGCAGAATATGGATGAGAAGCTCTCTACTTTGGTGCAGTATTAGTGCTGAGGAAAACACTGCAGTGCCGCTGGTGGTGTTTTCCACCAAGATACTGCGAGTGTTTCAGCTTGTTGGGGCGTTCACGTTGACTACACTGCAGAGGCAGTGATGCATATCTCACCGTCTCCCTTGAGCTTGCATAGGACCTATTTCTCTATGCTACAGTTAAAGCCCCAATTCTTGATGTGTGGGATTTGAAAATAAACTAGGCTTTTTGCAACACTCTCATCAAATTGCAGCTCTAATAGTGTGCAGGTCTAGCATATCTCACTCCTGTGTTTACATTGTGAATGTAAACTATGCTGACCTTTTATACAGATTCAAAATACATTTGAAACTTGTTTCGCTTTCACATACATAGTGTAATCATTGTATCAATAGGTGTGTCACTTAATTTGATAGCATAAAATCTCCAGTTCTTTGCTTTTCTGCAGTGTAGGCCTACATTTCATTTTTTTTACATGTGGGTTATGGATTTGGCATTTGTATTCCTTTTAAAGTTTTTTTTTTTTTTGGTATGGAAAAATTTGGTAGCTTTCAGGTTTTACTACTGTAAAGTCTTTGAATTTGTTGCAGTGGACTGGTAAATATCAGTGACAGTTCATAGTTTGGCTCAATCTGCTTTGACTAAATACAATTAAACTTTGTGTAATGCTGAATAAGGATGGTTTTCCATTCAGCTTGACGCTCCTATATTGTAACCCCTGCGCAGTTAGCATTAGTGGCGACCAGATTTTGCTGCTGTTCTTATGACTGGTACCAGAGGACCAAACTATGCCTTGTGCCTGCAACAGGAAATGGAGTTCTGCCGGGGTCAGGGAGGTCAGGAGCTATGTTGGTAGCTGGGAGTCTCACATTTCCTGTGATAGAAAGTCGGCCAGCAATTCTGTGTGTCTGCTTTGTCGATTGGTCTTCTGCTGCCCACAATTCTCCCACTACATGCCTCGGCCCAAGACCCACAGCACAGGTTTCCAACCATGGCCACTTCACCCAGACCTGGATGGGACTCTCAGTTGTACTCTCTTTCAGTGCTTGCCTTCAACATGTGACGTAGGAAATTTGTGCTTGGTGCACCACGGGTCAAGCAACCTCTGGGTTGCTTGTGGATCAGCTCGGTGCGATGCTGAGGAGTCTGCAGTGCCGAGTAGGAGTGCAGACTTCAACATGGCCGACTGCTGTGTCTGCGTGGTTTTGTCCCACCACTTCCTCTCTGTGTTTCTGATTGGAGGCTATTGTGCATGAGTTGCATTGCTCTGTTACCTTAGCCTGCAGCAGTGGTTCATCTGATGTATCTGCAAGCAAAGGTTACTATGAAGTCAAATGATGCTTGAAATGGAGGGATTGTTTATTATGAAGTTGGCACATTGACGTCAGTAGTTTGAATTCAACTTTACAGCGAAGTTAAAGAAATTGCACAAAGCTTTGTCTTTTTGTTTATATCAGTGGTCTTGTCTGTACATCAGTGGTCTTTAGGGAAACAAAATTGGTTCTCTTTGTGCCCTCTCGCCCTGTTGTTATGTGCAATATGGTATAAAATGGTGAGTATGTGTCTGACAATAGCAGCAGTAAATTGTGCGGTTTCTTCTTTTAATGTTGCTGAGGTAACCTACTTCTTGAGGTTAAAATGGGAGAATAAAACGGCTGCTTCTCAGGAAGAGGGAAAATAGGCCTTCAGCTGCAACTCCAGCGCATACTCTGCCTGCCTTCTGTCTATCCAAGCTCTACCCTCCCCCTCTCGTGCTGAGTGTGGCCCTTTAGGTAAACAAGCATGGCTACTCCTGTTTCTTGCCTTTCTCTGTCTCTGTCTCTCTCTGTCTGTCTCTCCCTCTCTTTCTCTCTATGTCTCGGTTTTTCTCTCTCTCCCTCTCTTCCTCCCTTTTCGAGTTGTGTAAATCTTTTATAGCTCCTGTCCTACCAGCACAATCTCAGCGGACACTCAAATGCCATCTGAAGCCCTTTGAAATCCAGCCTACTCCTTTTCCCCCCTCCTCTATCCTCGAAGCGAAATGGAACAAAATGGCGGGCCCCTATCCTGCCGTCTCCCTCAGGGACAGTAGAGCCTCATTTGGGGGTTTAGGAGGTCCTGATGGCTGATGGCTGATGGCTGATGGCGTCTTTTCCTCGTCTCAGGTTGTGCTTACTTGCTAGCCTTCCACTGCACCACTCTTGATAATATTTTCTCTTCCCCGAGTCTCTTGTACATCAAAGGGAAAGGTTCTCTTTTCTGGCATGCTGCTGCTTTTTCAGAAATGTACTTTTTACAGACTTGGCTTTTGATCTTTCTGATAGAAGGAGCGCCCTTGGAAAGGGAATATTTTTTGCTCTTATTTTTTCCATTGGTATTAGTATGCTTAATCATAATTTCAGGAATAGGGAAAATTTCAAATCCTGTATCACAAAACAGTTGGCTCCCAGGGTTTGATTTGCTTTGCCATTCTGGCAGTAATGCTTTATAATATGGACAGGCCAGCTAGAAGTTGGGTAGTATGCCATATTGGCCGTTCAGATTATAGGAATATAGATTAAGAAGGCTCATGACCCCCAAGGTATTATGGTGCAAGGATGCAAAGGAATAGGGCTGGGTGATATACCGAATATTTACCAAAAGCGACACCCTCTCATTGACCAAATTTTCTACATACCAACTTTGCATAAACTGTTTCATTTGTGTTGCTTCAGTTAAACTAAGAGTCGCGCTTCAAAGTAGCATAGCCAGTGTATAATCGGCTGCGTCAAGCCAGCCAGAGATGGACAGAATAAGACCGGAAGTAAAGTGGTTTACCTTCAAAATATAGGCTATGGGCAGTTTATAATCAGCGTCAAGCCAGCTAGTTAAGGATGGAATAAGACCGGAAAATAGGTGGGTTTGCCATCAAAATAAAAGCATACTTTTTATATTCATGACACTAGTGGTGAATGTAGTATTTCTGCACCGGGGTTAGAAAAATAAACAAATTATTGTTTCATTTATCGTTATTGAGGTAAATGTGACAGTAGACTATATAGTGATATGAATCTCAGGCCATATCGCCCAGCCCTGCAAAGGAGGGTTTTAGCCTCACCAAACCTGTTTTCAGACTCATTCTATATTCAAAAGAAATGAGTACTAAACTGTAAATGGGGAAATTTGGATTTGTAGAGCTAGGCCTGAATTTATTGCCTGATTGAGATATCTCTGTATAGAGTACCATTTCATTACACTTTCAGTTGCATTCTGAATTACCCAAAATAGGCGCCGTTTTGTTTTTTTAAAGTCACAGTGGGCTCACACTGTGTGAACTCAACTTATTCAACTTATTCATTATTTCATTTATCCTAATTGCTGCTTAAGCTCATTCACTCACACTATGGCATCATCATAGTAGTTTGAATATTTGACTGGCTACTACTGACATTCCAGATAGGTGATTCAAGGATGGATTTTAAGGAAGAATAACAACAGGTGAAAGTAATGGCTGGGTAAACAATATGCCTTCACCTTTTTGTGTGTGTGTGTGTGTGTGTGTGTTCCACATGGAGAGAAACTGAGTGGATAACCTCTTTTAGGGGAATGGCTGTATCTCTGAGTGTGGGCAGACATGAATTGGGAAGAATCACGGGGTGGGGGGTTGGGGGTGCAAAGCTGGAGACAACAGTTGGTGTTTTGATTGGATGTACTGCTAAGCAGGAGGCTGCACGGGATGATCTATTATCCATACGTGGCATTGGCAATGTCCTGAGGTTAGTTGGCCAGGTCTGGGAGCTGATGGCAGAGACTGTCTCTGTGACGTGTCCCTCTGGGCTCGGCTGTTTTGGTCTGCTCAGCCCGTCGCTGACAGAAAGGGAAAGAGACTAGACAGGCATTCTTGCCTGGAATCACTTGCCCTCTCCGTTCCTCCTCCTCACTCTTAAATGTTTCATAGTCTTCTCCATCTCTGTAGGTGCAGATCTGAAAATGTTTTTTTGTCTTGCTTATAAACCACCTCTGTCACTCTCAAACAGGTTTGGGATTGAGAATGATTGCCGCTTTCAGAAATGGCTTCATGCTGACCTGACTACTGTTGTGCTCAGAGGCAAATAGCTAGCACTAGCAGCTAGCTTAATTTTCTGTGGGCCCTGTTGTGCCCAGCCCTCCTCTCCATGTGGGGGATAAGCTATAAGCTGAGATGGTGGGGTGGGGGTGATATGACAAAGTGTTGGGTGGGGGAGGGGGTGGTGTGGCCTGGCTGAATCTCAATCACCAGGGCCCTTTAGCAGGGCTGGCCTTTTGATGGGCCAGCTGCAGCCATTCAATCCACCCATTTACATTGAAATGCAACGACAGGAAGGGGGGAGGGGAGGGCAGCGAGGAGAGGGGCCTCTGCGCCTGTGCGGGTGGGAGGGGAGTGAAAAGCAAAGGCATACCTAACTACCAAAGAGAGAGGAGGTCCGTCAGTCAGGGCCGATGCCCTGCTCACCCATTCACCCAGCCCCAGCCATACTTTGTTGTCCCCAGTCCGCCGCAGGGCCATATACTTAACACAAAGGGTCTGCACCCTCTTTTGACCAGCACATGCATTTTCACCACTCAGCTCTTTTCTGTCTTTACAGCCAGGCCAATGGCAGTGATTTGCGAAGGTTGTGGGTTGTCCCATCAACCGTTTTAACAACACTGTACTGTTATACCCATTGTTGATGCTGCTTTTTGCACTTTTCCTTCTACATAGTTTGGGGGTAGTTAGCCGTTGACAGAAGTCTTACTTGTGTGTGTTCTCTATCAAGGCTTATTTATGGAGCCTATTTGGGCAGTGATGTTTCGAGTTCTTGTTGCTGGCTCACTGTAATGGAGGTCATACTGCGCTGTTGGCTGGTAAAGGAAGCCTGTTCTGTAACTCATTAGGGGCTTCATAGACAAACTGTGGTTCAGACAAATGAGGCCAGTGTGTCATATTCCTGAGTTCATCCAGCTTTCCAGGATAACTTGGATCTCCTCAGAGGTGTGTATGTGACAGTGATTGAACGGATTGTCTTGTTTTGGGGGGATGGGGTAAGCACTAGGGTAATTAGGCCTGGGTCGGCAGGGTGTTTGTTTTTTTAACATGTTCTGAGCTGTCTGTAAGAAGTTGGGACAGGTTTCTGGCTGGCTGCAGAGACTTGCCCCATGGTCTCCCTCCTTTATTTTCTCTCTCTCCTGGCTGCCTGGTGGCTAAGATCACTAAATCTGTTGAGCCAGTGGCAGAGCTCCACACCTTTGTTTGTTTTGTACCAAAATCCTCCTCTGTTGTAACTGCACTTTGAACTGACGATGGGGTTACAGAGGTGGTAGCAGCAGTAGTAGACGGTTGACAACAGCGTGGACGGTTTACATATTTAGCCCACATTGATCCAGACAGTACTTTACCTGTTTTTCACACTAGGTGAAGAATCTACCATACAATTGAATGGGACAACTTTGGAAAGTCAAGCTAGTCATTCCCCGTGTGTTTTGCATGTGCTGCCTAGGGCCTCTCCTGCCGTGCATGTGCATCAGCAAAGGGACATGCACATGGAAAAAAAGCATGAAAGCTAGCAGATCATTTGAAGACATACCATAGGAAGCTAGATAGTATGGCTGTCTTTATAGAATTTTGCAATAAGTGACTGGAATTGTTATGGTTCTGTCATGATTCTGTAATATTACGGAGGTTTTACCGTTTTTCTATGCTGCTGTGGATAAATCCCACTGGACTCTGGATGCAGCCTGTCACAGCTACAGCTCTGTGAATACAGTTTGAGACTCCCTGTTCCTGTACTTTCTCAGTGAAGTGAGAATCAGATTCACCACGAGATAATCATATTTTGCCAAACTGTAATCCATTGGTGTTATTTCTGAATGCTGCCTGTGTACCTGGACTTGAGATGGTATCTTCATGGGTTGATTTCCACGTGTTATAGCGCAGAGCTACCAGCATCGCCCAGGGTTTTGCTTCACATAAGTGGTTGTGGCTTGTGCCAAGCCAGCTCGCATTTTCATAACAAGCACTGCATATTTTGGTCACTGAGTCTTGAGTCATTGAGTCATACTCCCAAATTTGAAATGACTCTTTAGTAGTCCTGTTATTTTTCTCCAATATGGTCACTATTCTAAGAGCAGCAGCCAAGACAAACTATTATTTATATTTTGAATAACAGTGGTAGTGTGATTGCTAGAGGGCCAGAGAAAGTACACCATCAAATTTAATTTTCTATTGTGAAATTTAAAATAGTTTTTTTAAGTCACAGAAAGGGTGAAAATAAAATGTGTTTGCCATATCTCATTGTAGGTGCAGGAGTAGGCAGTAGCTAGTGTGTTTAACCAGAGCAGTCTGCAGGGAGTGGAAAAACACATCATCTTCAGTCGGCCTGCACAGGGACTTTCCCTCCTGAATATGTGGCAGCTCTGTGAGCAGAGTTCTTAAAGCTACAGGCCAGCTTGCGTTCACCCTGGCTATCTAGGCTTGTACATTCACATTGTAGCCCTGTCACACGCTGCAAAGATATTTCACCATGTTGTTTGGTTTGCCTATAAAGGAAGCATTCTAAAAAAGAAGTGAAATCGAAGAACAGGAAATATAGAGGACATTTCAAGTTGGCCTGGAGCTAGCTATAATCTTTCCAGCCTATCTCTTCACTGTGAGTGTCAGCCAAGGCTTAAATATTCAAAGATCTGTGATTCAGTGACTGGAGTCAACTAAACGTTGATCTTGCGAGTTGTTTTGAACTGGAACCCTCTTCCCTATAAATATACCTGTTTTTGTGTGTCTGTGTATGTGTATGTGTACGTGCGTACGTGTGAGGGTACGTGTGTCAGTCATACTCCCTGCAGTGAATCTTTTTATAGAAACAGCAGCCAGCAGTGTAATCTCTGGTGTGGATGTAGGACAGCCTTTTATTCCTCCTCATTACTTATGCAAAGCCAGTTCTCACCCACAATCACTGCATTGCCTGTTTGAATGTGACATTTTCATGAAAAGGAAAGGGGGGGGGGGGGGGGCAGTTAAGCACTAAACATACATATAGTTTACCTTAGGTGTTACATTTCCTCCTCTTGTCTTGATTTTGGTTTATAGCTCATTCTTAACTATCACAATTTTTTTTTTGTGTAGTCTAGTGGTTTTTGTGGGCCATGTGGCACTGCGGGTGGACTTTTTAGGAAGAACAACCTTTCCAGTTGCAGAATGGGCCGAAATTGAAATCTATTTAAGGCTACAGCTGTTCTATTATGAATGTTTTTCCTAATGAATTATTTAGTTGTGGGTAAGGGGGTTATATTTGGAGTGGCTGATAGAGGGACGGAGGGAGAGATCAAGATAAAGAGAAGCAGAGGTGAGGCCTACTGTCCCTCCAGCTGCTCTGTGCCCAGCCAGCCTCACATGCTTTTCCTGCAGGTCTGCGTCGACACCCACAGGTGCGGCCATGGCATGGACACAGCAGTGTACACACTCCCCGCACAGCTGTTGTACACATACACACATCCTCATTGTACTCATGTGCAACATCTGTTAAATTTCATCATATCACCCCTGGATTCTAGGGTAGATTGGATTGTCCTGGCTGCCGGCTGAACCCTGCCCAGCGGTACGCTGTTATGCTGCTCTCTCACACACTTGGCCAGGCTCTCCTCTCCTCTCCTCTCCATGTCTCTCTTCTCTCCCTGTTTGCTCTCTGCCATCCTCACTTCTCCCATCTTTACATCTTACCTCCCAGCCCAGCAGTACGCTTTTGTACCACTTTCTCACACACTCCTCTCGTCCCCCCCTTGCTCTCTCCCTCTCTCTGTCACACTTTCTCTGTCTCTCTCTCTCTCTCTCTCTCATCCTCTCCTCCCCCATCTCTACCTCTCTACAGCAGCACTGGTTCCTCAGGAAGCGCTGCTCGCAGGAAGCCAAGGGCGTTGGACCTAACCGTTTGCCTCGTTTCCTCCTAAAAATCACTGTAAATTATACACTGACAGCTATAGAGAGTTTTTGTCATGCAGGTACCTTTATAACCCATGTAGATAGCTTCATACGGCAGGCCTTACTGTTGTCCCAAACCCAAATGTGCAAATTTACAGTAAGCTAGTGGCATCTCCATTGAAGGGGTCTCTAGCGTGGAATTCATCTTGAGATAACTGGTTTGGTTTAATATTCATCAGCTCATTGGGCCCTGTGTCTCTCAGTCAGCGGAACAGATCTTCACAGGAACAGTTTATCTGCTGTAAAGTAAGCATAGTGTGATTGACTGAGAGCTGTGGTGGTATAGAAGTTTCTCTTGCCTTACACTTGAAGATGGCATTTTGGCTTCATCTTCGGTCCTACTTCCACAGAAGGTGGAGAGTGCTGTCACTTGCTTTTCATCTGTGAGATCAAAGCCCTCTGCAGCAGGCCCCTTTGTGATTTACCTTTCCCAGCTAGGAGAGAGGAGGAAACAACACACACAACATGTAGTATGGGTGTATGTTCATGGTATATTTAATCATATCTCAATTTAGACATACAGGCAGTAAATATTGATGGAAAGTATTTTCTGGCACCCTTGAGTGTTGCTGCGTAGCAGGCTGGTTTTCAGTGACGATTCCTACAGGGTAAAACTGTCCCTACACACCCACGAACTGCCGTAGTGATTTCCCCTCTCCATCGTGTGCTCTGCGGTAGTTTCACCCTGATTTAATTCATGCATATCCCGCTCTGCTGGGCAGACAGCTTTCCGATGAGGACAGAATGAGAAATCGCAGAGAGGAACTCAGCAGGTGTGTTTGGTTCTGGCCTGTCGGGAGAGTGAAGATGGGCAGTGACAAACAAGCCCAGCAGAATACAAGGAGGGTCTGAAATGGCTCCTTGGCAAGGTGACAGTGACCACACACGCACATACACATGCATGCATGCCACACACACACGCGACAAGCAGAGTTAGCCGTGCTGATCAGTTCTTGTTAACGAGATATCGGCTAGCCAGCCTGCCTGCCTGTCAGCTGAATAGGAAAAGAAAAACCACTCTACCGTACTATCAACATCACCCACTATCACACCCATCCTGTGGATCGATACTATCTGTTAACCTTTCTGAACATGTTAGGTGCATGTTGTAAGGAGGCACACTGTATTTTGAAGAACAAGGTGAACCCGCAATGATAGAAATCTGTGAGTTTCACTTCCTTATGTGGGATTAGATAGCAGGCTTGATTGTTGTATACATGGATTTAGTATACTGTATATGTGTGGAGACTGGAGACAATGTATGTCAGCAGGAGAGTTTTATTAAATGCCTAGTTTTTAACTGGCTGAGAATTGTGTGGGTGAACGGAAGGCCGCAGGCATTCAAAAGCAACACACTCGACTTGTTCTGCGGTGTGAGAGCATGTGCGGGTGTTTATGTCGATAATGTACCATGTGCTGCTGCTCCTCCATTTCCAATATTCATGGAGCTCTGTCTTCCTCTGCTACCATGGCAACAGAAAGTGACAAACAGCAGATCTGTAGAAACGCTCAGGTTCTGTGAGGCTGAATGGTAGAGCAAGCTGCCTTGAAAGAAAACCAAATGCTACCTCAGTGAATAGGCTCGCTGGCCTTCACTTATAATGCCATTGTTAAAACCATTGCAAATTCAAGTGCAAGACAATTGTAGGAACATAGTCTCATCTGATTTATGAAACTTTGCTACCCATCTATTTTGAGCAGACAATCTACCATAGAAGGCACAGTTTTGGTTAATGTATCCACATTTGGCAGTAAGGAATCGCCAGAGACTTCACAGTGCAGTATCACAATACTTAATTGCCCATAATATGCATTATCATAATTTGGAATTTTTGCAATACAGTTTGTTTTGCCATTGAATATAATGTGGTGTATCACAATTATTTAATGTAAAATTACAGTTTAAATTCAAATTACGGCTCAGAGAAAAGCCCAAAATAAATATTATTCTAAAGAAGTAACTGCATTATGGCAAAGCAATACAGTGTCTAACATTCTGTTGTACCCCATCTGATATTCATATGAAAGTGTTTTTTCACAGCACCCATAGACAGTTAATAACTAACAAGTACAAAGTGTTGACATCTAGCCTATATGTAGCCAGCTATTTATTTTTCTAGCTATTAAGCTAGCTAGCTTTTCATCTCTATTTAGCTAGTAGACGTTTTCTAAATTAATATTAAACTACAACTAGGGCTGGGCGATAAAGCGATAACGATATCTATCGCGATGGAACTTATACTCAATATAATGCATGCTTGATAGAAAGGTCGATAGAAAGCATTGCTTGGTTGGTTAAGTAAGCAGCTGCACACAGCGGAGAGAAAGCCTTGGAACAAAGTTAGGTTACACAACCAACGCATCAGTCAATCATATAGCAGAAACGGAGAAACCAAAGTGTCCACCAAAGACCTGTGGAAAAAACAAACCGACCGAAAACGGGTCACCTGTTTTTAGCGTTCTGAGTGGTGGACCTGTTCTCAAATTGAAACTATTTCAACTTTGTCTGAAGTGCACTGCTCATCAATCAGCAGGGGCGGGACCAAGAGCTGGCATCCTGCCGTTTTGAAGCTAACGTTAGCTAGGCTAACGTGTAGCAGCATCACCCGGAGACGTCTTCTCAGTTCCCCGCTCCAGCACTCACCAGATGCTGCCAAAGCGCTCAGCACCAGCGCTTCAAGCGTTGCATAGCGGTGTTAATCTAGATAGATAGCGTGTGTTAATATAGATAGATAGCGGTGTTAGTGTAGCTGTAAAAATCCTGCACGTGCTTTCTGTTTTGGTTGCTGAAGTTGAGAAGAGTGGTGGAAGGAAGGCAAAGAAAGAAATGAGTGTACCGTCGGAGAGAGGTTCGAGCGTTGGCTCAGAAGGAATCTTTATAAATCATGTGAGTTGGCAGATTTTAGATTTCAGGCATTGAATAACTTAATGATTATGTAAATGCTGTATTTTACACAAAGGATATGTGCTGACCGGAAATTACAGTTTTTTTCTGAATGTTCTACCTCACAGTTCTTAAATTGTACTTCCTTGCATTTGTTTTTTGGGAGACACTTAACAGTAGACCTCATTTTCATGTTCTCTTCTGATTGAAAATAAAAAAAGCCTCCAAATAACATTGATATCTTCAGCTTTCATTCAAAAGGTAATTTTTAAGCCTGACAAAAATGACTTTGTTTAGCCTATATCGTGATATATATCGATATCGACTGATAAAAAAATATTATATTGTGATAAAGATTTTTGCCATATCGCCCAGCCCTAACTACAACCATACCATACAGGGAACCACTTCATCACTTGCATGCACACACACATCAAGATGAAATATGGGGGTGATGTTACTAGTACAACTCAGTTCAAAAGGATTAATAACTTGCTCACCGGAAGATCCAGAAAGATCATGGGAATTGCTGTTCTCAAATAAACTGGGCAAGGAGCAACATCTTAGATTCGCTCTAAGCCAGTGGTCTCCAACTATGTGCTATTGAAAGCCATGTTTATGCAGGTTTTCATACCAGCCAAACACTACAGCAGCTGATTTCACTGATTATTTTCTTCTCTCTGGTTGAAGGTGTGCTAATCAGCGAAATCGCCTGGTGTTGGTTTTGGTTGGAATGAAAACCTGTTTTCAAATGGCTCTTGATGCCACATGGTTAGAGACCACTGGCTTAGAGCGACTGTTTGTTAGCATTGTTTTTATCATTTTATTATATGGAATATATCGGGTTATGTCTTGTGGTATTGATTGCTTCTGGATGGGTCGCTAATGTAGCCTGGCAAATGCAGAACTGATCTGTCTCAACGTCAGGGTGCATACATATTCACATATTCTTGTTTTCCGAAATCTCCTGCTTTTCTCCTGCGCTTTTAACTATAACATATTACATCCACATCACGTATTACATCCAAAGCCCAGTCTGTGCTCGGTCCCCTCTGCATTCTCAGGCTGTGTGTCTGCACCAGCTCTGGCCCCTGCTGCTGTAGTAGTACTGCTGCTATGCTGTTGCCTCTGCTGGTACTGGCATATGCACAGTGTGTATATGAGCTAAGAGTAAAGAGGTAGGGAAGAATGGCAAGAAAGTAGTAGTACAGGCATAGATTTAAATAAATGTAATCATCACAGACATTTTTCAAGTGATGATGCACATGAAATCATAAAACGCATCAACAATGACACGTGTGACCAACGCCATGCGGAAAGCCAGAAAAGAAACGCCCCAACAAGACCAGCGGAGATTTTCAGCCTCCAGATATTGTGGCTGTGTTCGCCCTGCAAGGGAGGAATCTGTAAGATGACTGCATAGCTTACCATGGTGCGAGGCAGGCTGCTGGGCTGAGAAAGGAAGAGAGACAGTGGGGTTGGCCTTGGTGATGTTATTTGGGGGGGCACTGGGGTTACGATACCGTTCTAATATTGTTTAAATTAAATTAGCTCTCTTTATGGAAGATCAGTGAAAAGGTAGTACTCCTAGATAGACATCCACTTGTGGTTCCTGTGCTGACAGAAACAAATTAATGTCAAAAGAGTGGGCTGGAGACCATGGCAGCAGTAATGATTCTGCAAGAATTGCGTCTTCGTATTTGGTGTGTGCAGCTATGCATGTCCATTTTGTTTCCATGTGTAATTGAAGAGTTATATTCCAACAACGCTAGGCTATATATTGTTTTGAGAGGGGAAAGAAATCATTACCATATAGCTAAGTTTGTTGTTATATTAGGGCTGGGTTTAAAAAATCGATTGTCCGATTCAAATCGATCTTCATTTGAATGATCCGATATCGATTCATAAAATCCCGAGATCGATCTTTTAATATATGCCCAATATATGCCTGTAGAGTCTGTAGAGTTGCACAACTTGCTAGCGCCGGCTGCCTGCTATTTAGCCATCTACTCACATCTGTCTGGCCGGCTGCTTTTATAACTGAATGTCACTAAATGTTCACACTACCAGAATTTGGTGGGGACAACAGAATTTTTGAATGAGAGTGACTGCGCATGTCTGGTAGCCTACATACTGGAGCAGACTGAAGTAAAATAACTAGACTCAGTCTGCCGAGTCTCAGACTGTCTGTACGGGTAACAGGAGTCACTCCACTCCTCCGATCTCACGATGGCTGGAAATAATGTCTGTAACCATAGTAACGTTTACTTCAGACCAATATGGCGGCTACCATCGCCTGTATTTTCAGTTTATTTGACACCAGTAACACCAGTAACCAGAGGCGTCAGTTTATCCATAAGATCTTAATAAACCGCCATTGACAGCGGCGTCATATTCTCTTTTTCCATCGCAGGAACTTCATACTTTTAACAGCAACATTTGGGCTGAAGGCCGCAGAACTGGAACAACCGCAATGTTGAGGAAACAGACTGGATCGAAAAATTGAGAATATCTCACAACACTTACCTCCGTCTCTTTCAAATTAAGGATGATAATGTTACGTAACATAACGAGTGTTGAGCCTTAACGTCACGTAACAACCAGCTGTCCAGTCCCGTTCTGGTTCACACTACTCGGACTAACCGAATCCGCTCTCAAATTCAGTATCAGTACCTGAATTTTTCAGGTAGTGAGTTTGGTTATAGAATGCGGTTGTCACTCTCCTTAATAACTGAACTGTGCGTGAAATTGCAAGGGGAGTTGTGCGTTTTTTTAGATGTTTCAAAATAATAGCGATCTCTGCCGAGCTTCTGCGCAACGCGCAGCGAACGGTTGCCATGGTAACGACGGACTCAACTGAAGTGTTACAGCTGAAACTACTGTATAACGCTAAATACAAGCCTTAGCTGAGGAGATCATTTTAGGGGCTTCATTACCATGACCATGTAAAATCATTATTTAAACTGATTTATGTTTCCATCATTATTGGATCTCAGTTCTGTGAGTGCAGTAGTACTCAGGAGAGAGATCCAGTCTTGCTCTGAGAAGACTATAATATGCACTTTGGTATTATATTTATTACTATTTGTAATAATATTTTTGTTTTAGACTACTTATTTCTTCTGCACTGACTGAAGAAAGTACATTAAACATTCACAATTAAAAAACATAATCAGTTTATTTTTCAATTGAGCATTGATCCTGTAATAAAAATGTTTGTTATTTTAAGTCATGCTTTCATAAACATATTTAAGGTTTGTTTATTAATTCGGTAAAAATGCATCACCGGAAAAATGTATCTTGCCATCCCAAACATCCCTTAGCCGGCTACTTTTCCCATCTGGCTGGCTACTCAAAAATTTGGGGAACCCCCTGCTTGCACTATATTGTGTTGACTGCTGTAGTGTGTTGGTCATGTTAAATAAAAAGTACATTAATGTAAGTGCTTTGGGGTCAATTCTTAATGTAAACATTAATATTTTTAATAATGCACCAGGTTAGAGGGTTCCTTGTACAATTTACAGCATTAGTTCTCTGAGAATCTCTTTCATATCCAAGCAAAATTGATATTGTAACTGAAATATCCCTAACAGAATCGATATTGAATTGAATCGAATCGAATCGGAAATCGAATCGAATCGGGACCTTGTGAATCGGAATCGAATCGATTCAGGAAATCAGTGGCGATACCCAGCCCTATGTTATATCTATAAATTATGGTGGACCCAGTCTGTATCCATTGTTTTGCCAAAGAAGGACATAAGTTACCCATTATCCTTTAAAAAGTATCATAACTTGATTTAATTTTGTGTTTTCACTCATTTCATAAGAGAAGTTGTCACTTTTTTGAATGGTGGATATCTCATTTTATGAAGGTTTTCAAATTTTGTGAAATAATTGTGAAATGATGGATAAGCAAGTTACACAACTGTCGGACAACAAGGCAGTGGACACTTCAGAGTGTGTTATGCCACCTATACTGTGGCCACTTGGCAATCATTAAAATCCATTCATCTTTACTCAGAAGATTAATTAAGCTTTGTTTCTTGCTAAATTTCACCATTATTCACCCAGTCCATGGTGTAATTGGTGGTATATATGAGCACAGCTTGCACGCTTTTCAGTTTATAACTTTATTTGTTTATTGGGATCCCCATTAGGAGTAACTAGAGTTCCTGAGATCCACATAATTGCAATCCCGTAGATGTCTCGCCTAGGAGATAGGATTGTACTCAGCTGGCAAGAGGCTGTTTTGTTGAGCTTGTGTGCCTTTTTTTCCATGTTGTTGAAGCCTAGGATTAATAACCAGTTTGTATCATATAAAGAAAACTATGGTTGGCTCATGCTCTGCGGCTGGAGGAGTGGTAATGAATAATGATGCTTGTGTGTGTTTACACACACTCTGACTGACCATCCACCTCTCCTATTTCCATTAAGTCGTGCTATGTGAATGTTAGGCATGCAACTACCTCCTGTGTATGTTTTTGCTAGTCAGTCATAAACAAGCCCCAGCCTCTAGCGAAGAGATGTGTGTCAGTGACCATATGTGGCGTGACATTTAGCCCACGTTTTAGCTTTTTAAGGCAACCGTTCAGAAAATGACACCGTTATTGTCAATGTTATTTCCAGGGAGCAGCTCAAAACTGCATCATTACAAACGATCCAGCTAGTCTGTTATCCCTCCTGTTCTCCATTTCCTATCCAGCTACATCAGAGAAAACATAGTGCACTTCACAGCACACTTCTCGTGGTGTTAAATGCTGGGGATGTTTAAATTCCAGGGAAAAGCATTTTTTTTCTTCATGCACAGCCAAGCTGAAGATAATTCCCAGTGCACATACTGTACATTGAGAACACAGGTAGGTTTCAGGTTGGGGCCAGTGTTTGAAAAGACGTATCTTTTTGAATGTGAAGATTTTTTTTTTTTGCAGTCCAGAGAGCTGGTTACCTTGACAACAGCAGAAGATTGGGAGCGAGGGGGAGTGAGCGAGCGAGCAAGCGTGTGAGCTGAGCTCGACGCGGCATGGCTGTGCCGAACAAACAAGCGCTGTCGCTAACTGTGTCACGAGTGCTGCTGCTGCTGCTGCTGCCTTCTCAATGCAGCCCTCATCTCCTCCCTTCCTCCCTTCTCCTCCTCCTCCCCTCATGTCTCTGCCTTCATTTAATATCAGCCTTTTATTTAGCAGGTTTGTTGTTCGACCGATATCCACCCCTCCCAGCCATCTGGCAGCCTCACCTTCTCATCTTCCTTATCTAGACAGTTGTTTTTTGTTTTTTTCTACCTCCCTGCTCCTCTCTCCTCTCTTCTCTTCTCTCCATCCTTCTCCCTTCCTCTGTGCTTTATTATTACCTCTCATTCCCATCCTCTAGGCTGATGCTTTACCCTGTACCAATGTGTTTGGTCTGTAGATTACCAGACTGTGATAGAGCTGAGAATGTGCTGTTTGCGTTGGTGCTAATGCTGGAGATGAGGAGGATCAGTGTGCTGTGGTCCCTCCCTGCAGAAGCCAGGCAGTCTTATCAATAATGTAGATGTTTTTGAAGAGGAGAGGTGTGGTGTGCATCTCTCTCTTTCTCTATATCTTGCACCCCCCCCCCCCCCCCCCAATCCCATCTCCCCCTCTGTCTCCCCCCACCCTTCAGTGTCAGATTTCCCCTCCAGTGTTTCGGCATAGAAGATTGGATGACTGAATCTAATTAGTGAGATATTACAATAAGCTCTGATACCTGATGCTATGACATACAGCAGGCCGGACACAGGCTGTCATATGGAGCTGCTGCTGCTTCCTATTGTTTATTTGGCTCACTGCTCTGACTTAACAACGAGGTGGTTTATCATCGACACTGCTGCACTAAACCCTATTGAGCTGTACGGTGACGGCCAACTCTACAAATACTATAGGCACTGTATCCCCATCAGGCTAATACATAATGTTACAGTTAGAGATAGTGCTAAGATGCGACAGAGGAGATGTGCTAACACTGACACACAGAAACACTTGGACTGTCTTTCTTTTATCTGTCTGTGATGTTGG
The DNA here is from genome assembly GCF_048128805.1 of Centroberyx gerrardi. Classification (NCBI taxonomy): domain Eukaryota; kingdom Metazoa; phylum Chordata; class Actinopteri; order Beryciformes; family Berycidae; genus Centroberyx; species Centroberyx gerrardi. Next base: position 12,580,573 of record NC_135997.1, read on the forward strand.
ACACAGTGTTGAATTTCATGCCAGAGCAGTTTGATGTTTTGAAATCATATTCAGTATTCATATTCATTCTCTCTCCTCCATCTTTGATACTACCTCAGAGACTCTGGTGCAATTACAGTAGATTTGAGGTGTCATGAGGATGAGCTACAGTATTCTGTCCGTATGAAAATAATAGGTGATGATAATATTCTAACATTTCTCAGGACATTGCATGCAGTGGTGTTGCTATTGAATAAGACTTGTTTGTAGGTTAGTTCTGATGTTGACATGTCTGGATAGGAGTTGTAGTGGAGAGAAATATGTGCATACAAGCATTTTATGTTTTTTTTTTATTAGCTCGACTAATCTATTTGTGGTGGGCCTGTGGGATATTGTGGTGGCCCGCAACAAGCAAATTGCTGAAAAAAACATATAGCCTATAGTTTTTAGTTATGTAGTATAGTACTATAGTTAAGTTGTTGGCCTGTACTTTATTTTTAGTCCAGCCAACAGCTCTTTCATGAAGAACTGACTAAGAAGCTGTAAACATGGAGGGGATGGAACACATTTTCATCAGTATTATCTTGCAATTAATTTAAGATACATTTTAAGACACTGCATTGTCTGCAAGACTGCCATTTTTTCATTGATCATTAAGATTTTGAAGTCTGTGGCATTGCCATATTGGCCATCTTTAGCTGTGCACAGGTAGGGAAGTGCCTCCCAAACTCATCGTTTGATTTATCAAAGCTATCTCTTTTGAAATAGAGGCTACCTCTTTATTAACCAAAAGCATGTATCAGTGACAAAATATTTATTTTAATCCAGATTCTGTTTAGAGAGATTAGTTTTGATTGATGTAATCTTACTTATTTTACTGCATCCACAATGGTTGGACAGCAAATTACATAATATTGAGGTCAAGTGCAGTTTTGAATAAAATCAAGCTTATTTACCCTCTTGATGGTTTTTTGAACTGAATTTTTCAAAAACAACCTTGACACACACACTTATTATCTCTGTAAGGAATGACATACAATACATGGTTATTGGCTATTAAAAAAAGGGTTGCCATGTCAGTCCAATCTAACCTAGCAAGTAATGTCTCCAGTGCTGTTAGTTCACCTCTTTGTTGTGGGGATATGTAATTGTCCCTCAAGTAGTAACTGTCCCTCATTAGTGCTTTTTTGGGTAAACATGCTTTATTTCATCAAGCCCAGCAGCACTATGAGTTATTTTCGTCTTGCCGAGATTATGTGCCAACTTTTCTAATCCAGAGCTTTCTGTGTCCTGCATATGAACTCCACATAATTCAGCTAGACCATGTATTTTGTCAAAAATGATTTACTATGCTGCAAAGCACGCGGTGTGAGTGTGAACAAGTGTCGCTGCATGATGTAAGTGTGTGGGCTCTGTGACATGCATTATGAAATCAGACAGAGGTCAGTGCTGTCGTCCCAGGTCGCCTTTCAGCTGGCTCTGATCTGTTCTCCGATAGGACAGCCAGACACAGGACTGACTGGAGAGGCGCTCTATAGCCCTGGGGGCTCACAGCGGTGTGTGCGTGTGTGTCATGGTGGGGGTCTGTCTCATGGTCCAGATTTCCCAGATAGAGGCAGCTATGACGCCAGATTGTGGAAATGGCAGCTCTTCCTGTAATCAGATGCCAAACGACAGAGGAGAGGCAGGATAAAAGATGCCTGTGCCCTGAGGCCAGCATTACAGCCCCTGTCTCCTCCTTAATCCCACAATACCCAGGGGTGCACATAGGGCTGTGTTCTCTCTCCTTTTCACACGCACACAAACACATCACACGTCACCACTGGTCATGCGCACAGGACCGACACTCACCCTATTCTGGAGCCAGACCTGCAGTTTCCAATTTGTTTGTTTTTGTTTCTGCCTACCAAAAGCTCTGTTATATTGTCTGCAGTCTTAGGTTTGCCTATTCCACCTCCACTGCTAATGAGCCTTGAAATGAAAAGACCTTTCTTTTTCTTTAATATCTAATATCTCTTTTTCCGTAATATCTCCCTAGTGTCATCTCTGTTCACAAGCCAAATACCATGCATCTTGGACAAAGAGCATAATGAATGTCACAGTGGACTCTAGTTAAGTTGGGTTAAGCTTGTTGGGGAGTTTGCAGTGTTGATGCTGCTGTTATAATGGTTAGGTGAATAAAGCCCGCTACCTTTAGGTCTGGCTTTGCTGCAACCAAATTGCTCGCTCACTCTAGTGCAGTGCCATTCTCTGAGCTCCAGTCTAGAGATTTTTTCCTTATCTGCAGTCATAGTCTGTCGGCATCAAAGGCAGTCTCTGATTCTTGTTGAAGGTCAGTGTTGAAACCAGGGTTGGTCTCACCAGCTCTCACTCTCAGCAATGCTTTGAAGAGCTTGTAGGGGAGCAGCCTTGAATGCACACACATGTGCTAGCTCCCCACCCTCTGCGACTCACAAACCATGCTCTGTTCCTCCCCAAGATATGGCAACGCTTCCCATGCTGTGATGGGGCTAGTTAAGCAGTCTAAAACACGCTGCTGAGATTTTAGCCGTTAGGTAACAGGGGCATGTCCAGCAAACATGCAGAGAAAGGATTAAGCAGCAGACAAGTTGTCATGGTGATGTTGAAATGGGAATGTGCTGTGTTTCAGCATCATTCTGAATGTTTGTCCTCGGTTCCACATGGTGTGAAGGCAGCGCTTTTGTCATGCTAGGGTTAAATGGAGACCAACTCTGGGGAGGGGTTTCACCTTTGACCTCTGACCTTTGATCAGCTCCATTGTGTTTGCGTTGTGCACTGATATCACATAGATCCTATTGAAAAGATGTGTGTGTGTGTGTGCATACGCACGCGTGCATGTAATCCTTGTCTTACTAGTTAGCTCACCTAAAAGCAATGCCATGCTGCTGATTGGTATCTGAGGGTTTGATTTATGTTTTGTAGCAGGTTTGACTTGTCAGCAGTTTTTTGTGTGTGTGTTTCTTGCATGTTGCCTTCTCACTGTTGCTGAGTCAAAGCTAATTAGTTAGGAAGCAGCCGTTACTAAGGAGCCTGTCAATGCCCCCCAGTGTGCAACCACTCCATCCATGTAAACATATTGGGTTAGGTGAAACTGGCTTCCTCAATACAGTCCTGTTTGACACTTCCTACCATTAAAGGATAAGGCCGGTGTTTTTTAATGCATTGCTTACCGTCAACAAATCCTATGAAAATAACAAAATCAGCAATGATTTTGTTTTGCCAGCAAATCTTGTCCATGTAGCCGGTGCCCAATGAAGCCATGTCCCAGTAGCCATAGAACTCCATTGTATTAAAAAAACGATTAAAAACACATCAGAGAGCCATGCCGTTGCTCTGGGCAGCATATTTCATCATCACGATGCACCGGGCCAGCCAACTTTTTCCTCAAACAACTTAATAAGCCGGCTGTAAACACTTTGCGATCTCAGGAAAGTAGTTCCGTAGCACCAAAAATAGTCCCCGTCGTAATGAAGAATTTGTTCCCATTTTAATTTGATTTGGTAATAACTACAATAGCTTGACTTTTCGTGGTAAAAGTTAGCGATTTTTAAAATTGAAACTATGTCTTTGTGAGCTGTATTTCAAGGTTTTTAGCTCACAATTGGAGCTCACCTTAGCTGAGCATGTCAAGAATACTGTCTGTCACTGAATTGATTGAATGAATAAAAATATATTAACTGTTCATACCATGCCATTTTATTGTTGTGTCACTCGCAATAATGTAAAACTCCACAATTGCACACACATCACTTATCACTCAACCCAAGGCTTGGGTAAGAGAGTGTGTGTGTTCAGTTCTCAGCGGTACAGAAGCAATTTTCTTGCAGCAGAGGATAAACTAGTCTTTATGGAAGTGCAGACACATTTTCAGTCTCTTCTTTCTAGCATTTGCCATGCTTGCTAAGTTGCTATATGCTTTAGCTATGAGGAAACTGCTCCTGTGCTGTGGAGAACTGAGCACGCTCTGCTCCCCCCGAGATCACCACGCCTCGCAGTCACTCAAGCACACAGCAGGCGAGGGAAGAATGGAGAGTGAATTGAAAACTGCACATTTTGTTCTATTTAAAAAAAAAAAAAAAAAAGAATTGGGAATTGATAGGGAAAATGTGTTTTGATCCAGTCAGTTCTGGTCACAGTGGAACATGTTCCTCAATGTACCCAGGCCTTGGTTCCCAAACCGTAGCTAGGAGGCTTTCTACCATATTTCTTCACAGCAACCTTGCTTTTAGGCAAAACTTTCAACTGGATTTTATATGATGACCCTGCTTGGTGCTTCATGAAGCATATGAAGTTCCATTGAGTCCTAGATTAAATCGCTGTTCAGTTGCACCATGGTTGAATTTTTCACAGAAAATCAAGGACAAAAGGAAGTTTTCCTGTGAGTTCAGTGGTTCATCAGTGCTTCTGAGTTGCTCTTAAATATGATAAAAAAACCCTACATCTGCCTCCATAGATCACCTCCCCACACTCAATCAAGTTACTTGACTTATGTTTTGTCCACTAAGGGTTTGATTTCCCTGTACACATGTCACTTTGCTACGTCTGAACGTTAAGCGGAGGCAGTCATCACACAGCAGGGACCCATCCCCAGCTCTCTGTTTGCTACTTTCCAAGTTATTTGTTGGAAACTGTCAAAAAAAAGTGTTTACCTCTTCTTACACACAAAATAATGTGTGATTCTAACGAGTTTACGGTTTAAGGCCACATATCTCCATTGATCATGACTGTCTATAAACTGTTTACAAATATGCAGGTGACATTAACTTGGGTTGTACATTTCCTGTAAAGGTGCACCAATAATATCTGTAGTATCGGAATTGGTGCTGATTCCGCTCCCCACTACTGAAACAAAGCTGTCTCAATACGATACTTAAATGAGTTTCGCTCCATCAATCCAGCCAGAGATAGTCCAAGTAAAACCGGAAGTGATGTGTCCTCTTAAACATATTCACTAATAGGTACTATGTATTACTTGTATTACACATGTTCATCAATCATTATTCTGAAATTTTGACTAGAAGGGGTTATTGTTTTTTTTTAGCTGCCACCAGCAGCTACTATAGGTTGGTTTGTCAGTTTATCCCAGAAATCTCTATTTTTTTGCTGGTTTTCGTAATCTGTATCTTTTCATTGCAAACTCTTGATTGGTCATGTCAGTTAAGGCCCTCCCACTTTCCTGATTGGCTGCATTGATCCTGAATTTGCATGTGTGGTCATCTACTGTTGACAGCTTGTCGGACAGCGGAGAGCAAGCTTGAAGCCATATTGAGATGTGTGATGGCTCATTGGACTCATGAGAATTTCCTATCGATTGGTGAAGTCATATAAGCCCTTACACCTTTCCTGGCTAGCTGTTTTTCCATTGTTTGTTTTTATTCATCCCAAATTCGCATTGAGATGTGTGATGACTCGTTGAACTTGGGAGAGAATTTCCTGTTCATGACTAATGGCTTGTTGGACTCGTTACCTATTGATTGGTGATGTCATTTAAGCTCCTCCCGCTTTCCTGATGTTTTTTGATCAGATCTATCTATTGATTCTGAAACAACATAAAGATGTGTGACGGCTGATCGGACTTAATTTTCCTGTTGATTGGTGATGTCATTGAAGCACTGCCCCTTTTCATGATTGTCTGTTTTTTGATCATCCATATCTATTTATCCCACAGTTGTATTGAGATCAGTGATGGCTTGTCAGACAGTTTCCTATTGATTGGTGTCGTTATTAATGACCCTGCCTCTTTCCTGATTGGCTGTTTTTCATTGTCTACATCTATTGATCCCAAAGCTGCATTATTGATAACTATGATGAACCCATTATGCAGGACTTCACTGATAAATTTAACTTCACGCTGTATAAAAAAAAAAAAAAGAGCTAACAATTATGTAATGGAAGCAGAATGCATTGTTTTAAGTGACCAATAAGCTGTATTAGGCTTTTGTATTTGGTTTCATAGAGCGAAATAGGTCTGTTTATCACAAATTATGTGCTTGTTTTTTTTTGTGGTTTTTTTTGTTGTTTGCTTTTTTGGCTTGTTTGCTTGACGTTGGTAGAAAAACCAACCATGAAAATGCTAAAATATTGTGACAAGGAACATTCTGCTTATTTTCTATTTTATTGGCTTTTTCTTTTATTTGATTGAGAATTTTCAGTGTATAGGCCCATATGCCTTTCCATGCTGACTTTTGAGGTGTTTGATTAGGTTGCTGGTTGCCGATTTAAGATTCTCCCCTCCTCTCTTCCGAGTAGCACCACAAACCCTGCCGTTTACAGATTTTTTTTGTCTTAGTTCATGGTAAAATGCTCCCAAATTGCTGACATTTTGGTATTTTAAAACCGTTGAAATGCATTCACCCCAGGCTCCAGCCTGCGTAGGAACTTGCACATCCTGCTGTATCTCTTTGCATCGGCTCACTTCACCGATGCCGAGTACTTACATTTTAGCCTGGTATCAGCCCTGATACTGATACCAATGTAGGTGCACTCCTAATTTATTAATTGTTTGTTTTATTTACATATTTATTTATTTGAAAAGTGGAATTGGCTCTTCTCCCAACTTCTTGAAAATTTTTTATTTTTTAAATATTTTTTGCTCTAACCTGATTTACCCAAACATCTAGTCAGGAGTTGCTCTGCAGCAAGCATCATGATTTGTAATAAGGAAATAAGAGATGTAAACTCAAATGATTTATCATCCTCTTCCTTATGTCTCCATGCCTAGCTGTCATCCCACACTAAGAGACTAACGTCTGGCTGCCGTAGTTGTATTCTGTAGCTGTGTCTTTAGTTTCTGGAATGCTTTGAGTGGTGTCATCAGCTACTTGGTACAGCTTGTTATGGTAGAATATTATATAATTGGGTAAAACCGTGGTCTTGTGTCAATTTGTGTGTGTGATCATCGGTAGGGGATTGTCTCAGTTGTATTCCAGGCTCTGTTCGGAGGGCAGTGCTGTTCTGCCTCCTGGCTGGATTATTGCAATCCGCCAATCCTGTGCTTCCCGCTGGGAAAGCCCCACAGGTTCCTGTACAAACACACAAACGCACATTACCATCATCCACCTTACCACTACTGCTGAGGCCATCCCAGTGAGGTCTGGCCTTAATCCTGTCCTGTCTACCCACCTGCCACCCTGCCTGTCCTCTCAGCCCGTCTGCTCTACCCTGTGGCACCTTCAACACATGTCACGTCCCATATTGTCATCCTGTAGCACCTTTACAGTTATCAGTAGGGACTTTAAAGTGTTCATATGTAAACCGTATAGTGAGATGCAATACCCTCCTGCTTCTAAATGCTATGTCTTGCAAATGGTCTAACCTTACAGCTAGCTGCTGCTGGCGGTTGGCCTCCACTCCCCCTGGGTTAACTTTAAACCAGATTCATGGAACAAATGTGAGATCAGGCCCGGGTGACAGTCCCACAGTCATACTGGAATGTCACCATCGTAGCCCCAACACAGGGCCTCTGTAATGCACCCCCCCCCTCCCCCACACCCCCCGACTGCCTCCCAAATCCTGATAAACCCCTGTCCTCGAAGCTGGGAGGGGACTGGGGGCAGGGCGGCCAGCTAGGAAGGTTAGGAACATGAGCAGGGCTGGGGGTGTTGGGATGGGATGGGTTGGGTTGGGTTGGGTTGGGTTGGGTTGGCTTGGGGTTGGTTTGGCTGCCTATGGTGGGCCAGACATGGGAGAGTGGCCTGAGGACAGCTGGGCTAGATGCAGGGGCCTATAGAGCTGGGGCCCTGCCGCAGGGGGGGTTGGGGTCATTTAGGCTGGTTGGGTGGGAGAGGTTGGGGACCAGAACATAAGGTTGGGGACAGGACAGAGGACTGCTCTGTGGTATGAGACCACGCAGGAGACCAGGGACTGGGCAGAGAGCTTGGGTAGTCGTGGGTAAACACCAGGTCTGTGACAGGGAGGAGGGGCCTAAAGCTCTGGGGTCTGAAGGCCCAGTGTTGGGGTGAGGGGCTCTTTCTGGGGACCAAAAGCCTTACAGTGTGTCCGTGGCCTGTGTGTCCTGTCCCTCCATAGGCCTCTCTCGGCTTGCCAGAGAACTGATCCTGGGAGGGGAAACATGACCCTCTGTGTCCACCCCAGTCCCCGTCCGTCGTAAGGAATGTGAAACTGCTTGCGCTGTTCTGGTGATTAATCCTTGGTTTTGTTTTCATCTTGTTTTTCAGGATTCTGTGGACTCTGCAGCGGCAGCAGCAGGTGTTTTTTCTAGTTGGATTTTAGCCCTCTGATCTTCTCCCGCAGCCATGGAATCGGTATGTTGATGAAAGACATCTTACTGAAAATATATCTGACTGACAGTTGGTCCTCTGAGGGCCTCTATCATGTAAACACTATTAGGAAAACTATTTTGTTTCTTAGAAATTGTGTTTTGTGGCTAGCTTTTTGCCTTTTTTTATGTCCTGTCACCATGGTACATGGTATGTGGGACATTATGTCATCATGGTGGCGTCTGTGTGTGTGTGTCTTGTCTGTCTTGTGAACGATTTTCTTGAAACTACTTGAACTCTTTAACGCTTTAAGATACAGAGTTCATATCGATACCACCAATGTGTTATGTGAAGACAAGTATATTGACATAGGAATATTTGCTAATTAATGCACTAATTAGCTTAATTAATGACCTAATTAGCATAAGTGGTTATGTTTAATATATCATGGTGATTATGGCAGAACATTAGGCAGCTCAAGTGCTTCTTGTTTAACCAACCCACAGTCTAGTGTTTTTGACCATTGTAGAGTACGACTGTGTGTGTGTGCGCGCATACTACGACTGCCAGGCTGAGCTCTCCATCCAGCCATGCAAGAGACTGCGTGTGCGGGTACCAACAGTTGCTTGTACCAACAGGCAGGCTGAAAGCGCAGCAGCATTGAGCTCTCTCCACTGGAATGCATGTATTAAGAACAGGGCTTAGTGCATGCCTAGGCTCTGCCTTCCTGTCCCTTTGTCAGAGGCTTTGTGTGTGTGTGTCTGTGTGTCTGTGTTTGTGTGTGTGTGTGTGTGTGTGTGTTAGAGACTGTGGAAAGTGGGTCACAGCCTCTGTAGTGCAGAACCAGCATGTGTCCAACAAAGACCCTCCATTCCCCCATCTCTCTCTCACACACACACACACAATTATCTCTAGCTTGCTGTTGGTTGTGACTGTAGCTGAACATCGTCATCATTGTGAATTGGACATGTTTTTTTTTTTTTTTTTTGGGGGGGGGGGGGGGAGGGGGGTTGAAGTGTGTGTGTGTGTGGGGGGGGGGGGGGGGGGGGGGTCATATGTAAAAGGCACAAAAATCCATTTTGCCGCCATATAAGCAAGGTAATGTATTGGTCAAACTGTAGCCAAATGATGGATTTGATGAAAGGGATAATCGTTGAAACTTCTGTTCGACAAAACATGCTGCCTTGTTGCAGGGAAACCAATGGCTTTGCCAGTGTTGCACTGTGATGTAGGCCTATAGATAAGACAGAACTCATGGATTTCATTCACTACAAAGGTGCAATAGCCATTGAGGAAAATGAAGCACATCCTCTGAATTTAGAGAGAAATATTGAGACATCCTGATCACCTGATATTGCACAGAGGATATTGTTAGGAATATGCTGAATCACGCTGAGAATCTAATTTTCTAAGGCAGAATCGTGACGGGAGAGAGAAATAGGAAAAAATGATAAATCTGGCTTTCCATCATCCAAGTGTTCTGTCGGGAATCACAAAATAGTTGTGAACATGGATTAATGAAATGTGACTGTGGCCTGGTGATCAGTGGCTGGCCTGCCTACGCCCCTGACACCAACAGCTGCAATGCTGGCTCATCCCCCTCTCCTCCCTGCACAAAACACTAGCTACCAGCACCATCTCTCTCTCTCTCTCTCTCTCTGCCTCTCTCTCTCTCTCTCTCTCTCTGTCTCTTTCTCGCTGTCCTCCCCTCTCCTCCCACCCTCCTCTCCTGTGTCTCTGAGCCTGTGGCAGTGCACCAACAAGAGCTGCTACTGTTTACCTCTCCTAGCTGCCTATATCTGCTTACTGTCAGTGGAAACCAAGGAAACTTATCACAAAGCTTATTATGCCGCCAAGAGTGGAATACGTGCTCTCCGTGTATGTTTGTGTCCACTCCCCCACACACCCTCCTGCTCTCCTCCTCTCCTCCTCCCTCTCCTCATGTGATGCCAGTCACATGGTTTCTAGTCAAGCAGCTCAGTAAATCAGAATGAGACTTTTATTTTTAACCGCTTTAAATCCTCCACCTAGCCCCCATGGTTGGCAGGAGCAGACTAAGGTGCCCGACGAGCTCTCTTCCCTTTCCTATCTCTCTTTCTCTCTCTCACACTACCTGACTCTTGGTGCCACTCCCTCCCAGCCTCACAAAACTCATGCTCCATCCGTTTCTCTCTCTGTCTCCTCCTCCCTCCCTCCCCCTCTCTGTGCTGCGTCCAACCATCAGCAGTGCTGATATCATTCTCAGTGTTATCTTCTGGCAGAGGAGCTGAGAGGGGAGGTGTGTGTGTGTGTGTTGGATGTGGTGCAGATGAAAGGCTCAGTTTCTTGCAATCACACTTCCTCCACTGCTTCTCCTTTCGTTACCAGGATATATCTCTCTCTCTCTCTGTCTCTCTCTCTCTGCTCCCCCTCTATCTCCTCCTCTTCCTCCAAAGCAGGGCTTGTTCCTCAGTGGGGATTAGTGTGTGCGGCAGCTCTGTGAACAGGGAAGTGGGCCCTGCCAGTCACATTACATAACTCGCCCCCGCTAGCGCGGCTCGGCCTGGCCCGGCTGGAGAGACGACTATAGAGGCTTTGTTCTCCCAACCTTCCCTTCTTCCTCCCCTCTGCTCCTCCTCCTCCTCCCCCTCAGGCAGGCCGCATACTAATGGCGTATAGAAGGAGTCTGTTTGCAGCGAACAGGCATGGCTCTGTGGCGCGGAGAGCGGAGAAACTTGCCATTAGCAAGCAGAATGGCGGGGCGCTCACATCTTAGGCAGAGGAATGTGAGGTCTGCCGCGGGTCGCGCAGTTCCAGGGACACGGGGAGAGAGGGAGTGCGGTACTATGCTTTACTGCCCACCTACCCAGGGCTTCCACGTCAGCACGCCCAACGACGAGACAGGAGGTTAGAGTTCATTTGCGGAATGATAGAGCTCTATGTCAAATTTCTCAAGGTCGGCAGGTTGCGTAATGGTTCGTAAGTATTCCCTAATTCCATGTCCTTGCGCCGACGTACAGTGCGGCTCGGCCACACACGCGCTCTCTCCCACCTGGCAGTCTGCCACGGTTAGCAGGGTAGGAGTGGGAGGCCAGTGTGCTCCGTGTGATGGAGGTTCAGACCAGTTAGCTCTCTGAGCGAGGAGAAGCAGCTCGTAGGCGTGAGAGTGAAAAGGATAAATAGCAGAGCATGGCAGCAGCTTCTGCGCACAACAGTTTGCAGCGTTGACTCCAAGGCTCGCTCTCTGTCTCTGCGTCTCTCTCCTCTCTTGCCGGCTCTCTCTCTTTCTCTCTCTTTGGGGTTGGGAATTTGCTGCTGAGGGATGACAAACGGCTTCAGTGGTGAGAAGATGAAGAAGAAATTTGACATTAGAAGAAACTTGCTATTAGGAGGATGAGCACTAGGGATGTTCCCAAATCAGAATACTATATTCGGCAAAGCACGAATAATGCGTTTTAAACAAACATTTATTCCCTCCACATTTTTTTCAATATTATTTGGATGTGTTAATAGTATTCCTATAGTCATGGAGAAAACACATTCAACTGAATATAACTGGACTGGCTTTTCTCAATTGAACTGAGATAAGAAGGGGGCGGGGTTTGTTTGTGTTTCTCAGGCAGTCTGCTAGTGTTGTTCCTGCCTGTCACACACACACACACACACACACAAGGAGCCGCAGTACACAGAGAGGGAAACAGAGAGTTGGTTGTTTATACGCTTTTTGTTTGCTACGAGAATAGCCTAATGATTTTGATTACTAATTTAGCATTTAGGAATATTTTGCTTTTTCTTATCTCGGCGGATCTGCTCTGCTGATAGACTTTGTGAAGGGCAGTTGGTTTGACTGAGGGTGGATGAAGAATCCCTGTCCTCTGAGCGTCTGTTCAGTACAGCAGGCATGTTGCGTCTCCTCGTTGCTCCAGACTACTACCATCGCACATGCAGAAGCCTGTCTTCACATAATACAACTTTGAGAAATTTGAGTATTCCTCCGAACAATACAATACAATAGTTCCGGGTGGAGATTATTTTCCTGTTTACGGTTGTTTTTGGCTGTGTTTATAAAAGCCTATGTTTATGGTTACATAACATCCAGGTGTTGTTTGTTAAATATAGCTTTAAAAAGAAAAGAAAAGCAAATCTGATTTTATACTGCTATACTTTTATGCTTTAATGTACTATTATCGATCGGTCATTGTAAAACCATCAGTTTAATGTTTTAATATTCCAACATTAGCAATGGCAATGATTACGGGGGGGGAGGGGGGGATAAGAGTAATTGTAGCATTTTATTCTGGTTTAAGCCCTACCCACTTCCGGTTTTATCTGAATATAGATACAAATAACATAATTTGGTTGGTTGGACAAATAAAGATACAAATACAAACTGTAGCATCTCTGCGCACCTCTAATGAGCACAGGATGTTGCTTTGCTTCAATCGAGAGATTTTGTATTTTGTTTTGTTTTGGGTTTTTTCCCTGCTGTCGTTAGGAGTTAGCCAATGGCATTGCTACAAAGATTTGTGGCTCAGAAATAAACATAATTCTGCACAATCATACTTTGTTGTCATTGAACTTTTATTTATTGCATTGTATCATGGTTGTACTGAATTTTGAACCCCATATCTCGTATCAAATTGTACCGTGAGGTAAGCGTATCATCCCAAACCACTTATTCCACTTTTTACTTATTCCATCCATGATCATTCTATCATCACATGCAGCTTGTTAGATCACCAACATTTACTTGTAATGTTGGTTATCTAAGAAATTAAACGTATTCTACTGTTACCTTCATTGCAAGTCACTCTAGATAAGAGCATCAGCCAAATGCTTATCATGTAAAAATGTAGACGGTCAAGGACTGTGTGTCTCTGTGAGTCTACATTGCGTCTGCGTACTGTCTTGGCTTCGTCTCTGCATTTGGAGATGGGATAGAGCCTGCTTTCGGTGCGTCAGCTATGAGCCAAGTTCCCATCAAAGAGGAGCTGCTACACCAAAGTCTGTGTTTAGATGTGACGGCTAATTTTAGAGCTGCTAGGCCCTGGTCCAGGGTGGGGGAGGATAAGATAACATTGAACCAGCCTTCCCTTCACACACAGTTTGGATTTGTTTGTCCATCCAACAGCCCCCCCATCCAGCCGCTGTGCATGTTGATAGTGCGTACAAATACAAATCTTATTCATGTCTTTGAGCCCTCAGTGGCTCTCAGATTTCACTGATCATCACACAAGCAAACACACACTCTCACACACCTGTCAACATAGCACACTGGATTAAATTGGTATTGGTAGAATGTCAAGTATAGCTACAGAATGTGATTGTGCAGTATGGTGTAGTATGGTGGGCCAAACCAAGATTAGCGGTCTGCTGGGAGTTGCATTGTGTTGAAGATGAAGACATGTTTTCTTGAAGTTGTATTTTTATATGGAGGTAACAGCTAAGCATCTCACATCACTTACCTGTGCTTGGACTGAGACAAACACACACACACATACTCTCATTCCTTTCCATATGCTGGGTTTTCCTCCTGCTCTTTCCAATGCCCCCATCATCCCACCACCGCAACCACCTAACTGAAGAAGAAGCAGATATTACAACGGGATACACACTGTCTGATACTGTGTATGTCACTTCCTCAGCAGGTCAGAGCCCAGCCTGGGCTAGCAGCACAGCTAGATTGAATTGCTAAACTTTACCATGAGCCCGAGGCCTTGGGAATGGATCCACGGTGTTGAGTGTCTATAGGAGACACTGCTGTAATCTCTTGCTCTATCAGAGTGCTCTGCTGGTAGATAGGCCTTTTTTTTCTTAGGAAGCCAGTCAAAACCGTACACGGGGCTATTAAAGGTTGAATGAGTGTAGAGAGCGGCTAAGATCCCTGCTCTCCAGTTTCCAGCCATAATGGCAGCGATAATGGCCTCTATTCTGATTTGTTTATGTCAGACTGGCATCTGATTTCAGGAAATTCTGCCCTGAATGGGAGTGGATGTGTTTTTTTTCTTTTCTGCCAGTAATCTGAATTCCACCCATCTAAACACACACACACACACACACACACGCATGCAAGTACATGCACATACAGACAAAACACAGACATATACACACTCATGCACCCAATACACACACTTACACACACTCATGCACCCAAAACACACACTTATACAGACACACAGCACATACGAAACACTCTCACATTCGCCTGCACACACACTTGCGTGCGCACGTACTACATGCACAACACAACACACTTGCATACAGAGCCGTGTGGCACAGCCCTCCCTGTCTGGCCCCACTCTCCTGTCCCTCTTGCAGCCACAGAGCAGTGACCTTGGTTTCAAGTAGCTGTGCTCTGTTAGAAAGCCAACACCTCTCCCGGGATGGGCTGACCTTGTTGTCTGACACACTGTAAGTCTGCACACCCCTCACACACATACACACACACACACACACACACACACACACCCTCAACATCAGCGGCCTCCGCTGTGATACTTACTGCATCTTCACAGGTAGCCTAAATTGGATGTTGCGACAATTACTATAATATATTAATTTTCACTGTGCACACTAAATGGTTGTGTTGGCTTAAGAAGTCCTCTTGTGTTTACTTGGCAATTGCAAATCCTGTGCAGTGTAGTGTATAGGAGCAGGTCTCTGGGTTTTATTGTATTGTTCGAATACAAAGGTGGAATAACTGTGAGGGTTCAGCAGGTTTAGGCCTCTCCCTAACCAGGTGTTCCTTCATCAGACAACCTCTCCTCTCAGCGACAACATGCTCTTTTATGAGCGTGTGTGTAAGAGCACCCACTGCCATCCCCTCCCTCGCCGCTCTTGGCTTTGATTCTCTCCAGCTGTCCGGCTGCACACGGTGCATGGATGGGTCCAGGCTTGTATACCTGTTTAACTTAACACTTATTGTAATGGCGATTGTATGCAGAGATGTTTTCTTCCTCCATACATCAAGGTTATTCTGTTTTTTTCCCTCATGGGGAAGTTTCCACATTGGGGGGGAAAAAATGACCATCTTCACAGCTTAGTGCGGTTAGCCTAGCCTTAACAGGCTGCCATTTTTACATGTTGTCACAGGTATGGATCAAATTAACAGACAGCGGCTGGTTTGATTTTTGCTTTTTGTTGCTCTAACTAGGGTTGAGTGGATGGTGGTTGTAGGGGAAGGATGATACAAGTGCACAATATTGACAGAAGATTATATTATGATAGTTTTTCTTTTACAAATGTCAAAGAACATTTCAGGGGGGGAACATTGATGCCAATGCTCTCAATTTTCTCTGTTTGAATGTAATGTAATGCTAAAGACTCTGTCAGACATTTACTTGGATTTGTTGGCCAGGGCTTTGGCTCAGGGCCTGAATATCTTTTTGAAGGCCATCTGGAAAACCTTTCCCTCTAATAAAAAAAAAAGCATTGCAAAAAACTTAAACCAGTCAATATTTCGATTTTGATGTGTGCAGTCCAGTTGTGTGTATGTGCCCATGCTTTGTGTCAGGCTGCAGGCTGTGTAGGAGCTGGGCCAGGGCCAGGAGCCAGCCAGGAGGACAGATGAGGAAGCAGATGGACCTGCTTGGACTTAACCCTTCCCACGCCACTTCATCCCCCCAGCCCCAGCCCCTCCTCCAACCTGCAGGCCTATCTGGAGAGGAGGAGAGAGGGGGAGGGGGAAGGGGGGTGGCAGAGAGAGATGGAGACAGACAGAAACATTTTGTAATTGAATTGTACATTCATTCAAACCAAATAATCATTCCAATATGGTTTGAATGTAAAAACTGTTTGTTGGGTTTTGAAGATTTACATTTTGTATACTGCTTTGGCAATGTTGTCATGCCAATAAAGTCACTGAATTGAGAGAGGCAGTGAAAGACAGGCAGAGAGAGCGTGCGGGAGACCTCTGCCCCCCAGTCCTCTGTCTCTCTCTTTCTCTCCACTATACCACAGACCTAGTGTGTGCTGAGTTAGGCTGACATATGGCTACTCCCTCCATGTGGGAACCCCAGGTCTGCTCTGCCTTCCTGCTGTCTTTCTCCAGCTCTTCTGCTCTTCTGCTTCTCTCTCCTGTCTGCTTTCTCTCAGCCAAACCAGCACTTTGCTTCAACTAAAAGAACAAAGTCCTGGGAATGTTTTGCTTTTTTTCAGGGATGTAGAGGCACCACACCCTACGAGATCCCCTGGCTGTCTGCCAACTGTTTTAGTCACCCCCTCCCTCTCTCCCTTCCTCTCTCTCTCTATCTCTGTCTGTCTGTCTGTCTTCTAATCTTTGAGGTTTCACTGGTCAACATACATTAGCTCTTGGTTATATGGTAAAACCCAGTAGCCACAGCCTCCTGTCACTATCGGTATCAAAGCTGAATGACTTTTCAGATCATGAGCTCACCAGAAGTGGCTTTGTTTGCTACCACATCGCACTGGCACGGCCTGGCCGATATCTGTCCACTAAGCATGCTTTTTATGAGGCATGTGAGAGTCACAGATTTGGTGGAGGAATGCAGGATCCTGGTTTAATTGCTAATCGATGGTTGCTGAGTAAAGTTTCTGGAAGACACCCCCTGCTCTCCCTGCTGACCAGCGGACTGTAAATAGAAAAACCCCAAGGGAGGATCAATACCGGCTCAGCCTGTTGATGAGGAGGGAGGCTCACCATGTTGATGAGCCCAAGAGATGCATGTCAGGTTTTCTCGCATAGGCAAAGACACTCCTGTAGCTGCACCCAAAAAACCTGTCTCTGTCTTTTTGTTTTTTTGCCCCACTCCACGGGTGGATGGGCAGGTCGTTCCAGTTTTGTCTCTTCATCTACTTGGCTTCCCTTTAGGTTTTTGAGGCCAGCAGAAATAATTCAGTATCCTTGTTCTCTCAATAGCACACATTCAAGCCACCTTCTCCCCCCCTCTCGTTTGAAGAGAAAGCAGCCATGGGCCAGTGAAGTGATGTCATCTGTTGCTACATTGTAACAATAGCTTTGGTTCCCCCTCCTCCTCCCCCACACTCCCCCACCACCTCCACCCACACACCCCCAGGGGCCCCCCTCACTCTCCACTGGCTGGAGGGAGAGCTGATTGTGTGTGTGTGTGGGGGGGGGGGGGCAGGCATCTGCGGCCCTCCCCTGCCCTCTTTGGGCTTCACTGCCTTGGCCTTATTGTTTGGAGAGATGTAGATAACCATAGCAGAAGGAGGGCAGGAGAGCCACAGCCAAACAAAGGGGAGGGGTATTGAGATGCGGCGATTGCAAGGGGGAGGATTGAAGTCAGCACGATGCGGAAGGAGGTGTGGCGTTTTGTGGGGTGGTGGGAGGGGCGGCAGGACTTTGTGTTGAGGTGACCCCTGATCTGAAAGGGGGAGTCAGGCTTTTAGTCTGTCAGCCAGCCAGCTAGTTGAGTTCACCCTCCTCTGGTTTCTATCTCCTCTCTTGCTCTCGTACAGACACGGGCCGACACCGGGGGAAGGGCTGCGTTCTGCTCTCCTGGCATCGTCGCTGTTCTGCTCGCTCTTCTTATTTTCCCATCTTTTGTTTCCTCTGCCTTTCAGGACAGAGCTGGCCCCTTTGTTGACCTTTGGCCAAGACTTAATGGCATTGCATTGACAGCCACACAGGCCTCATGTCCCACCCTGCCATCTTTTTGCTCATTGTGCGAGGGAGCAGGGGGCTAGGTTGCATCGAGGACACTGCATCGCATTGAATGATGTGTACCTCTTTGGACTTGTTTTGTTGAGTAGTTGAAATGGCTGAAAGCTCATCAAGACCATGGCATCTTGAGTTGAGAGGAAATTTCGCAAGACAGAAATTAGACAATATGTACTATCGAGTTGAAAAAATGTTCGGTATTTCAGTTGTCTATATGTAGCAGTTAAATCTCCAAGTCTATCTTTTCGCTTTTGCATTGTTTGAGAGTGCAAGGCTAGAAACTTTTGGCTTAGATCATCACACTTCAGGTGAGCCCAGCTGAACTCACTACATTTAGACATTGTAGACAGCAGGATGCACTCAGGCGAAATTGAAATCGAGGACACTCCGTCAAGTTGTAAGTCTGCTGTGTGGCAGCATTTTGGTTTTCTAATTAAGGAGGAAAACAGCAACAAGACAACTGATAGGACAATGACTGTTTGCAAGTATTGTCTTGCCTTAATAGCTAACACTACCAACACGCTACACCATGCACAACCACATCACAATGAAAAACTCCAGTCGTCGGTATATGGGTAAATGTTGCGTTTGAGTTTTACATAGGGTTGTCACGGTGGGCGGTGTTACCGGTGGCATATCGTCTTGGAGTCCACACCGGTGGCATTAGCCCCACACCGGGAATACCATTATTTTGTATTTTGTAAAAGAAAAGCACATATTCAGAGCTTCCATGTTCAAGTTAGGCTACAAAATGATAAATGGACATACTAATAACATACTGATCACTAAATCTGATCACTAATATGACAGATTAGGATGAATAGGATAAATTATTTGTCCTTACCTAGTGACAGCAATGTGTCCAGTACAATCCAATGGTAGCCTAAAGAAGGGCAATATGCCAGTATCTGCACTGCACTCACATTAACTACCTGAGTGTTGAGCAGTGTTATAAATCGCTGATTACAAAGTGTTACCGTTTACAAATGCCGTTAACGTGAGTTTGGAGAGGAATTTTAAGTTTCACTTTCATTGTAGTGACGCTGACTTTGATAGCGCTTAGACCCTCTAGTGGCGACAGGCGGTATAACCGGTGTGGCCGTGTTGAGGAGGGAAACGACACCGGTGTCAAAATGACACCACCGTGACAACTCTAGTTTTACACCCTGTCTGGACAGTATTGGTATTACTATAGGACGACATGTCAATGTAGTGTTTTTTTCAGTGATTTTAATCCTGTGCGGATCAACATAGTTTGTTATTATTACAGAGTGCGTCTCCTTGCATAGGTAAGAGTTACCTGGCAAATTACCTACTGTTTTTCATCTCCGACATCTTTTATCAATTCTAGTACTGTCCAGATGATGGTATTGGATTCATAAGTTACAGATACTTGGTGCTGTAGATGCAATCTGGTCCTTCGGTAATTTATGGGAGTAATACAGTAATATATATATGCTGTCTGGATCGTTCATTAAAATCACTGACATGAGCTGTACTAAATTACATTACCAACATTGTCTTGCAATACTAATCCTGTCCAGACAGGACCTTAAATATGATTTCAGAGGTCTTCAGAATATAGCTGTTAATCTTTACACTGCTTTTCTTGTGAGAAATTTCCCTGTTTGCACACATATGGACTTTTTTACTCTTCAGGCTTATTTGGGGATAAAATTGGTCTTAAATTTCACTTGAACTGGCATTTAAAAAGTTTTAAACCTGTAGTCACCCTGTTTATGGTTTGTACTTTTGTTTTTGTTCTCCCTCCATTAATTACAAGGGATTTTTCAGTCATAGTTGTTTTCATTCAAATTTTGCTCAAAATATTGTGATAATATGGAACCCTGAACCCAGTATTGTGTATCAAACCGGGCCATGAGCTGAATGTATTGTTTCATCCCTAATGGCAACAGATGATGCTTAACACTTGGGCCACAGGGCAGTTTTGCTACAGTGTTTGCTGGGTGGCTGAGAGAACAAACAGGTTTCCCCACTTTGTGCATCAGAGGCCAGCAGACAAACTTCTGGTAGCCTTAGACTGAAAGATCAGTGTGTGTGTGGTATTGCTACTGAATATTGAGGTGAAGTTGTCCGTTTCCACTGCAGTGTTGCCTGCCAGGCTCCCACAGCGTCTGTGCTGGAGAGCCTTCTCCAGCTCTGTCACTGCCTCTCCTGTTTGACTTGGCCTCAGAGTAGGCAGGAATTCAAACTTGCACTTTTCTGAACCAACCCTTTGTGCCCTGTGTGTGTTAAAGACTGAGCGGTGTGTGTTGATGTGCCAGACCTGGAGGACCCAGTCATATTGGTATGCTTCATAAAATTCAAACTCTTCCTCCATGACATGGGCTTGATGTCAGTAATGAGCTGGCAATTTGGCATCCTTCCCTGTCCTAATGGATTCTGGGCCTTGGAGTCCTGTGTTTTCTACCTGTCTTTGATGCCAAATTCAATAGGAGGACTTCAAAAATGTATAAATGAATAAACGAGGGAACAGACATCAAAACCTGAGGGTATATCATGGCACATAGTTCGTGTTCCCATTTGTATAGCTGTGAGCCTTGGTGGAGATGGCCCTACTGGTGTTTGTTTTGTTTAAACCTGCTGCTGAATTTGCTTTGCGACTTCTTCCTTTTCCAGAGCCTCCTGCGCTTCATTATTCAACATTTGCTCCAGTTGTGGAGGGTTATATTTAGAAGCGTTGTTGGGGAAACCAACACACTCTGTGTACCAATGGCAGTCAGAGGCTCACTGCTCCGATCTCAATCTATTAAAGCTCCGGGCGTCTCGGAAATTATGGACATATGCCTTGGTCTTCCTCACCGTCTCCTCTCGTGCCATCGTTTATCGCTCGTCTCGGCCTCCTCTGTATCCCTCTCCTCTCACCTCCTCTCCCTCAGCAGTGCCCGCATGTTGTTTCTATCAAGAGCGGTGCTAGCAGTTCCCCGGCTGCTCACGCTCAGAGCCTAGGCTTCACTCTGCTCCACATTTACCTCCCGTTTGTCATGGTACAACATTCTCTCCATTCACCCTTGTTTTGTATCTCTCGCACTCTTTCTTTCTTTCTCTCTTTCTTTCACAGACACCCACCTATCCCCGCACATGCAATGTTCACTAGAGCAGCTGATTTATTTGCCCACCAAAATAGCATACCAGTTATCATAGATTTCCATGTACTTTTCTGTCTTTTTCTCTCTGTTTTTTCCTGGTGTCCATTCTGTCTGTCTTCAGTGGATAATTGCTCTACATGGGCATAATCACGGTGCAAACTTCAATGCTGCTTCAGTTTTTAGCTCTTCTAAATGTCTCCGTTATTGCTGTCTTTGATGTACAGTATACTTATCTGCTGTTCTATGCCTTGTTATTCTCACCACGTAGCCTTGAAAACTATTCACTGTCTCACCCATTATCTACCTCCAGTGTATTCTCGTGTTCCTAATCTTTGGCTTGCTGGGGTGATGTGGCCTGTAGCCATTGCAGAATGGATCCAGAATGGTCACCCCCGCAAGTCCATCCCGGGAACAGGGCAGACGGCGGACATGACGCTGAGTAGATAGCCGTCACCTCCAGGCCATAGTAGAGTTTCCATCTTTACTTCGCCCCCCACCCCATCCCTCACTCCCCAGGGTGAGGGCATTATCTCTTCTGGCTGCTAGAACTCCATTACTTAGCCAGCAGTCCTGAGCCTCAGCCCTTCATAATACAATGTTCCATTAGATTGCATCAGCCAGATTTAGAGCTAGTCTCTCTCCCTTTCTCTCTCTCTCCGTCTCTCTTTCTGTGTCTCTGCATCTGTTTTTCCCTCTTTTTGCACTTCGTTGTTGGGAGGAATGGAGGGTTTGATCTAAAGGAGGGGTTGATTGAGGGAGGGAGTCTTGAGAAGGCATCAGTCAAATAGATGATTTTTTTCACACATTATGCAACACTGGTTTTGTGATTATGTCCAGCAATAGAGCCTGCTGGTGTCAGCGAGAGCCATGCTTGTCTGGACAGCTATGATAATAACTAGTAACTTTACAGTGAGCTTGTAACACATTTGATGTTTAATTGGTTCGTTTTGCCTGCACAACCGAAGCTTTGTGTTAATAAATTACAATTTATGCTGACAAAGACGGGCACACTGTCACTGAAAAGAAATGCATGTGCTATGTACCTATAGCACACTGGCCCAGGCCCAATCTCTCCGTCATAGATTGCTGTTTTTTCAAGGCCAGAAGGGAGAGTGACTCACTCTCATCCGCCCGCACATCCAGAGAAAGTGTGTGTGCGTGTGAATAGCGAGAGGCTTGTTTGTGTGTGTGACAGTGATGTGTTCAGATAAGACATCAGAGATGTGGTGACTGTCTATGTTCTCTCCTGCATCTTAATCTGCTGCTCCTGGCCACATCACAAAGCTTGAAACTTGCCCATTGAACATGTTAGGTTGTATTGTTTCTTCTCTTGTTGTCAGGCATCAGAAACCTGCAGACCCTTGTAGAAAACATCAGTGTTGTATGAATTACAGGTTCTGTTGGATGCAGAACAAGCCAGCATGAATTGGCATTATTGTTTTGTTGCTGAAATCACAATAAATTGCCAACACCTTGAGATAAGCCTTACGCACCGGGCAATGCATTGCACAGATCGTGAGCCAGATGTGCCTCATCGGCCTGTTACTTTTGACTCCAAAATAGATCAGCGAATACAGTTGGCAACAATTTCAAGCTGTCCTTATCTATGCCAGCAGTTGATACTTAAAAGTAGTCTATGTCTGCAGAGACAGTGCATCAATTCCCTTCTCTAATAGATTTTTCCGGCTCTGGTGCGTTATCCTCTCATGCTTGGGCATATCCTTTCTCACCCACACTGGCATGTGTCTAGCTGAAAGTTCATTCAGTCATACAAGCTGCTGATACAACGTACAGATAAAGCCAAAACAAAGGAAAAAAAAAAAGGAAAAAAAATACAACCTGTTCCTTTACAACCTGGTGCTGTTTTGTTCAAGCAAATCTAAAACAGAGGGGGTGGCTTGAATGTGTGCTGATTTTGCAGATGGAACAAGCTGATCTATAACTAGTTGACAGTGCGGATGGGGAGGCTAAGACAGTGTAAAACGTGAACAATTTAAGTGAAAATAGACAAGATTGTATTTGGCGACATTTTTGGTGCAGTCATTGCTGTAGTTTGTTTGCATAGCACTTCCCAGCAATCACTTCGCGACAGTGTCACTAGCACTTTGACGTCAGTGGACTAACAGCGCCTGCCACACCCTCAAACAAACAAGCATACGACTAATGAACTGACTACAAATAACAAAACGATAGAATTTCAACCAGTGCCTAAGAGTGATCATGTCTACAGACATGGTAATATCTTCACTATATACACTATCAAACATGTTTTAGAAATTGATGTGATAACTGTTTAGTTACATTATTACTGCATATCTATTACAGACTGTTGCTGTATGCAAATACCCAACTCATAATAACATTATATCCCCAAAAAACGGCAACAGTTTACAGTAATGTTAGCACCAGGCCTACGTTAGTACTTATCAATAGATCTAACAAGCTGCATCTCAATTTTCGCACTTGCCCAACATCATAATAGAGTTAATGTAGACTGTGACTAATAAACAATACTGAGACCACCCAGTCCAAAAGGAAAAGAGCACCCACTTCGGCAGCAATCCAAGAGCCACATCTGCATCGCTCTTCAGTCCCTTCTCATCTTTGAGTGCTTTTCATCTTGGAAGGGCAATGTGATGTTCACTCTACTTTTGGCTTGAAAATGGTTAGGCTACATTCCTTTTTAGCACGCTTGCCTTCCTCTGAATGATTCATCTTTTTATTTTTTCCCATGGATTTTCTGTTGATGAAGTTTGAGTTTCTGCTTGTACCTGTAATAAGTGTTAGAGCCACCCTTTGCCTTCAGAACAGCTTCAATCATTGCTGGGTGCTGTCATATAAGTCATGTACTGTGTGTAGTGGGATATTGGACCTTTCTTCATGAAGGAAAGCCTCTAGTTCTTTGAGAGAACAAAGAGGTAGAAATCTATATCTTCTTCCTATAATGGTTCAGTGATGTTTAGATTTGGTGATTAGGAATCCCTTGGAATTAGCCTTGGAATGTGTTTGAATATTTGTCTTCTTCTTTGGATCTCTGTTAGTTGCCTCATGTTGCTTTGAAAACAAATATAAAAAACTGATTGTCAGACCTCTTTTAAAGCTGACTTGTTTTGTTAATTCGTTCAATGTAAAGCTGCTCTATGTAAGTTCTGGAGGAAAGAGATCAAGTCAACTTGTCCTCATTGGTCAGATGGGTTTCCACAGATTTCACTTTGAAATGAAAATATCAGAGAAATTTATTTTTATTACTTCTAAATAAATGTTAATCCACAAAAGTTGCCTACTGCAGCTTTAAAGGAATAGTTGACCCAAAAATCTGTTCATTACCTGCTCATATCAGTCAAATCATGTGTCCACATAACACACAGCGACTACACTACTCAGTATCAGCCTTCTCCATAATAACTTAAGTGGCCGCGAACTGGTTCTTTAGAGTTCCAAAAAGGGGTAAAAATTACCACAAAATCACTCTAAACAACTCGTGCAGCGTAATTCAAGTGTTCTGAAGACAAACGATTGCACTGTGGGTCCAAAAGTCCAGTATTTACCTCATTATCTCCAAACTCACTGTGTGTTATGTGGACATACAAACTTCACTGGTGTTTCAACTGACATGAGGGTGAGTAGATAACCAATTTAATTTACATTTTTGGGTGAACTACTCCTTGACTTGCCTCTGTAGCTGTCTTTGTAATTGTGTTTAAATTACTTCAAATTTAAAGTCCTTTTTCATGTGGTGATTGCGTTATTTTGTCCACCCCCTGTAGATAGATTGTGTTGGCAGGTAGTTTGAATAATTCAGTGTAATCGACTAATATTTTATTTGTCAAGTAGCAAGGCTTCCTCAAGCTAACAGCGGTGTTATCTTTCCCGTCCCTGTGGTTTGCAGGTTTTAAGTGTTGACCAAGCTGTTTGTGGCTGTTAGGCCGTCTAGACAAAGCCTGTAACATTTCACCTGACTGTCCTGAGCATCTGCTGTATGCTCCAGTGAGATGAATACTGTGCTTGCTAGGCCAACCCCCCACCAGTGGACAGAAGCTCGCCCCTCTCTTTACACTGTGTTCCCTCCTCAAATTCATTCTCCACCTAACACTCTCAGGCCATATAGAAAATAACCTGGATATATGTATATTGCTCCTGGTCCGGTTTTGTCTGGAACATTTTGTAAAAACGTTCAGAGGTGATTTTATTTGAATCACATCATAACATTTCCCACATAATTCAGATACAGTTGAAGTCTCTTATGCAGTATATGATACCTTAAAGGTACTTAAATGTTAACAATAGTGTACAAGCACTGGTCAATGCTTATTGTTTTCGTAGCGCTTCTGTGCCAAATATGTGCTAAAATTTACGTTTGCATGAACATAAACAGCACGACGAGCTTATACATTCCTTGCATGCATCAGCGTATATATATTTTCATCTTTTGCTGGTAATTTCAAAATTACATTTTTGTTTCAGTGGACTGACTTTTAATTCAGAGATCTCCACAAAATGTGGAAGCAAGTTCAGCACATGGGGATATCTAGTGTTTTACAAAGTTGTTGGTGTTATTTGCTGGAAATGGTCAACGGATGCATGCTGAAAGTTGATGATTTACTAAAGCAAAAAGGAGAAGGAAAAGGCAAAGGGATGTTTCTCTGCCTATGGTCAGTCTAATCATCAGAGCAGGCTTGCTCTCCATGCTAGTTTACTCTTGATGAGAAAATGGAGTGCTTTATAGATGTTGCTAAAACTGTCACTCTGGTGTGGTTGTATGCCAGACTTGGACCAGCCAATTTCCAGCCACTTCATTATCCTGCTTATGCCACTCACACACAGTAAAAAGAGGGGAAAGGAATTTATGCTGGCACGTAAATAAACAAGTGATATGAGAAACATGGAAATGGATTGAGCTAGGCTTTATTTGTAAAATATGGTAAAGCCTATCAGACTGAATTAATTTTCGGGTCGATTTTTTGGGGCATCTTTTTGACCCTTGCAATATTGTCTCATATGTACCCATGGTGGCAGTTATTTTTCTTTTTGCTCTGCTGTAGTATAATTCTTAAGCTTGTTCTCTCTGTCCCTTTGCTGTTGGTGTGATATTGAGTACTGGACCCTGGATAAGCTGAAGTAAACAATGGGAAGTCTAATCCTTCTCTCTCGCCCGCTCCCCAGCTCCATAGTCCCATGTGTAGCACAGAGCTAAGTGGAATGCTAGATTTAAATCACATCATACCAGCTGCCTTGGCAGCATTAAGCATCAAGGACATGGTTGACATCCCTCATGATAAATTGAACTGGTAACGCTGCTGGTCAGTTGCTGTTATCCCCCGTCTGTGTGTGTGTGTGTGTGTGTGTGTGTTTCCTCCCCCTAGAATGGGTCATTGAGTTCGGCTAAGGTGTAGGTATCGGACACTTACACCAGCTTATTGTTGTGCTTTCAGACCAGTTTGGCTCCGGTTTCAACATCCAGCTGTGCTATTTTCTGCAGAAATGTTGGTGACCTCATGCTCATTTCACCTGTGCCCCAGTTGGCATTATCTTCTCCAACTTTCGGTGCGGAGCTTCACCTAGCGGGCTGAGGTGTGCTGCAGAGGAGGGAGGTCCTGCGGAGCGCTGGAAAAGAGTGCAGCAGCAGCACCTGTCATAGAGGCCTGAGGGGGCAGAGAGGACGGCGCTCTACCAGCAATGTTGTCTCTCTGTATGTTTGTACCCTCTATTTCTGTGTCGACTCTAACCTCATTACTTAGCCAGGGGGTTGGGTGGATTTTTGCCTACCCATTCCTCTGCGGAGATGGTGTGTGTGTATGTGTGTGTGTGTCTGCAATAAGTAATGGGGTCCAAGTGTGCTGCATCTTTCCCTCCTCCTTATCCTCCCTGACTTCACGCTCTCTCCCCCAAAGGGTTAACCCCACAGGCAGTTGCTATAGCAACTGCCTGCCTTGTGGCCGGCCCAGTTTGATAGTTTGAGAAGGGGACGGTGGTGTGTGGGTGGGTGGGTTGGGTATGTGTGGGTGGGTGGGTGGGTAGGTGGGGTGGGGGGTAATGGAGCTGGAACCGTACGTGATGGGGAATGAGATGAGGCAGATCTGCTCCTCACCTGTCCTGCAGAGAGAGGAGGAACACACACACACAGTATCAACACAGGCCTGTCCTGAGTGCTGGCTGGATAATCGAGTGAATCTCCCTCGCAGCATGCAGGCCCACCTGTTAGTACAGCCCCTAGTTCCCACTTCAGTCACTACCACATTACATAGGGAGGTGAGGGTGTGAGTATGCCTCTGTTTATGGAAAGCTAGTTGATTATTGAAAAGATAGTGGATAGAGGCTGGGGAGGGTGTAGGGCAATAGAGAGGTGGAGTATGGGTTTAAAGTGATGTGTGTAAATTACTTATCAGATCTCTCACACCATGTGGATTTTGAGGTTTGAAGCTCTGCACTTGGGTGTAGAAGATGATCACTCATGACAACCTGATGTACCAAATTTGGGAACATTTGGTGTTACATGGGGTGTTGTTTTGGCTGCTTTTGCCAGTAAGTTCTAACCCAGTGCTAAGCTCTATGGATAGGATAAAGAGGCTTGTGTGGTTTCACTTTGGATGTAGAGGACTGGGTTTCCCTTCCCCCAAGACCAAAGAAGCTTCCAGGGCTTTGCCACAGCGCTGTCTCTGACCATAGCTGGACTGGCCAAACCTCTGAGCTCACCCCGATGACTGCTACTGCTCTGGAACGCCACTGTACCATTAGCTGTTCCTCTCTGCTTTCCTGCCTTCCTGCTCTCCTTTCTCCAAAGACACCAACAGACAGGTTCCACTCCCGTTGGCACGGCCATGCTGTTTTTAAATACCTCTTATTGAATAGTATAAATCAATCATTGTGGTAGCTGTAGAGGATGGCAGACATCTGTAAAGGCTAGAATATGGTTGCTGACCAACTGCTTTCCCTCTGTGTTAGTGCAAATGGTTGTATTTTGTTCAAGAGACTCCATCTGACTGGGGATGGTATATTGCTGCTCGCTCGCAGTCATCCAAGACACCACAAACCTTCCTTTTCTGCATCCCCGCTGTAGCTCATTTTACAACACAGCCAGCCTCCCTTGTGTTTTACAGAGTAGGCCTAGCAGCAGCAGGAGGGATGGGTGGATGGAGGAGTGGGCAGTGATGCAGAGAGAGAGAGAAGCATTGGGGAGAAAAAAGGAAAATAGTAAATCTATTGTATGGGTGAGGTGGTGAACGTGGCAGAGCAAATGAGATGAAATGGTGTGTCCTTTCTGTATGGCTGCTGAAGCTGTGAGCTGGGTGTCTCTAGGCAGAAGTAACCAGCACACTGGTTGGTCTCCTGCACTTCCCCTCTACCGCTCAATGGCTTTCACACTCGGCAGAAACGTGAGCCTGAATAAATTGTCACACGCTCACAGATTATCTTCCCAGGATGTTATTTTGTGCAGGGAGGATGTTTGAAATGCCAGTCACAGACACATTGCACACACCCCCATCCCCTCTCCTCTCTCTCCCTCTCCCACACACACACACACACACACACACACAGTCTTCTATAGTCTACCTTTGAGCAGCAGTCGAAGAGTGCAGTGTAGTATTGCAGAGCTCTGCAGGGCTTATTTTTTTTGTATGTTTGAAGTGTGTGTGTGCGAGTGTGTGTGCGTGCACACATTGTAACGGCGTGGCGTAACGAGGCAACACGTGAGCCGTTCTCAGGGAGACTTTATGGAGAGACTGATTTACAGCACAGCTATTCACACCATCCTACTTGTTCCTCTGCACCCTCCCCTCTGTCTTTCTCAATGACCCTCTCCCTCTTTATCTCTCCTTTCAGCCCCCTCTCTTCCTTTCTCCCTAGCTCTGTCCCTTTCCCCTCATTCCTTTTTTTATGAGCATCCAACCTCCCCCGCCCCCCCAGCTAGCAGAGAGAGATGAGCCATCAGAGGCAGGGAGGGAGGGAGGGAGATTGAGCTCGGCCCAGGCATTGACAGAGTAGTGAGACCCAGCAGGGGGGTGAGCAGCTAAATATAGAGCAGCTTTGGAGCGGTGATGATGTCACAGGCCAGAGAAGAGGAGCGAGGCGTACAGCGGAAAAAGAAGAACTGCAGGACTCTGAGGCAGCAGACACATACAGACCTATAGTTAGTCATGGCCTCACTCTCTCAGTAGCAGCCCTAAAGACATACACAAAGAGCTTTGTTTTAGATCTTAAGGCAGCAACAGAAAAAATAACAGAGAGGCTGTTTCATAAGGATATTTTTATACTTTTCTAGGACCAAAGATTGAAAATGTTTCTTTTTAAATGCTCTCGCTGGCTTGCCCACAGCGTTATATTGTGAGTAGGGGCAATACTGGAAGGTTTGTTGTATAGCTGCATGCTTATGACTAAAAGCATCATCCCGATATTTTGCAAAATACTGTGATTAACCGTATTCAATCATACGTATTTGGCTTGATAATGTGTGGAATAAAATTTGACTACAATTTTAGGCTTGTGTATCATCATCATCACGACTTTTTTCAACCGCAGTGGACGTTCTAAATGAAATGTTTCATTATTGCCGATATGCCAATATTCTACAGTTATTGATTGTGGAAACTAAACTAAACTCAATATAAAGTTGAACCCTGATTAATTATGCAGCCCTAGTTCATTGACTGAGGCAGGGATAAGGAGGGGACATCCCAGATCTAGACCACAACAGCTCCACAGACACCTTCACCAGCGTCTCTAGCCAGAGATGGCTGTGTAGATGTGAAAGCTGATGTAATGGGTGGCAGTGAGAGGAGATGTGGGGGCCAGCTTAGGGCAGCAGGGAGTGGACTGCAGCAGCATGCATGTGTGCACACACACACACACACATACACATACATACACCCCACAGCCCCTGGTCAGGACTACCTGGTGTGTGTCTGTGTCATTCTGAAGAGGTTGGGTAGAAGGGTATAAACTGCATGTGGCTAAACTTTACAGTTCAGGTGTTTGTGTTGCAGAGGAAGGGGGAGCTGTGAAGGGGTGGAGGGCAGGGTTTGCTGGTAATCCAACCCAGCCTTTTTATCAGTGTTAGCTTTTGCAGGGCCTGGCCCGACGAGGCTTTTATTGCAATGCGGCAGCCGCAGCACAAAGCCCGGGCCTTTTCCTATTGATCGCTAAGCCTGATGGATTCTTAAGTACAGCAGGCTGGCTAGGCTGGTTGGAGCTCTCTTACATCATCTGCATTGACTAGACCTGCATAGGCCTATAGCTAATGGCCTTTAGAGAATCCCTCCAGTAAGACTACCAGCAATAGTCACTGTTGCTATTTGCCATATAATGTATTTGAATTGTAAAGAAATGCATGCCACGTGACAAAAGTGGAAACTGTTTTTAAACAAGCAGCAGTACATTTCAAAGAGCAGCATTCAGGAGGCTGAAAGGAAGAGCTTTGAGTAAATGACATCTGGTTGAGCTGAGCGGAGCTGGACTGGACTATGCACTAAACCTTTTGTGTTGGTAAATATGCTGGCTGTAAAAGTGTAAAGCTGTCCCTTTTTATGACCTGTCTTCAAATGGAGCAGAGGAGTGTCTGCCTCATAACGTCTTTCTCTATCTCTCTGTGACACTGTCTCTCTCTTTTTCGCCCCCCTCCTTTGGCACATTACAGTACTTGTTGCCACTCACCTAGCAACATGCCTTAGCACAGTAGTTGTTTAAGCCAAACAAAACTGAAGCTTTTCAAACGATCGGCAACAACCTGGGCTTTTATGTTGGCCCAAATGAGTTTTTCAGAGGATTGTTAAACATTCCACTTCTGACATTTCATCTGAATATTCAAGACAGGCTAGATCACTCAAAATAGCATGAATGTAGTATGGAAATCAACAGTTGTAACTTGTTGAATTTGAAAATGTTGTCTGAAAAATGTGCCCTTTACCCTGGCATATTGGATTTGTTTTAGTTTTTTTATGAGAATAAACGGTATTAAGCTCTATCAAGTTCTTCTGTTTCAGGCATTCTCAGTTTGGCTTTTGGAAAGCATTTTGTGTGTGTGTGTGTGTGTGTGCACACGCACGTGTCCCTCATGTGATCTCATGTAGTGTGGCTTTCTAGCGTAGGTTGCTAGGCAACATGCTGTAGAATTCTCAGTCATAATCTTTGATTTTAGCTCAAAGACATGGAAAGGAGCAAGTGAAGGAGCAAGCAAGAATGAGGGAGTGTTTCACAGTGCATGTCTAAGCCCTCCTGAAAACGCATCAGTGATAGATAGCCTTTGTGATCTGGCACCCTCTCGCCATGGTAGTACTGCTTTAAAGGTTGCTTTCTTAAATTTTAGTAATTTCAATGTTTATTCCTCGAGCGACTGCAGTGCTGCAAACAAACTGCTGTATAGCCTGTGGCTATACAATATTGTAAAAACTGCCCATTAGGACCATGCAAACTATTGATACAGTCAAGTATTGTAATTGCTATTTTCTTATAGTTGGGGCCCTATTAAATCTTTGGCAGTTTTTGTAATTTTTTGCTGTTCTTTGTATAGTGAGAATTTAATTTATCAGTTATCTTCAGATACTTCTGTTTTGAAACCAGATTACATTTTTCATAGCTAGCTTGATTGAAAGACATTTACAGGCGATTGTTTTGTTACAAAATCAGAACTGAGGAAGGCTCTCTTGCAAGTCTGACATCATCCTGCTTACTTTGTGAATGTCTACAGTAGTTTCATCTAACAAACTACTCATTCAAGTGCTTGTTGTCATGTAGCAATAGCACATTCTTAATGTTGGCTCAAATTGCTAATTTGTTTTAGAAGTCTTTTAACTGCAATGGTTGTTAGTTATTTTTTCCCCTTAATACTGATTTTGAAACTTGAAGCTGTCAAACTATCCAGCAGCTGCCCCTATACACAGCAGAAACATTGATCGGCATTAATTTTCCTTGGATCAAGTATAGGATTAGTTCGTAGAGCAAGCAGATTGCTAACAGGGAGTCTATGACCTCCATCTATGTGTGTGAGTGAGGGATTGCTTGTTTGCATCATTGCAATTACAGTTGAGGGGGTGAAAGGAAGTATAAAGAAGACTTGAGGTACCATACTGTGCACTTACATGAAATTGAATTCTGATGTGTTTTTGCCTTTAGAGACGGGAAGTAAAAGTTATTTTTCTTTCTCTATGAAATTTTGATTCTGCACCTGAATGGATAGAGCCTGCCAGGGTTAGGAATTAGATTCATACTGGAGTAACCCATGCTAAAAATGTTTGCACTCATGGTACTACAAGGCATTCTGGATAAAAGCATCCACCAAATGGCATATCCTGTAGTCATTACTGTTTGAATTTCAAAGTGGCTAATCTTTGCCTTATGTCTCTTTTTTGTCAGGTAACAAATATATTTTGTCATATTTAGGGTTGGGTACCGAAACCCGGTACCACTATGGCACCGGTTCCTTTACGACCGGTACCTACCGGACCGAATTGCAACGCAGATTTCGGTGCCATGCCCGAGCTGCTGATTGAAATATCCGCCCTCCGGTGCTCCGAAACGGCACACGCGCCTTCACTAACATTATCGTTTGGAGCGCGCCGCTTGAAATCCTCTGTATTCCTCTGTATGATGCGCCGCCGCTTTCCTCTCCTGTGCGACTCGCCTTCCAACTTTTGGTCGAGAGCCAAACAGCAGCGGCACTCGTCAATGTCACATTATGGTCGCTTAGCCAGTCAGATAAAAGAGGCGGGTCGTAAAAGTTTTCACTACCGATAATGTCCGGTTCATACAAACTGTCAGTTATTTGTTAACATGTAACATGTGAAAAGTAATTAAGGACAAATGGGTTTAGTTCATAAAAAAAACTGTTAATAACTAGAATGTCACAATAAGTAGCAAATGTTGATGATGTCAGGAGAGGAGTCATATTTTGCCAGAGAAGCAGACATGATTATATTTGGGCAAAATAACTGTTTAAGTAGAAGAATTTGTAGAGTAGAAGTCTAGAAGTTTGCACTTGGTATTTCTTTTGCTGTTATTTATTAGTATTGTAACTGTTATTTACTGTTAAATTATTGTAGTTGACTTAGGTTTTATTTATTATTTATTTATTAATATATTGTTCAATTTCTTTGCGTTTGCAATAAAAAAAACGTTCTTTAATGTTGTTTTTTTCGCTTTAAATTTAAAAAAGTATCGGTTCAGGCACCGGTACCGTTTTAAAAGTATCGTTTTAGCACTGGTATCGGAAAAATACAAAACGATACCCATCCCTAGTCATATTTCTTTTCACAATTAACATGGTAACAGAAAGTAGTAGTTTACAAAGAAAACAAACTAGATTTCCCATAAGTGCAGCTATTCTCATATAGGACAACTACTGAAGTTGTCTTATGAGAAACATGACTTATGTATGACGTTTAGCTGTTTTCTTTAGCTGCTTCTTCAAAATGTGTTGTCCAAGCCTGGTATTGCAGTGCATAGCAAAAGTTATTTTATTTGAATATGTTAATTAAAATAATTATAACAATTTCCATGATTTCTCTGGAGTTGTGTTGTCTCGTTACCTTTTTGGATTTAATGAAGACTAGAGAAGTTTTACTATTATTACTATACAGAGGAAAGCTTTGTCATTTAATTGGACAATTATTTTTCCCTTAACCCCTTTATCACTTAACCATTTTATCACTAAAGTACCAGTCTGTCTAGCCTACATTGGCTGCATTCGTAGCTTGACACTCCATGTCCTTAAAGCCCTATGATTGGACCACATTCAAGACCAAAATGGACCAATGATAAATTCAAATCGCTGTTAGGATCTCCATTGATACTTCTACAGAGTCACCCTCTCGACGTGTAGAGCCACTCTGGGCTCTCTGGCCAAAAGAGTAGCCTAAGCACCACAGAGTATTGGAACATTTATAACCGCAGTCAGTGGTGTCAAGCTAATCGGCTAAACTTCCTAGCAAGCATGCTGCCACTCCACAACAGTGAAAATAACTTTTCCTCAGACTGCAACTCCGACAGCTGTTTTATTTACACGATAGCCAGAAGGCTGATTACGTTACCTTGTAACTGGCAATAATTTATTGATGCTTTTCTCATCAGCCCTTATCATATTGTATGTTGCACACATGCGTACATATAAGGCTGTATTTTCCATATTTTGCCTGTTTCTCCATGAGCCATTGTTTTAGCAAGATCAAATATCTACTAAAAGTTTTTGTTTTGTTTTTGTTTTTTTCCACTGCTAAGATTGGGGGATCGATGGGGGACTCTGTACGCCTATCACAGGTTAATTTGCCTAAATCAGGGATTCCTGATAAAACCATGCCCTCCCCATTCCGATTTAAAGCTAAGGACACTTTAGCTACTTCTCCAAAAACAGTGTTTATATCTGTAAATAGCCGTTCTGGTATTTCAGACCTTGATGAATGGGTAAAAAGATGCTCAACTTTGACATCAGGGGAAAATAAAGGCTATTCATATCCAGTTTTCCAGGGCTTTAATATTTTATCTGCCATAGTTAGTGTGTCACTATACAAACTGTATCACAAATTGCAATGGCTACAGTCAGACAGTGTTTTCAGAGGCCTATCAAAATTGGTAGAAAAGCAGACAGAGGAATATGGAGAGGTGTTTTGAAGCTGGGTGAGCAGAAAGTAGAGAGAGGAGGAGAGGCTAGTTGTTGTGTTGAAACAGAAGGAGGTTAAGATCACATTGGTGAGAAATAGACAGACGAGGCAAGCCGGAGAGAATGAGGAAGGAGGAAAGCAGCAGAGAGAGCCAGTGATGACGGCACATGGGTAACGTGTAGGCTGGCTAGCTAGCTAGCTCACTAGCTGGAATGAAAAGCCTTTGTGTGCTTAATAAGAGTGCTGGCAGCGGTCCAGGAGCTCTGGCTAGTGTGGGATTAGGCTTGAACAATCAGGACTGCAGGATCAAAACAAGGAGGCAGGAACGCCAGGGTCATTCTGCTTGCTAGGATACCATCTGCCCTGCCTGCCTGCCTGCCGCAGTCAGGGGGAGGGGAGAGTGAGAGAGAGAGAGAGAGAGAGAGAGAGAGAGAGGAATGGGGGAGGGGCAGGCCAGAGCTAGATCCACAGGCAACAACAATGTAGAGGCAGAAGCACTAGGCAGCTCTGTATGCAGCTCAGCTCTGCTCAGTTCAGCTCAGTGCTCTGCCCGTACACACACACACACACACGCACACACATACAAACCCAAGATATATACTGGTGCACCAATATCTTCTGCAAAACAATCAACATTTCGGCACAATCACTTCCTTTCTTTTTCTTTTTTAATGCACATTTTCTTTAACCATTAAGAAAGAGAAAGCCTTTATACGCAGAAGACCTATTTTATTTTGATCTCTACAAGTTGGACTTTTAGAGAAAATCATTCTGCTATCATTGAACTGCCCAATAAATTCTTTATCAGGAGATATTGGCTATTGTTAATTTTCCCTCTTGAATTATCAACATTGTTATTGGATCCAAAATCCTATTGGTTAGGCCAAACACACACAAACATGCAGATCACCTCTGTCCATATTGAGCATTGCCGTAGGCTTTTCAATAGCTGGTTCTTTTAATTGGCTAACTCCCGCAGCCCTCAGCACGCGCACGCATATATGTGTGTACACACACAGATTTAATATGTTGCACACTCGCTTAGAGAAAAAATGCGCACCCACGCAAACCCTTTTAAAAATGTTACCGCTGCATGTGTGTTTTTCTTGTTCTGTATCCCTGTGCTGAAAAGCTGAGAATGTGGCCTTGAGGACGGAAGAAATGTGAAGATGCATCTTTCTATCTCTTGCTCACTTTGCCTCATGGAGAAATATCATTATTCTCCCTCCCCTTCTCTTGTTCTGGGTCTGACTCAGCAAGGAGTTGGATGTATAGGGAAAGGGGTTGATGTTTAGGGAAAAGTAGCATATGCATAACAGAAAATGGCATGTATGGATAGGGATAGATTTGTTTGTGTACATTCCGGTGGGGGGTTCTCTTGGAAAACACACTCAGCCAATGTCTGAGGCTCTTTCATTATTCCAAACAGGGAAGGTCCCGCTGTGGGAAAATAAGCTCCTAGCTTCATTCTATGATGAATACACCACAACACAGCGGACTGAACACTCCCTCTCTACCTATTTCACAATTCTCCTTTTCATCAGTTCTTTTTCCCTCTTCCCCTGTTCTCCCTGTTTCTCCTCTCCTCCTCCTCCTCCTCCAGTCTTCTGCTTTCCTTCCACTCCTTTCTCAGACCCAACATTTGCCCCATGACTGACACAAACACGCACACAGAGCTGAGAATAGAGTAGGGGTTGCGGGATAAGTGGTTCAGTCCCCCCTCTGTGTGTGCTGAATGGACGCGTCCAGCAGCAGTGTGCCGTGCTCAGCCTGAACATGGCGTTGTTAGAAGGGGTACTCTGCATGCCTCATAGCCTCTACATGAACTCAGACCCCGTGCTTAGCGCTTTCAGAGGCCTCTGTCTTGCTGCTCATTCTTTTACCTTCAGCTTACATAATACGTGTCATATTTCTGATTGTTTAGAGCATTCCGCTTGGTGTGTGTGTCGGTGTATGTGTGAAAGAGTGGCAGAGCAAACAGAAGTTTATTGGCAGTAGCAGGCCGCTGTGATGCCCAGTGTTAGTTAATAATGTAGCCTGTCCCAGGGATGGTGTGCTGGAGAGGGTGAAAGATATTGTTAGACAGAGGACAGGAGGCGGAGGCCGAGGTAAAGAGGTAAGAGACAAGAGGACAGACAGGCTAGGTTGAGGCTGAGGCTGTGGTTGGTGGCTGAGGAATAAGGAAAGAGGGGAGGAGGTAGGGCTGATGTAATGTGTAACAATATCCATGCACGGTGGGGGTGTGTGTGTGCGCGCACGTTTGTGTGTGTGCATTAGCACTGTGGCCCAGCCTGCTGGCTCTCATCAATAATTCACCAGTCCTTTTAGTGTGTCTCCCCTCCTCCTCTTCCTCCTCACATCCCCTCCCCCCAAATGCCTTCCCTGTCCTCCCTCTTTCCTCTAACCTCATCTCCCCTTTACCCCCCTCCTAATCACCCCCCCAGCACACAAACACACCCACACCACACCCCTCATTCCTCCCCATACTCTTGTTACCCCATTCCCCATCTCCCCTCTGTGCCAGCCAGTACTGACCGGTGTCCATCTCCTTGCCCCTCCCCGACGCAAAGGGTGTTTGTGGTGGATTGGAGCTCCTAATTTCTCTAGTCTAGCCCATAATGGGTGTATATCCCAAGATAATACTCTCTGCGTGTGTGTGTGTGTTTGTATGAGCTAGTGGACAGGAGTGTGTTCAGAGAGATGACATAGTGGGATGTTTTGGTTGTGGCCATCCTCTCGTGGATGGCGGTCCTGCAGCTCTTTGGCAGAGCTCCACATTTAAAGGTGATGCAGCACAAAACAGACAGAGAGAGAAAGAAAGAAAGAGAAAAATTCAATTCAGTTCTACCTCTCTCTTTAGCTCTCTTTTGTATTTCTTTTCCCAGCTCTTCTGTCTTATATGATCATTCAAGGGTCACAGGAATATTGTTAGGGCACTATGGTCCTGACCTTTGCACTCCTTACTATTGTTTGCTTGCAATGTTGGTGATCTAGGAATTGAAGCTCATTCTGCTGCTGATATAGTTGCAATGCGATCTGGATAACGGCATCAACTGTATGCCTAAAAAGTTAAAGACAGAAAAAAGATGGAGAGAATAGCTTTAAAAGTGATTGATAAAAAAGGAGAGAAAGAGACACTCACTGCAGGCTCTTAGCTTGACCAGACAAGGATTCAGACATTAAGCTACCAATGAAAACTGTTCAATTTTTGTTTGAATTATGTGCTGGTTGGAAAACTGTTCAGCTCGATGCGAGTCCTTTCTCATTCTGCATCAGCTTGTTCCTCTCTAACTGATTTGTTGTTTGCTTTCTGTCTTTGTAATCGGCACTAGTCAGTAGCCTACATGAAAACTAGCCTTTCCTTGGTTCATTGCTTGCTAGGATATTGTTAATGCTGTTAGCTGGTTATGCTCTCTTCTGAGAAGACCATCCCCCTCTACCCCAAGTACTGCTTTGATTCTGAGGTGAAGTCTCCAAAGGTTTATTCCAATCAGTGTGTAGCAAGGGTCCTCATCCATCAAGCTAAATAAACGTTGCACACAGAACGTTGTTAAAACCCCATAGCCCCTGATCTGAAAACCATTTCAACTGCAAATGAGGCAGTGCAGAGGGTTTGAATGCTTGGCTTGATGTCCCATTCTGTTCCATTTCCAGAATGATAGCTTTCCCTTCTCCATTCCCTTTCCTCCTTGCTCTCTTTTGCTTTCCTTCCATGTCTCCCACTGCTGCTGCCCCCCCCCCTCCCCCCATCTCCTCCCAAACAGGCTGACCCAGCTCCGGCCCTCATGCGGTGTGAAAACGGCTCCATTGTATTGGAAAATCTGTGGGAGGGACAGAGGAGGAGGAGGAAGGGGGTGCAGTGGTGGAGGTGATTAGGAAACCAGATCCACGGCTGGGCTTCAAAGGGAACTGGATCTCTCCGCAGTGCCTATTGATCAGCCTGGAATGTTGCTGGTCTCCTTGGTATTGGAGCCAATTGTAGCTGGGATATCAGGGAGATGCTGCACTGCCTCAAGATATATCTACATTAGACAATCCTATTAGAGTTTCTTGTAAGGCACTGAAGTGTCTATATCTGAGTGCAGCTTAGCGTGCAGGGGATCCGTGCTACTTTAGTCTTGGTAGTTGCTCTGCGGTTGTTCAAACTCATAGTTAAATGTGAGCAGATGAGTGCCTGCTCACCAGGTGCTCCGTTGGACCACAGAGATGCTGGTCTCCCAACATGACCCTTGTGTGTCTGCGCTCGTCTGGATTTCTGTGCATTGATTTAGGGGTAGATTTGGGGAAATGTGTTGGCAGGGCCTTCTGTGTGTCATGAAGAGGAGAGATCAAGGGAGGCCCTAGCAGCGACAGCCATTGTATTATTTAACTCCCTCTTTCCTGTCCTCCTCTCTCCACTTCTTTTCCATCCTAATGTTATCTACCCCCTCTTGCGTTCCCTGTTTTCCTTCCCTCCCTCCCAGAGAGAAGGCGCATGCAGAGCCAAGTAAACACTTTGATATGCGGAAACTCTCTCTCTCTCACTCTCTCTGTCTTTCTCTCCCTCTCTCTCTCACTCTGTCTCTCTCTCTCACTCTCTCTCTTTCTCACTCTGCCTATGTAGGTCACCATGACTCACTCCTTTACGCTTCAAAAGCCCACGGATCCCTGTTCGCTTGCTCTATCTTGAGCCCTCTCACGTTTAGCGTTGTATAAGAAGAAATGCATTTGGCAGTGTGTGCAGGCAGAGGAGCTATAGTCGACCATTTTATGTTTGAAATTGTTTTTCTGTTTAATTTGATATGAAGTCCTCTGGATTGTTATGTGTGCCACCCTTGTTTTTCTCTGGTACTGTCTGGTAGTAGATTTCACCTATATATTACTTATTTCAGAGAAAAAATGTACAAATATATATTATAACCCAACACACACACACGTCCTGCCTGCTTCTCTTCTCTACACTGCATTCACTCTGACCTAGATGCTGAATCCATCAGCAGCAGCAGCAAGCAGATTTAGTATTGCGTCAGAAATAAAATGCTTAGGCCTATTTCCAGATTTATGGCTAAGATTTAGCTTTTCCATCTGAGTGACAGTTGAACATTGTTTTGTCTCATAGCATTTTGTTTTGGTTTCTGGTTTATTTTAAAGGCAGTCTATGTAAGATTTTCACTTTCATCTAGCCTACAATCTTTTCATCAGTTCAGAAGATACGGTGGAGGGATGGACAGTTCAATGTACTTTTTACGGGATGTAAAAAAGCTCCTCCCCTTTTGCTGGAGAAGGTGGAACAGCCAGTCGTACGACTGAAAATCTTCCAAATTGCCTTTGATAGAGCAAGGTCAATAAGAAGAGTAAACATTGGTATTGACAGAAGGAAGAACCTGAGACGGTTAAAAAAGAAAACAGAGTTAAAACTTAGGCCGAGTTGGCTGTTTTTCTCTTAGGTAGGTAAGCGCAATTTGCATTAGCTAACATTTTTCATCTGGACTCTTGCTATCGAGGAAACTAAAAATGAACTAAAATGTGTTTGCATTATATACATGCTAACATGTTTGTTTCTATCTTTTTTTTGTCTTCTGTATTCTGTTCTCTAAATATATGTACAGAGAGCAGTCATAGGAGAGAGATAACATGATCACCCATCAGTTATATTAATGATCTGGTCTTTTGGCAAAAGCCTTGCTAATACACATGAAATATTGGTCACCATGCTCTGTTTTGATGTGCCATTGCAAAAATATTAGTGTTGATGGTAATAACCTAGGCTATAGCTCACAAGCCCTAGGAACTACACTGATCCCCAACCATTACTTTTTCACTTTAGATGTGTTGCACTAATTTCTGCAGGTCCTATCATAAATACACTACTCCTAATTGACTTGTGTTGTCAGTGTTGATCCGTTTGAGAGTTGACTGCATTTGTTGTGCATGGTAAGGGAGTGTGTTTTTCATGACGTTGGAAAGGGAGGTGGAGGCAGGTTTTGTCCTTGTTTTGATTGAAGTTCGTCATTTGTCTTTGCGCCTGCAGGGTGTGCTATTTTACATAAATACGATATACTTTAACTCATTAGAGTGCTGCCGATCAAATCCAGGCCAGTGCACACTGCACATCTGGTGGTGGTGTTGACTTTCCTCATTTACCATTTCTCCACCCTCCAGCCTGCTACCTGTTGGCTGGCCAGGTTAGCTCGCTATTTGTGTGTGAGTGTGTGTCCAGTCCTTGTGAAGGATTGTTTAGCCAAGGTCTGGTGTGGAGGGAAGCCCTTTCTTCTGTGCTCCCTCCACACATGGCAGAGGATCTGCATATGAATGCTGCCTTCTGCTTCTGAGCTCTCAGACACTGAAGAACCCCCCTTTTAAACACTGGGGCCTCTTTATGTGCGTGTGTGTGCGCGCATGTGTCTGTGTGTGTCAAAGAGAGTGAATTAGAAACACATAAACATAGATTTTGGATGTTTGTTGATTGGATGTTAGTTCATGTCTTTTGAAGACGATGTTGATGAGATTAAACTGTGTGTTTTTTCCTGCATCAGTGAGGTCTGCCTGTGAGTGTGTGTGTGTAAAGAGGACGATGGTGTGGTGAAGGTGCCAGGGGCTCCAGTGTGTCAGAGGCGTTTACTAGTGAAAGCCAGGCTTTGAGGAACAGCTCGCTGTCCTGACCCAGATCCCAAAAGGCCTTAGCGTGCCACATGTGTGTCCTTTTGTCCTCCTCTCTCCAGGCGCTGCTTTCACAGGGCCCAGGAGAAAGAAGGACTGCACAGGGCCGTTTTTGATGAGTCACTCAACCGCACAAAAACAGGAGGAGGGGTGGAGGAAAAATACAATAGCCTGCAACCCCCTTCCCCCTCCGTCGTCCCCTGAAAACGCTCCAATATTACATCACGCATACACAGGGCTGACAGTTAAGAGTGTAGTCCCAATGGCGTCCAGCCGTTACACGCAACATTATGCTGTAACATAAAAGGAGGACACGCTGTAACGTAAAAGAAGGGCATGCTGAGAGAAAGCTCAGACCGTCAGGAAAGCACAAGGGGCCGAGAAGCTGAGGAGGGATGTGCGTCTGTGTGCGAGACAAGGGGGAGGTTGGGTGTGTGTAAAATGGGAGCTTTGTGGAGGAAACCTGAGTAGGCCGGGGGTTTGGGGCTGTACATTCACATGCTTGTATCATCTTTCCCTTCTCCCCAGTCTCAATGCGCCCCTTGTCCTCTGAGCGGCCCCACCACGGCGGACCCCTTGCACCCACTCGTCTACTGGTAAGACCAGGAACTGGGCCCAGCCTTGCCCAAATGACCGCCTTTCCTCCAGCACCCCCTTTCAGCCCAGTCCAAGAAACAGTCCAGGCAAAGACAGGGACAGTCTCTAGCCTTGAGATCTGTATAATCCAATCCAGTGCAGTGTACTCCAGTCCACCTTTCCTTCCCATCCATCACGTCTCCCTCTCGTTACCATCAACCCTTTTTTCTCTCCATATATTCAAGTGGGCATTATCTGATACAGCCCTATCAACTATCCCTTTTCCCTCTACTGCATTTTGCTTTCCACTGGTTTCCACTGGTGTGTGTGTGAGTTGGCGTTTGTGTGTGTAATTGCAGTAGTAGTCTGTGTCTGTGGCATGGGTAATTAGAAAAGTGTGCAGGCAGGGTGGACTCGCAATTCACCATAAGACTCCATCATGACACACGTTTCTCTTCTCTACTTTTCTCCCTTCCTTCTCTGTCTCTCTTGCTCCTCCCCGAAGTAAGTTTTCCGTAAGAGTGCGGGCGTTTGCACTGGGCCATCAACAGGAAATTCCAGCCTTAGCGTGTGGGGGTGGGGATGGCTGAGAGAGCAGTGAGGGAGATCAGGAGTTTGTTTGGCAGCTTCAGGAGAGCACCCAGAGGTCTCCGACTCTGTCTCCTTAGTTTGGGCTGCATGAGACTTCCTTCTGGACAGTCACATGGACTGCGGCATGGCTAGAGAAACTGGCAACAATATCTGCCCAGCACTATTTTTGCATCTGCTCTCTCGTCAGTTCTTCTTTCTCGTGTGCTCTCTTTAATTTCTTTCCCATCCATCATGCTTCAATTATTTACTTTATTTTCCAAGGAATATCCTGGTGTTGTTTGCGCTCATATTTTTTTGCTCAGCTTCACCGTTGGTGCGCTACTTCAGGCCCTCTCAGGCTGTTATTCATTGCTTACGTGACGCATTGCGTAAGTTGCATTGTGTAAGTAGCATTGTGTATCGCTGCTCATAGGATCCCATTCATATAGAAGCTCCATCAGGTATTCTGTTCACAGAAATCTTTGTCAATCAAACCCATTATCCCTTTTTGGCAATTTAGCGCTGTCAACCCTTTGCAGGGAAATAAGTCCCTTGTTTTTGTCAGTAAATAACTGTAATAAATGGCTATATTCTATATGTAGACTGTTGTTTACATTAGGGACACAACAGGCCTTGGCACTAAGCCAACAGTTGATGCCAACTCATGACATCATCATTAAAGGAATCGTCTAAAGGCCCTGACACACCAAACTGACATCAAAGAACCAGCAGCGACACAGGCCGACAGTTGCGTCGCCTCACGTCGCCTGTGTCTGGTCCAAAAAGTTGCACTTGAACACACCGCAAAGACTACAGCCAACGGCCAACTAGCACGTACGTTCTGCGCCTGCGTGAGGGGAAATAACTCTCCATACCAGCAGGTGGCGGTAGTCTGTATTCGTCATTCAAAAAGGGAAACCGGAAGACCTAGGACTGCGGATATAAAAACCGTAAACAGCCGACCGTCGGCCTGGTGTGTCAGGGCCTTAAGTCTTGCTTAAGTCTTAAGTCTTAAGTCTTAAGTCTTAATGTAAAACAGCGATGTGATGAGAGAAATGGCCCAAGCAGTAAAAACCACTGCTATTTTCCTTTAATATGCGATCTACCCCTCTTTTCCTCTCTGATTGTAATGTAGCCTTCTTTCCTCCGTGTCTTCTCTCCTTCTCTCTCAGATGAGAACAGCCTGTGTTGCCTCTGCGGTAGGGCTGCACTGGGTTATGGGTAAAAGCTTTAATTGGCTAAATTGCATACATATGGTGATAGCTGTTGTCTGGAGGTGTGTGTGTGTTTGTGCATGTGTGTGTGTGCTGGCTTAGATGCTATGAAGTGATACCTTGTGAACAACGGAAGAGCAATCCCCTCAGGGTAGCGCCTCTTTCAATTACTGCAGTTTCCATTCCGGGCAGAGGTAGAGTGCAAATATGCACACACACACACACACGCACACACACTGTCCTCACACGCACACACACACGTAGAGACACACTCTCACACTAAGAGATAAACAGATGCTAATTCAAGAACACATGCAAACTGGCTTTGTTATTAGTGCTAGGCCTAAGTGTTTTCCCCCCACATAGATTGTTGATGTAAGAACTGGTTTGGGGTCTGATGGTGACCAACCAATCATTTATAGTCCAGGTCAGGGGTTAAAAGCTTGGCCAGCATCAACATTCCTTCATCCCTGTTGGTAAAATTGTACCGTTGGCAGAAAGTAAAGCCAGTTCGAATGACCTTTTTTTTTGTGTGTGTGTGTGGGGGGGGGGGGGCATCCAAAAGTGTTTCATCAGTATGTTGGCAGCAGAGACATTGAAGGCAGAAGTTAGCATCACTAGTACCTCTGCTAACTGTATCTGAACTATCCTGTTAAGTTTGGCTCTCACTGAACACTGCTTTGCAAACCTGGACATGATGGCATGATGGGAGAAGGGATGGATCCACAGCACTATGTAGAATACTCTATATTCTGATGGATCATCTCTGTATACTCTCCCTAGTTGGTGCTCCAGTGGAATATGGTAGTGTGTATTTGTGTGGGGAAATAAGACATTTGACCAACATGCTTAAAGTGATATACTGTCTGTTTGGGAATAAGTAGGGATGGTTAAAATGGGAATCAAAGTCAAATCAAAGCCTTATCACAGGCTGAACAGGCACTGGCTCTGAGGTTTGTCAGTGAATGAAATTGTTGGGTGGTCGTGTTTTTTTTTTTTTTTTGTTCCTTCCTTCCTCCCACGGATCAAACTGGTGCGTGCAAGTAGTGTGCATACATCCAAGAAATTTGGCATTAAAACAGCCTATCAAATACCTTTAGACCCAGACTTCAAAAAACCTAAATATCCACAGAGAGGCAATTTGTGTTGCAAAGAGGGAAGGGTTTGCGTAGCCTC
Source organism: Centroberyx gerrardi (assembly GCF_048128805.1). NCBI lineage: Eukaryota > Metazoa > Chordata > Actinopteri > Beryciformes > Berycidae > Centroberyx > Centroberyx gerrardi. Next base: position 12,625,282 of record NC_135997.1, read on the forward strand.
TTAAAAGCTTCTCTGAGGCCCACAGCTCAGAGGAGGTTGGTTTCATCATCATCATCATTAGCTCTCTCCGTTTACTGCAAGCCTCCTGCCAACTCTTCTGGCTACCAAGCTTCAACTCTGTGGCTAATCCTCTACGTAATGCAGCTATCTCAATTAGTCAGCCCATAGCTATATAAGCTAATATTAGCTGTCCAATACACTATCCATCACTATAGTGCTACTAGCTGTCTGAGCTAGCATTGGCTAACCCATGCACTTCCTAGTAGGGCTGTCAGTTTCCCCTTAATTTGACTATGAATTGACTGAAATGTGTCAAATTTGTCTGAAATTTAAATTAATGATAAAAATGTTTATTAGGGATGCACCAATATGGTTTTGAGGACCATACTGATGTCCAATGTCGAGTTGCAGTTAGCTAGCTTAAAGTAATGAGCTGTCCCATACACTGTCTAGTTGCAGTTGCCTATCGAAGCTAGTAGTAGCTGTCTCATACGCTGTCTAGCTGCAGTTGGCTATCTAAGTTAGTATTAATAACTCTTGGTTAAGTTAGTATTAATAACTCTTGGTTATCCAAGCTAGTATTAGTTCCCTTGTACACTACCCAGTCAATTAAAAATTCTTCCTAGTTAGCCATCTTATAGGAGGAGGTTCATCTGCACTATGTTGGAGATGACAAAAGGTTCCTTCTTCCCTCTTTTACTGCGTAGTCTCAGCCGAAGTGCTCAGTGCTTGTTAATAGAGATGGAAGTGTAGGGTACAAGGCAGAAGTTGGCTGTGCTTGGATGCTCTGTGGCCTCATTGATGACCATTTGAGGTGCCCTGGACAGCACTTGCTCAAACCACTAATTGAAGTCGTTCTGCCCAATCTGACGAGCCTATTGATTGTTCCATTGTGAGTGAGTGTGGCCGGCTACAGACCCTGTGTGGTCAGTTGTGTTTACCTGTCAAGTTGATGTGCTCAGTGTCACTACTCACTTTACTGAGGCATGGAATAGGGGTTTGGTTTAGGCTAACTAAAATACTGAAGACAATTTCATGCCACCAGCACATTTGCATGTGCGTTCACATGAATGCATACATGCTCTCACCTAAACATATGAGATTCTAGGCAGATTTGTGGGCCCTAGCTGCAGACGACGACACCATAATGCATGAGGCAGATTCAGAAGCGCTTTGATTTTGACTTTATTTTCCTGCTGGGTATCAGGAGCTCAATGAGAACTTGTATTCTAGTAAGACGTCCGTCTGGTCGGCTTAAAGGAGGAATGGTCTCAAGGAGAATAATTTCTGAGTTTGCCCAGAGTGATGCTCGTCTTGGCTTGGTGTTTTGACTTTAAGTGGTACCCACACACGTTCACATGCCCACTCACACACACACAAATACAGTGAAAGAACAGATAGTCCTATTATAAAAATATGCACATCCCCTCCGCTCCCTCGGTCTGGCATCATTTCCCTGCCCCCTCTTTAAGCAGGCACCGCCCCAGCCCTCAGCTGGCTGTGCTCTGCAGTAGCAGGCCTTTCATCCCTCCATCCTTCCATCCCTCCATCCGGCCCTGCCCAGTGATTTATAATTCATCTGGGATCCTGCCTCCCTCCGCCCCGCTGCACCAGGACAGCATTAACATTCTGTTTGGTCCCCCGCTACGCTATGCACCCACGTGTGTGTGAGCGTGTGTATGTGTGTGTATCTCAGGCAAGATTCCTGAGTCTGCCGTCCCAGCCAGTGAGGCTCCATTTGGAATGGTTGTTATTGTAGCTGTATGTGTGTGTGTGTGTGTGTGTGTGTGTGTGTGTGTGTGTGTGTTCTGTTCTGGCTCTGCCTGCGTTCCTCTGTCATTGTAGGGATCAGGTTGCTTGCCTGGCTGTCTGTCTGTCCACTGCTGGTGTCTGTTGTTGGTTCTCCCTCTCTTCTCTTTTTCTATATGTGCCAAATCAGCTGCCTGTCCCACCTTCTGGTCCCTGTGTGATGACAGAAAGCAGTGTGTCCAGAAGCACAGTTGTGTGATATTGTGTGTTTAGTGCTTTAGTGTTTAGTTTAGAGCTCATCACCAGTAGTATCAGTTTCTTCATAGTATGTGACACCTGGTCCCACTAGGCTAAGGTAAAGCAATAACTAAATTTGAAACGGACACTGAGGCTTTATATTTATTGTGTTTTTTCAGTAGACCTTGCCTAAATAAAACATTCTTCCCTTAGAATCACTGGCCACTTTTCCTGCTTAATCACTGGCCACATGTCCTGTTTAACTGTCATTATGCTATGAATAACAAATTTGTCAAGTGACACCAAAATTGAAAGGGAGTAAGCTGCAGCATGAGATTTTGATTGTAAATCTGAGGTGGGTAGCCCCAAAAGTGGTGGTCAGTAATGTAAAGAGGTTAGCAGTGGAGTGGGAGAGACTGGATCTAGATTCCCCCGCAGGACCAAACAAAGATGTCTTCATGCAAAGGGGAATGACTGTAGCCCTGCACACAGCCTGTTCAGTGTCATTTGTGGGGAGCTGATCTACTTTAACCATAATGCACAAGAACAAACCAGGCCTGGTGCAAGAGGGATGGAATGTGTGTGACGGGACGACAGCCCTGTGCAGGCCTCGAGATGCCTGTCCAATCCAGGTACATCATGACCAAAACCAGCAGGAAGCATTCTCAAATAGCTGTCAAAAACGATTGTTATACATCAGTTTAATCTGAAAGGCCTGGCATTCATATGAAACCAATGAGGTTATTAAGCAAAATTTTGATCAGAATTTTAGTCTGTATACTTTCAAAACTGCAAACAGGCACTTTTTTATGTTTAGGTTTACCAAAAAGCAGTTCTGACTGCAATAACATTTTTAAGGTCAAATGTTTTGGCACTTGAGTGAGGTTTGAGTTGGGCCCTGGAGTGCAAAACATCTGAGTAATTACTTATAGTAGTGTGTGTGTGTGTGTGTGTGTGTGTGTGTGTGTGTGTGTGTGTGTGTGTGTGTGTGTGTGTGTGTGTGTGTGTGTGTGTGTGTGTGCATACGCAATTGTATCTTGGGAGGGGTAAATGTGGGTTGCAGATTTGTCTTACACTGTAAAAGAGGCCTGGAATCGTTGACATATAGTTTGCAAAAACTATCAATTATTGTGTATGTATTTTTATGGCCACTGTCAACAGTATTAAAGCACAAACCATTTTTCCTCAACATGTCTTCACAATATTGACATTGACATTTGTTTTTGTCTGTATCGCCCAGCTCAAGCCTATAGCCCTCTAGTACTGACCCTCTGACTGTCTCTCGCACATTGTGCTCATGTAGCTTGTCAACAGCAACTCCATCCTGGCACACAGAGCCGGCTGCAAAAGTGGGGCGCCAGTTGGATGATGGCGGTTCTCACATCTATATGTGTGTGTGTGTATGTAAATGCGCGTGTGTGAGACGTTGTTTTGGTGTTCATCTCTGGAAAGGTCACATCCACCCTCTCTGCCTCTCCTCCCTTGCTTTCCTCTCGCTCTGTTCATTATCCAGCAAGGCTTTCTCCCTCCGCTCTGCATTTATTTTTACCTCCTCACATAATCCTTAATTAATGCAGCTCCAGTCACCGTGCCTCACATCTCTCTCTACCATACACATGTACATGTACACATATACACTCACTCATTCATCTTCTCCCAAGCATGCGCACGGCACACACACACGTTCAGTCATTCATCTTCCCTGTCAGTCTCTTGCACAAGCATAATGATCTTGATCAGGCACACATTTTACACATTGTACACCCACAAAATAATGGGCAGAAGCGGCGTCCTGGTAGCTCAGTTGACGAAGGCGTGTACCATGTAACCGTGACATCCTAGGTTCAAATCTGAGCTGGGACCTTAGTTGCATGTCATCTCCTTCTCTCTCTCCCCAATCTTTCCTGTGTCCCTCTACTGTGCACTATCAAATATAGGCAAAAATTATCTAAAAAAAAAAACTGGCAGAGAGAATTATCTCTGCCCATTTTTGTTTAGATTGTTTTTTTGGCATTTTTTGCTGTACTTTTATACAAATAGGCTTTTTGCTTGTCTTATCAATATCCATGAAATGGCCCTGTACTATTGTTGCCTATAGAACCTCCCACACTTAACAATGGATGGAAACACTGGCGATTGTCGTTGATATTGATCAACACTCATTTTTAATAGGACTTGATCATGGTGTGGTTTTCAATCGCTTGAAAACTATCCTATTTTTAAGCTAGTCAAATGATAAAAGCAGCAGTCACGACAGCTGGTATTTACTATATAGCAGGTAATAATGATACACATGGCTTTGACTCTGTGAGTGTGTATGAGTGTGTCCGTTTTCATTTGGATTTCTGCTTGTCTGTAGCCCATTTCATGCCATGGTAAATTCAGTTTTTTTTAACAGCCAACAAGATGAATACAGCTGTGTTCCATGAAATGTTGTAGCCTAATTGTAAGGTTGTGGGTAGGAATCAGTAAAGTATATTTTGGTTTTCTTATCATAATTTAGAAACTGTGTAATATGGGGAACTGCAGTTATGCTGAAGCAAAATTGTGTAGGGCTATATCTAAGTTCTTGCTTTACTTATAGCACTATATTGAGCCTGGTTGAACTGGGCCACAAGAAAACACCCAGTCATGCATTGATCTGAGTGTTAGTTTTGACAGGCTAATGTATGTGGCTGCACATTTAACGGTCTTCTGAACCATTGAGAAAATGCTGGATCTTTCTTGAGTTGGTAGACTAAGTGTCTGCTGTTTTGATTACAAATTGTGAAAATGGTGCTGAGAGCTTTATGGGGAGGATGAGAGAGGTTTCCTTATAGACCATAGGCTACATCATTTCCTCGCCTTGAGCTGTTGTTCAATGATGATTTGGTCAAATTTGAAAATTGATGTCTCTGACTGGCAAAACAAAACTTATGTAGAGCTGCCAGACCAAGGGGAGATGCCCCTAAACATCCCTCTGCTGTCAGCGCTCCCAGTTCAGCATGGATTTAGATGTCATTGTCGGACAGATCTCTTCACTTCATACCAGTGCTCTGGCTTGTTGGGTTACAATTATATAGGGAATTCTACATTGTGCTGTGTATTAATGTTTACGTGTGTGTGCTTGCATGCATGCGTCTTCCTACTGAGCCAATCTTGAGGCCTTACCCCTTCTGATTTGTAAATCAGAAGGGGTATAGTGTTCTGTTGGGTTCAGTGGATAGTACAAATGAGTGTGCCACAACAATAGTAACACTCAACTCAACATGTAGGCTCTGCAGAATGCAAATATGTAGGAGCAATGCACATGAACACAGCATGACATGGGAAGCATGAACAGAAGGCAAACCATTCCTCGAAAACATGAACATAAAATGAAGCGCTTTGACCTACCATGAACATGGCCTCAGCTGGTTTGTCTGCATTGGATCGTTTGATGTTGACGCTGTTGTCATTATGTGCGTTGATTCGGTGTGTGTTACTGTGGAAGGAGCTTCAGGGAAGTGGCTCAGGTTTCTTATCGTCCTGGGGTCCTCTTGTCCGGCCAGTCAGCTACCCCAACTACGCTGGCAGATCGCTTCAGAGTTCTGAGGATGCTAGCCTAAAAACTTGCTAGCCCTACTGTAAGCTATTCGCAGTCAGTCTCCCATCAGTGCAGAATTTTTAGTGTGTGACACCCAATTTGATGTTGGCACCAAATTGTATATTTGAGCTACACAAGCAGAACTAAGCCTAACTGTGGGCAGAGACGGCAGCGATATCCTCACAGCATCGTTTACTTGTGTACTATCGGGATGAGCTCCAACCCAGTTCCCAAGTACTTTTACTTGGTTTGGCAAATGATGCTGTCCCAATATCAATACTATAATGACATGTTTTGGCACAATATAAAAACTTTTTTCCTCCAGCGGGACAAAAATGTCTCCTGACGTAAAAATGCCGAAATGCTGCTTGAACCTGTGGTGGTAATACCTACTGATCTGCAGATGGCACTGATTGGCTACTTGGGCAGTGTATAGAGTTAGTGAGATAGCTCCCCATAGTGCTTTGTAGCAAAGGATGCACTTACTATACGTCTCTTTCTGTACAGGAATCATTTCCATGGTGTGCTAATATGGCATTGTATAACCATGCTGATGGATTGTACAATGTCTTTCGATAATAAAAGTTTGCAGTTTTATTTGCATATTTATCAATAAGAGTTTTGTTTTGAAAGATGTGACCGGGAAGTCCTTTTCGCTTTTTTATTTGTTTTGTTTGTTCAATAGATATATTCACTGGTCGAAAGTAATTTAATCTGGTTAGAATTGCAGACTGTAAACTGGCATGTGCATAATTTGACCATGGGAATAAATTAACTCAATTGATGCATTTTTTTCCCCTGTAATTATTTTATAATAGGGCAATACTAGGCGGCATGAATCGCTGTAAATTTCAGTAGTACTTGGATCAGCTGATCCACTTGATGACGTATTTAGTATTCATTCATAAAAATGTATTGGTGGACATCTGTTTCTGACCTGAGATTTAAATCCAGTCGGCTGTTTTTACACCCTAAACTGTCTGCCTAGTGTGGGTGTGGCTTAAGAGGAAGACTGGAGGTGGCTAGCCAGCTAGCTGTTACAGTAGAGGAGCGCACGCACACTCATGCACACTCGCCTGCACACACACACACACACATACACTGATAAACAGTTAAGGTTGTGCCGAATGATTTCAGTGTGGGATGCTAGCAATATTTGGTAAGAAGACAAATGTAGAAAGGATAGATCTACAAAATTTAAAATGTGTCCTTTAAAAATGTGTCCTTTTTAAAAGTATCTTCTTAAATTACATCATAAAGAGCCCAAGATAAAGTCTCGCTAGCTAGCTACAGTGTTGAACAGTTTCTGATCCTAATCAACTAGGGCAGATTCCCTGCTTGGGAGATGGGTCTACCCAACACGCTGTTGAATAGTTCCATCCCATCAGTCCTTCTTGACAACCAGTCAGTCGGGGGGGGGTTGGGTATGTGAAAACAAGGCCGGGCTGTCCAGAGAATTGGAGCAGATAATGTGGCCTCAGCCGATGTTTGTAGCGGCATGTTTTTTTTGTTGTTGTTGTGGTGGTTTTTTGTTTTTTTTTGTTTTTTGTAGTAGTGGTAGGGCTGCACGATTGTGGCTAAAATAATAATCAAGATTATTTTGCTACATATTTGATCACAATAATTAGTCTTAATGTTTTGAGGAACAAAACCGTTTCTTGTATCAACATCTTGAATATTTTGCAGCGTGCCAATATTCAGCGATTATACACTATTAATTGTGCTCTCCTAGGTAGTGCGTCTGTTAGAAAAGTCCACTGTCTTAGTCTGTCAGCATCTACGAGTTATAGGAGGTTGTAAATGAGGGGAAACAGGTCTATTCTGTCAGAAGGTGATCTAAAGGGCAAAAACTGATTGAATCCTCATTGCTTTAGGTTGATATGCAGAAGCACTCTTCTATCACTAGGTTTTCTCTCTCTCGCTCTCTCTCACCAGCTTCTCTGATAGGCCTGCATCTGTTGCTAGGCAACAAGCTGTGTATATGTGTGTGTGTGTGCGTGCGTGCGCACATTATTGTGGCAATGTCAGGCTTTTGCCTGTGTGTGTGTGTGAGAGAGAGAGATGTTGAGAATGGAGAGAAAGGCAGATGAGAGAGAAGTACTCAGAAAGGAGAGGGAAGAGATGAGAATGAGTTGGAGCACTGATGAAGCTGAGGGAGAGGAGAGGAGAAAGCCAAAAAGCAGTAGATTGTCTCTGGCCTTTCCTGCAGCCTAGCTGCATATATATACAGGCCTGCCACTATCTTAGCGAGGTCACTGGCAAAGACAGCATGATTTACCAGACTGGCAGGCAGGCAGCAGGCACTGAGCTGTTATTGGACGGAACAGAGAGGTGTAGGGGAGAGTGAGCGTGCTCAGAATAGAAAATCAGACCAAGTGATTGGATTCCTCCCCACACCTCACTCCTCTCTCGCTCTCCCTCCCCCCGTCTTTGCACTCCTAGAGCCTTATGGGTAATGGGACCACTCCCACCCAGCAATCTCTCAAATTTCAAATATATTTTGTCAAATCCAGTCGTCCGTGTGTATCACCTGCTGCTCATCTGCTTATCTTTTTGAGAAAGAGCTGAGCATGAGGCCCTAATGAATTAAGAAAAGATTTAAGTAAGACAAGATTGAGATTTAATACTATTTTTTCCACCCCAAAAATGTACTAGGATTACAGAACTCCATCATAAAAGGCTAGTTGTTGATGAATGTGACGTGTAGCTTCTGTAGACTAGCATACGAAACACATGAGCTAGGTCTCCAAAACACATACAGTAAAGGCTCATTTAGAAGCTTAGCCTCCGTCCTCAAGGAGTTCAGATAATCGCCATTCTTTGAAAAAACACTGTGCGCTCAGTAATTACATTCCTTTCTGGGCTCTCTTTTTAAGCATGCACTTCTGTTCAACTCTAGCATAAAGCATCTCCACACTCTGTGCGTGTGTATGTGCCTGCATATGTTTGTGTGTGTGCACATACACGTTGTGTGTACGCGTTTGTTTGTTGGCCTCCTCCTTTCTCTACACAGGTTTACAATGAAGTGAATGGGCTCAGGTCAGGGACTGAGCCGCCGAGCTGGGCTGTGGTTGCCTGGATACAGCAGCAGGGCCCGGCTGGCTTTATTTGCACACCAAACAGGCTAGCTAGCTGCTGCCGCTATCCCTCTATACACCACACTCCAACATGGCATGTCAATAGACTGCCACAGCCACTGCTGGGCGGACACATGCACAAACACACACACAGAAGACGCTAGACCTCCCTCTCTGGTTCTCCTTTTGAAATCATGGCCCAGTGGCCATAATTAAGCTCACATGGGTAAACTCCAGGGAGGTTTGATGAGGTTTAGACCTATATAACATTGGTTTCATCATTCATGTTATTGTGTGTAGGCCATAGCATATCTGTTAACCAATCCCGTGCTAGCAGCTGACTGGCTGCCAGGGACTGTGCTGCTGTTTTTGTATCTGGTTGTGCAATAGGCACGGGAAGTATGCACACAACGCACACACACACACATGGAGAGAGCAACATGCCCTTCCCTGCATGCAGCTGCTGTGTTGTTCAGCTGTCGGAGTGGAAAATTTGAGGTGTGTGTTTGTGTGTACAATGACAGCCAGTTAGTTAGGAGTGGCATGAGGGTGGGGCAAACAACTGCTTTTTATCTCTCCACCTGCACATTCACCTCTCCTCAAATGTGTGTACGCGTGTACACATATTTCAGTATTGTGTGTGTGTGTGTGCTCATATCTAAATAAGACTGAATGTAATGGTGCAATTATTCACAATATCTACAGGTCGGTATGTACCCCAGTTTTGAGGTCACAGTTCCATATGTTTTCAATACAGTGGAGGAAAAATGCAATTATGGCACTAAATTTGCATAGTTATATTGACATTATAACAGACATTTTTGCTATCCAAGTTTATTTTTTGGAAGACTCAAGCTCAAGTTAAAGTTGGCTGCATACAGCCGAGTATCATAGCCAAGTAATTCTAATTGCTGAAATATTTTTTTAAATGGTGTATCAAACAGTCAGTGCTCGTTTTACATGACAATTTCACCACTTACGGAAATAATATTAGACACAGTTGCCTTTAGTTTTTCAAATCACTAGACGTGGTCAATCTGGAAGTCAACCTTGTTTACATGTGCTTCCCAAATCAAGCAGGTTGCTATTATACCATTCCTAGCACACCTGCCTATGCACATATGCGTGTGTGCATGCATGTATGCGTGCGCGAGTGCATCTATGAGTGAGTGTGCACACAGCATGCTGCAATATGCTGAAGTGTTGGCCTCTGTCTGACCGCAGAGGGAGTGGCTCAGAGGATAGAGAGGATGCTACAGGAGGATGGAGAGAAACAGGAGTGATGGGACAGAGGCAGAATGTTGAGTGTGTGTGTGTATTTATGTGTGTGCGTGAAAGAGAGGATGGAGAATAGTGCTGGCAACACCTGTCCTCCAGTAGGGAGAGATTGCTTCTGTGGCCCACCTCTCACTACTCCTCTCCTCCCTGCAATCATCTTCTCTGTGGCCAAGTCTAACTTGGCTGACGTCATGCACAAGGCGTCTGAGCACAACAGTTCTCTTCCCATACTTCTGTTATTTCTGGCATCTGGGCTGGGAGTGTTGTCAGGGCAGGTAGCAGACCTGATGCCAGCGCTTAAATTGTCAACAGCCCGACAACATACTGTCAGTAAGCTACTCATACCTTTAGCTTGACTACCCCTCCTGAATATTTAACTCTCTATTTTTTTTTATTAATGAAAGTTAATCTGTCAGCAATTGAAGAAAGTTCCTTAACTTACTTTTTGTTTTTTCAAATGATGGTTGTTAAGAACAGTCTGCTGGTCTACAAGATTTACCATCACTTTTATATGATATTGGTGGAGTGATTCATTCCTTGTGCATGAATAGCCCATGTGTGTAACCTCATGATGTATGACTTATATTCCTGAAGGGTATGTATAGACCCAACCCACCAAGTAGAAAACATGAATTTACCAGTAATGTGTGACCCCCCCACCCTACCCCCTGAGCATAAGTCTCACTGACATGCATTCATGGCCTGAATTGCATGTTAGTTTATTTCAGCCTCACACAGGACACCTGGGGTAAATCACAGGCTCTGAAAGCAATATTTCACCTTGGTGTAACATTTGTAGTTTTTGGATATGCACACCCCTGTGTGGCTTTGTAAGGAGTCAGTTACCAATATGGCCTGTACCATCACTCAAACTGGTGTCACTCCTGCTTCTGATTTGCTTATGTTGTTCTGAAATGTATACTCCTAACACAAACTAAAGTGAGCTTTGTTGTGTTTTTTCGATAAATGGGCCTAGTTGTCTGTTTGCAAAAACTGATTTTAATATTTCCATTCCTCTTTATTAGGCTATTTAAATGTGAACTATGCAGACTTGTGCATGCTGTAGTGCACTGAAATAACTTGTAATAACATGTAAACATACACACTGTAAAATGAACAACTCTTTGTTAGTTGAAATTACATATGCACACTAATAAACAGGCTTAGTTCCGAAAGATTTAACCGCATGCTGTTGGGAAAACATCAGACGGATGTCTAGGCAGGTGTAAATTTGTTGTGTTACCACAGTATTTTAATACCGAAAGGCAAAGCTTACAGTTGAAGTTGCTCCTTTCTGTTTTTTAAATCTGAAATGTACCCATACATCTGCCTTTAGATTAGCTCTTGCTGGCTTAATGGCACCTACAATTAATATTGAACAGATATACAATATAGTGCAACTTCCGTACGTCTTGAGCCTGCAGTGAAATTATTGCTAGAGGGACACCTACTGGAGCAGAGTCTAAAAAATGAAACCAATGGGGGTTACAAGTATCTATCAGGATTGATTCTGAGTCAGAAAAAATATAATACGTTTTTCCACTCAGCCCTATTAAGTAGGGCTGATCCAACTCCTATCATTGATTGCATTGGATGCATTTGATTTCAATGCATTTGTGTTCTTTTTCATTTACTCCATCTATCATCCCTATATTTCATTTGGTTTCATTTCATTTGGTTTTATTCTATTTAATTTTATTTTGAATTGTATATATGCTTGCTTGCTTGTTGGCAAGGAGGCAGACAGCAGTCTGTTGTGTGTTGGCTGAGATTGTATTGGTTGGGTCTCATGGAGTAGATTTTACCACAAGGGCATAATCACAAGCAAGTCAAACTAGAGCTTAAAATCAGACGTGACCCAGTTATACGCTGTGTTATTTTATGAACTGCATGTCTATTTTTTCACCCTCCCATTTCTAAACAGCAAAATTGAGTGACAGTGTCAGTAAATACATCCCTACTGACAGCCAAGGAAAGGCCGTGGGTCACTGTTGACCAGCTCATAGTAGAAGACTGACAGAACTAGCCTGGGCTTAATCTTTCCCTCTCTGTCCAGCAATCGTGGGCTAGAAAATTAGCCTACTTCAGATGCTCTCAACTAGCTACTGTGAGTGTGTTGTGAATTGGGTGTATGCAGAAAACAGCCCTATTAAAGCAGTATGGTGTGCCGACCGTGTTTCCAGGGAGGCAGAGAGAGATCCCAGGAGCCCGGAGGGAGAGTGGACAGACTGCACACACATGACTTGTTTACAGGGATGGAGAGAGAAAGAGGAGAGGGAGAGCGAGAGAGTTAGAGAAGGGGAGGGAGCGTGGGTGTGGGAGTGTGTGATTGTTGTGCTCTGTGTTGAAGCGGAAGCAGCCGGATCCAGTGTTAGGCTGGGCCTCGGTCTCTACTGTAGGCATACAAACCCATGCATGCGCACAAACACTCATATGGAATGAATCAACACTTTGTTGGCAACAACGCTTCACTCTGAGTGAAACACACACATACACGCAGACACACACTGTTAGCAGATGTTATGTATCCTTTGATTGGGATGGAATTACAGAGGAAATGAGGCTTGTGTTTTTGAACAGGGTTTCCTCCCCCTGTGTGCGCCCTTGTGTGTCTGCTCGCACACGTCATTTTCCTGTGCGTCGTATGTCAGTGTGATGCCCTGATGTTGCTATAACCGCCGTCGTAGTGGGTCCCAAAATAGTGCAGAGATTATTGTTCTAGAAGCCTAGTTGACCCAGTTTGAGGTGTGTTACTGCATGATTTGTTTATTTCTGAGTAGTCGACCTTCCTGCCACTTTGTTTGGTGTGGTGTGAGGTGGGTGTGTGTGTGTGTGTGTGAGGGGGGGGGGGGGGGTGCGCACAGGGGCCTGAGGAGAGGAGAAGTGAAGGGGGCTGTGGTTTGCTGCGTCTGTCTTTCCATATACCAGTAAAAGGGGAGCGGTACATCCTCTGTAGTTGTGTGCCTCTCTGGTTGGCTGGCTGGCTGGCTGACTGACTTGACTGACTTGACTGGAGGGATATAAATAGCAGTCTTTGAATAGGAGAACTGCAGAGGGAAGGAGGATGGGGGGATGGGGAGATGGCAGTGGCGCCAGGGAGGAGAGGAGTGCCAGCGTCCCGGAGTAGTGGAAAAAGGAGGCAGCCCTGGTCTCATCTGTTCACTCACTCAATCACAAGCATGCTTACTCAAATGTACACACTTATACGCACATAACCCAACAGAGGGGAAAGTGCATTATATAGAGGAGAGAATTGAGGACAGACTGCAATTAATTGCTTAAGAGACAGGGGCGTCCAAAATGGATTTCTGATCAAAGTGTTATAGAGCTCCGGGTAATCTCTGGTCCATGAATCAAAACCTTTCATCATGCTCAACCTCAGTAAATCCTGCACACTGACATCTATTTTATTTATTAATTTATTTTTTTATGTTCTAAAAAAATTTATGACAAGAAAAACTCAATGGGCAATCGCAATTGAAATCCCAATTGGAATATTCTGTCAAATAATTGAAATTAGATCTTTTTTGTCAATATCTTTCAGCCCTGGTGGATAGTAAAGTACACAGGCCTGTAGTCCGGCAGCACAGTACATAGACTACAGAGCACATTCAACTGTATAGAGCTCCAGGTTCAACAGTTCACAATCAAATCAATCATACCAGATAGATTTGTAGGTGTTGCTGTAGGAAGGGTATGGTACAGCTACACGGTTGGTTCAGGTAGGGATTCCATGAGTAGGATATGGAGTAAACCCCTCAGTAACAAGGGGTGGCTAGCTATGGAGGTAAATAGGTGTTCATAGTTTTTGTTGAGACGTGCCAGTCACATCTCTGAAGACATTCTTCAGCTGTTCCCAGCTCTCTCACTATCCCACAACACTGGGCTTACGCAATATCTAACATAGTCTGTCCTGCCCCCATTCCTAGATTCCACTGTTAGACTTCTGTAGTCATAGTGTAAGCCGATATGAATAATGTGCCTCTGTTGTTTTGCCTGAATGTAGTTTCTCTTTCTTTAGATTCTGATGTCGCAGAGACTACCAACCATGTTTTAAGCTGTATGGCTAGACCTTTCTCGCTCACTGGGTTTGGCAGGGAGAGCAGATGAGCAGTAGCCTGCTGTAGCTGCACCCCAGACTGCTGTCCTCACTGCTCTCTCACCAGAGCAGGGGTGTAATTGTTGAAAATAGAGTGCTTGATGTACCGCTAATGGCTGCATTGTGTGGCAGTGCGGAAATGTGTTTTCAAAGAAGCAGAGTGGCCAGGTGCTAACCCCCCCACCACCTCTTGTTTCTCTCTTTGTCCTAGACGGTCGATGACGATGCAATGGCAGCGTGAATGAAGCTTGGCGTGGGGAGAGCTGAACGATGCCCAAAGGTGGGGGTTCTAAAACCCCCCAGCTGGACCACTTCCCACTCAGCACCGACATGGTGGAGAAGCAGGGTGGGAAGAAGGTAAGACTGACAAATGCACACACACACACACACACACACACACACACACACACCCTGTCCCATAGCCAAAGGTTTGCATATATGATTCCAGAATCAATAGCCGTGCGTCCTTGAGCGAGACACTGAACCGCTACCTCTGATCCACAATTGTACGTCACTCTGTAAAGGAGTGTTAGCTAAAATAAATGCCAAAATGGGCAGCAGAGTGGCAGGTAGACATCCTTCAGCTGGAAAGCCTGGGTGCAAGGCCCTGCGACAGAAAGCATCTGCCCTCCTAGCTGATTCTGCACTCTCACCTCCCTGTGGTGGGGGCAAAGCAAAGTGAGAATTTCTTCTGCAGGGATTAATGGTGTGAGAAGAAAAAAATGCCTGAACGCACAAGAACCCTCACACAGATACAAAATGCATATACTTGCATCATGAAATTATACATGCACCTTCTCAGAGCAACACTCAAAATAGACACACATCACTACAGTCCTGCTTCTATGCATCCACCAACAGTGGCAGGACCCACAAGCTGCATGGTTGTTCTCATAACACTGTAAAAATCATTATTCCTTCATTAAGCTGCTCCGTCGTAGTCCGCGTGCAACTGGCAATTAGCCACCGTGCTCCTGCGCATGATTCCTTATGACCAGGGTCTGGAGTCTCCACTGTCAACTGATGCTACATGGACAATGTACATACACACTGATCAAAAATAGAATTTACCTTGCTCTGAACTATGTTGTAGCAGATTAACATCAGCATACATCCTGCTTAGTGTCCCACTTTGTGTCAGGCTCTGGATTATTAAAAATAATAATAACCTATATCAGTATCATCAGTTAATTTTTCAGCCAACTGCAGCTCCTTATTTGTATCTTGTACAGGCGTGAAATGTCTGTATGGGCTATTGGTGCATTTGGAAGTGGATCTATGCCAGATAGATACCGCTGAACTAGCCTAATGTTTCGCTGGATGTTTGATGTAGAGCCTTGGTTCAGTGCTGTTACCTGCTGCAGAGTGCTTATACGCTTTGCTCAGTGAGGCTTTGACACTCATCTCAGAAGGTAGACAAGCTTTGATTAGTGTGCTAATGGTGTATATTTTTGTTCCATTGGATGCTAGTTTTCTTTGCGTCCTCAAACGCAACATACAGTTGCAGAGCCTTGTTGGGCTCCATGCAGATAGACTGATGAGGTGATCAATAAACTCTCAGATCCACAAGGGTGAACTAGTGGTGTATGTATATGTCTGATGTTTGTCTCCCTGGGGTTTGAGTAGAAAGCAGGGCATATTTTTTCAGTGTACCTGGGATTTGATCGACAGGTCTAATGTTTTTTTCAATTTAGCATTTAAGCTAAGCTACTCACTTTTAATGTCTAACTAGTGATGGCATATACAAGTAGAGTTCATAACGTTAAAAAGAAATCCCTAATATTTCGGTTATCTTCCTGAATTCTGTTATTGGCATTTTTTAATCTGTGTGTGACCGTCATGTTGGTTACAGTGGCACAAGGTTTTGGGCGCAACCTGATGATGTCATGGTGTCTGCTAACTGCTAAGCAACTGGCAGCAGCACCAAGAGGAAAAGAGAGGAGAGGTGCAGCTTATGCAGGCATGGATGTACAGCCCTCTGCACAGGATTGCATCAGATTCTGGCATGGAGGGAGGGAGGCAAGGGGGAGGGAGTGAAGCGCACGGGGGTGGGTAAAAGAGAGAGGCAGCAGGAGGAAAACGGAGTGAGACGAAGAGAGCAGGCATTGCTAGGAGACCACCAAACAGGGTGTCTTATAAAGGCAGATCTGAAACAAGTCTCTAGTCGTAAATTCAACTCAGCAAAAACCAACGCAGCCTAACTCTAGAGAAAAGCTTTGGCTATTCTCTACCAACTCCCATTAGCTCTGCGTCTGATGCTGTTTACTGTTGTCTGTTTTCTCTTCTCTTCAAGGAACCACATTTTAGCTTCTCAATTTCCCCACTAGATATAGGCTTTGCACATGCCCAAGTGGATGTGTCATGCTGTCATGCTTTTGTATGCATTGTCTGCTCGTTGAGAACACCTGTGTGTAGCTCAACTTTGTAAGCGAGACAGACCGAGAGAGAGAGAGATCAGCTAACTGTAGCTGACACTGTTTGTCTCTACTGTACCATGACATCATAGTCTTATGACTGGGGCAGGGCAGGGGGAGGAGCTTGGATAGCCGACACATAATGGAGAACCAGTCCCAAGGAAAGGGAGACGGGAGGGAGACAGAGGGTAGGGCAGAGAAATCAAGTGAAATCAAGTGAAAGTGTGTATATCATATCTGACCTGCGCCTGCATCTCTGGTATGAGACCTTGACACCCCCAGACTTAGGGCAGCCTGGGTAAAAATGCCTTGGCCTTGCACCAAAACACACACTCTGCCCCTAATTCAGACATTTTGTATCAATTCCCTTTAGAAATGTGTAAGTTAGGATTGGGCAATTGGAATAGGAAATTGCCCTGCTGTTTTTTGCTGCTATAAATTACCTTCATATTGGTAATTTACAATGTTACCAAGTGCAAGACATTCAGTGTTTCTATGCTTGACAAGCATATATAGCTGCCATGGCAGAACAACACCCCGCCGCGACTGTAAAAACTCTATTATTTATGAGTTTATTTTCATTGAGACCAAAGCCATGTTGAACACAGGTTCTAACATCTGCTGACCAAGAGCAACATTCTGACCAATGAGGAGCACATTATTTTGGGAGCAGGCTTCAAATTGTGCGAGTAAAGTTAATCATTACAGCTTAGGCTATTGTTAAAGACATAATATCATCATAGCCCATCTAAAACATTGGTGTTTAGCTGCTCTAGCAAGTAGGCTAAGTCAATTAGCAACCTCAAGTTATGTACTTCATGCCATTGTAAACCATGACTTTGCACTGCCTTCCTCCATGCATTTACTGCTATACTACGTTAACGTACAAGTAAGATATCAATTTCACTTTTCAAACGCAATGCAACTAATTTAATTGAGTGCATTTCCTCTTACATATTAAACAGAAATAGCAGATAACGTGTGCACATTATTTCTTTAGGTTAGTCAGCCACTACTACCGTGACTAACGCATTTTTGGGGAAGCAGACGCAGAAACAAAAATAACCCTCAAGAAAAACAAATGAACAAGAATCAAATTTAAAATCAACTTGAGTGCAAGGACTTATACTATGATTTAAAATGCCATTCATTGCGCATTTATAAACTATGGCGTAGGCGGAATGTTTTCAATTGAAACAGACACTGTATGTGTATGTCTCCAGCCACCCTGTCCCTTTGTGTGCGTACGCCCCTCAACATGCATTGCTTGGTGGAGTTAGCCTATTTTTCAGCACTGTCTGAGGGAGAGCTCCGCACTTCCCGTTAGGGTGGTGCGGTGGGAAAAAGGGACCGATATCTTTCTGTATTCCTGGCGTGGACTTTCTCTGACTCATATTTTCACCAATGCATGAACAAGTGTAGTCTGGTCCTAAACAAACTCTTTGACTCAAAGACTCTGGGGGCTTTCTTTGATGTTGCCTGTAGCAATAGCGTCACCATGCAGGATGCAAGTGTTGTTGTGATTGGAGCCTTTTCTCACTGATTCATCTTGTCATTCCGTGATTGAACCCGCCAGTATCTGCAATGTATACAGTGGCTACCTGAACACCTGCTCAGATGATGTAGAGAAAGAAAATGGTAACGTGCGAATGTTACAGCTGATTCAAGTTCTAAAATGTATGTTCACTGTGCGGGCAGAACAACATGTAAAAAATCCTTCTCAATGTAGAAGACAAGGAAGCGATTGCTACGCAGCTTTGGTGGTTTATCATGATAGTTCATGCAGAGTCAACAAAGTTATTTGACCCATCAATATTTACGTGTTGTTGTACATCAGGTTAATTCCAGGTGCTTAGCAACTTAATGAAGCTGCATACTATCGTTTGAGTAACATATCTGGCAACTAATAAGAGAAGTTGAGTGTGTTCCGATTATTTCACATTGCTCAGTTCTGTCTCAGGTTTGTTACTGTCACCTTGAACTTGTGTTGCAAAAGGATGCATTTTCTAGAGAGAATACCTTGCCACAGGATGCCCCAGCTTAACAATGGTTTCATTGGTTCATCTTTGTGACAGACACAGAGACCAATTAATCATCATCCGTCTATCCATTTTCTTGTCAGGGTCCAAGTCAGTGTCATGGTAATTTCACGTAGCCACACCTCTGGCTTGAAATCTGACTGGTTCACTTATGTCTATAGCCCACAGTGTCGCCACCCTGTTCTTAGCAACTACTGTGTTCTAAATTTCTCCAGGAACAGCCTATGTAGTGAATCCCAGTGCATGCCCCGATTGTATACCACTCTTCCCACAATTTCTGTATTCAAAACAAAATCCTGGTTTGGGGCTGTAAAGTTGGCCCATATTTTGCTCATGTTCAGCCCATTATTGATTGCTTTATTGACTTAATTTAATTACTGAACAGAAGCCATGTATAACCCACTCAAGACTGGAGACTATTATGCACAATGCCAGGTTTTGTATCTGTCATCTTTTCTATTCTTACTTTTGTAAAGCAGGTAGTGAGGTTAAGCAAGTCGCTATCTATCAGATCTCATCAACCTGGATAGAAGTTGAGCTAACAGATGAGTATTATATACATTTTCTGGAGCCGCCTGCTTACAGATAGACTTGGGCTCCTGATTGGTTCCAGCAGCCATAGACCACAGAGCCGAGCCGGCGTCAGCATAGCCTCCTCTCTCCCTGGGCCTGGCTCTTTGTGCTGCGGCCGGAGAGCCAGGAATCCAGGAGGAAATTCCATGGAAAAGTTCCGCTCTGCAAAGCCCCTAATGGCTGCAAGACTGTGGCTCAGGGCAGAGAAAGATGCAGACTACAGGAGGAGGCTGGAGGATCTACAGCTACCTCTTGCTCGTCTTTCTCTCTCTCTGTCGGTCTGTTTCTCTTTTTAACCTCTGTCTTTCTGTTCAGCCAAAGAAAAAACACTCGGCTAAAAGACACATTTGCATTCGTGTTGTTTCTTGATCAAAGCTCTGATTCTTCTAAATCATTTTGCTAATAGTGTTTTCCTCTGCCTGTTCTGTTTTGTTTCTTTTGCAGGATAAAGATAAAGTGTTGTCAAACAAGACTCCCAAATTGGAGCGCAGTGATGGGGTCAAAGAGATGAAAGAGAAGGCCCCTAAAAGGAAGCTGCCCTTCACTGTTGGAGCCAATGGAGACCAGAAAGATTCTGACTCGGGTAAGAGATTATTGGGATGCATTTCAGTGTATAACTGCAAAAAACTGCAAAAGTGTTGAATCCAAGACGAGTTTTTGTAGTTGTCTGTTTTGACTTTTCCACAAATAGGAATCAAGAGAGGAATGGGAATTATTACATCACATCCTCTCAGGCTGGCAGGAAGTAGTTAGGCGTGCTCTGTGGTCGGGGGTTGGGCAGTGTGAAGTGAGTAGGCTCCCAGCATTAGCTTCAAGGTAGCTGTGTGTGCGTGTTTGGCAGAAGCAAGGAGTTCATTCCTACAATCATAGTCCAAAGGAGAAGAAGACCACACAAAATCATGAGCCAATTAAGTGGGGATTTGTGTAACATGCAGGCCTGACCAGGTCTGGCTGCGGTAAGGCTCCGGCTTTGTGTTTTCTTTAATTAGAGAGAGAGGGACTGCTGCTCGTGCTTGTTTGGCTTTGGGCTTTGAGGGTTCTGGATTTAGTTTGTTGATGATGGTCCAAAACAACGGCTTTAGTAATACAGCCTTCATCGCTGCTAGCTGAGTTGCTAGATTGGTTTATGTTCAATGATTATACTTGAAAAAGCTTGCCCCTACAAATAGGAGTCGAAAACAGCAAGGGTGCATGTTGTAACGGATGACTATTATGGTTTGGGGTCAAGTTTAGTAAGATTGGATCTCCAACTTGTAGGCACGTGGGTTTGTGTGTAATTACTGTGTAGCTCAAGGGAGTTATGAATAAGTGGAATGTTTGAATGAGAAGCTCAAACAAGTTTCCTCATTATTGCTTTGATGGGGCACCCTTGTTGTGGCTCTGTACTGTGTCTGTGTGTGACAAAGAGAAACTGTCACGGCTTTTTGCATGCTTGTGTTTGTGATGTGAGATTATTGCGAGTGTGCTGTGTGTTTTTGGGAACAATGGTCATGCTTGTCATCTTTGATTTTTATTAGCCTGCTTCACATTGTTTACCTGTTGGCTTTCCTGGGCTGCTTCCCCGAGCTCCCTCTCCCCAGGCCGTTGGTGGAGAAAGGTCAGCCCGACCCCCTCTCAGTAAGGGCAGGCGTGAACTCTCCCGTCTCAGGCACAATAGTTGGACAGTCTGTCTATTTGTATGCTAATAACATTAGCCTCTCTGTTGTTGGGTTGGGCTATCTGGTCTTCAAGCCTCTAGCCTGCCTTAACTACTCTGAAACATATTCTGCAGGTTTAGTTCTAGACCTAAAAGAAATTACTCTCAATTGTGTTTTGTGTTTTCAAACTGGTGACGATGGGCTGAATCACTAAAGATGGAAGATTCCAGGGTTTGTGTCATTACACTCTTCACAAAGTGCAAACGATCAGATTGTTAGTATTTGTCTGCTGTTTTAATGCTCCTGGTCCATTAGGATACATCGCATCATACTGGCAAAATTATTCTGTCTTAGTGTTGGTTGGCATGTTAGTCTCAGTTTTTAAAATGGGTCTCTTCCTCTGCCTATAAGCCTGAGCGCGTTGTTTTGTTCATAGAATTTGCTTGTTAGTCAGGTTTTTTGTGTCCTCATGCCCCTCTCATCTGTAAAAAAATTCTGC
The DNA here is from genome assembly GCF_048128805.1 of Centroberyx gerrardi. NCBI lineage: Eukaryota > Metazoa > Chordata > Actinopteri > Beryciformes > Berycidae > Centroberyx > Centroberyx gerrardi. The sequence goes on from NC_135997.1 coordinate 12,646,449, forward strand.
ATATCTGTGTTGTTTAGTCTGACTTTGCGTTGCTTTGGCCTTGCTAGTTGCAACCCTGCTGGGTCATTGTCTATCCCCTGTGCAAAATTTTACACCTCTGACACATCACAAAACCCCACCCCACCCCCGAAACCCCATTCCTCTGTGAGGCCTGATGGAGACATAGCCAATGAACAATATACAGTGTCTCTAACCTAAATACCCTGCAGCTCTGTCCTCAGCTCCAACTATGTTAACTTGTAGAATACCATAGAGAAATACTTAGATTATCCACTACATTCTCTCTGCAATGTAAATGGATCTGCAAAAAAAATGACAGTTAATTTAAGAATTCAAGCAGCCATGAGATCACTTCATTGATCTGTAGACCCTTCTTAGAGATCAATGGCAGCAAAAACCTTTGCAGTAATGCCGATATTGTTTGTATGCAATGCTAGCCCACTCTGCCTCCAATTAGCATGCACATGCAAGTTACCTCCTCACTGTTTACAAATACTATAAGGGCCTGTAAGCGAGGTTAGAGGGCAGGAATATGTACTGTAGTTATGCCCGAGGAAAGCACTTTGCAGACCACTCAAGTTGTAGTTAATCCAAGCTCTCCAAACTTCAGTGCTCCTCCCTCCCTTCACAGAATCACCAAGCCTCCCTTGACCTCCTCCTGAGGAGTGCTAGACAGCAGCATTCCTCCTTCCTTAGATCATCCTCCTTCCGCTCTTTTCTCCCCTTCTCCTCCTCACCACCGCTATCCACAACAGCAGAACTCTGACTTCACGGATAGTTGGTATTCTTCCTCTAGGACCATCTTATCACATTGTTTAGTCAGATGCTATTCCTCTCTCTTCGGCTTCGCAGCTTACCTTAATTTGCTCGAACTGAGCCACTTACTCCTTTTTTGCTGCTGTTTAGATTAATGTTTGTAGTTGCAACCTTGTCTTGACCGCAGCTTGTTTGATTATTCGTGCAGCATAGTAGCAGTGGTCAGGTTTGTGAAGCTTGGGGTAAGCTGTGAGCTATAAGATTTAGCCATGTGGAGTGGGTGGCAGAAGGAGACAGTGATTTGCACAGATCTGCAGCCCACGCCATTTTATCCCTGGCAGGCTATAACACACACAATTTTCTCGTACTCCCTCTGTCTCCCAGACACATGTAGGCTCTGAATAAAACCAATAGACACAGGCAGTACATTCACTGTTTAACTGATTAACACAGCGTGTAGCATACTTGCTATGTAGCGTATGCAGAGCATACCATGTGCCACAATATACATTTCTCTATCTTCCGTGCTCACCACAAAGCATTGACAGAACATCCTGTTGGCCACTTCCTGTCTCTTCTGCCTTCACTTCCTGTTTGTGCAATTTTTATGTGTCTCTATAGAACAACAGCACATTTCTCTCACTCTAACTTGCTAGAGTTGACATACCTGGTTGAGCTGGTTAGAGTGGTTCTTCTTGCTATGGAGTCTGTTGGCTAGCTAAACTAGACAATCTCTTTGTTTAGGGTCTAGCTAACACAATTGCTTTGTCTGCCTGCCATATCAAAAGCCAGCTCTATTATAGCCTGACATTTGTGTTTGATGTGTTCCCCACCCCTGGCTCAGGTTGGCAGTCTATTCTTGGGGTGACTAGCCTAGCTAGCTTGCTTTCCTTTTTTGTTCTCCTCTTCTCTTATCTTGTCAGTCCAGTTGCAAGCAGTGAGGAGAGTAAGGTTTCAACCCTGTCTGTAAGCTAAATATTATCATTTTACTGGGACACATAAAGGCCTCAGCTTTATTCCCTAAATAGATTTCCTACAGACATACCACGGGAGCAGGCACACTGTGTGTGTAATTATTTCTGTATTAATTTGTCTAATTCAATAAAGGAAAACTGTGAATGCACACGTCACATATATATTTTGATTTGTGTCATGGTGAAGTTTTGATTTGTGTCTTTCCTTGATTTCTCAGAGTGATTAACAAAGAGCAAACGTCATGAAAACCAAATCCAATTCCTTCCTTTCGATCCATGTGGAATGTGTTATGAGGCGCTGGCATGTGGCTGCTTTCCATTTTCCCACAACATCCCATCAAAGTAAAATTATTTTTTGTAACTGGCAGTAGATGTTGACTGAAAATTGTTTGGTCATTTTGGCCTTGCTGGTAGAGGCTGTGGGTTTTCAGTTTGAAACGGTGATCCGTATCTCCTCCATTTGCCAGTTTAGTTGTAAACCAGACAGCTGCCTCATCTGCGTTTAGGTTTGGGCTACTGGTAGCCAGATCCATGTCGGAGATGACCAGGCTAGTAGCTGGCAGTGATGATCAATGCTGTAACAGAGACAGTTTGGCTGGGGCCTTGCATGTTGTTTAGTAACAATCCTCTGTATTGGTGAACCAGGGTCATTACTGCATTTCTGGTGCCCAGTCTTGTAAACATAGCCTGGAAAAGCTAGCCTAGCATTTTCTCTGTTCTGCTGCTCAAAAAAACATGTTTGGACTGCTTCTGTGGTTCCTGCTGTTAAAGTCTTAGCAGGAGGAATGTGTCTAAATGGCAAATGCCTTGGAGAACGTGAGAGTGTATCAGAGAGGGTGGGGGTACATTAGCTGTAAGTGTTCACAGATGTTAGTGAAAGTTCATCAGCTCTGTACTTTTGACTGTGGAAAAATCTTTCCCTGAAAAGCCTTTAGCCACCGGAAGTGCGAGCCGCCGTGTTTCCTTCTCGCCTCATTAATTATGTTTTTGTGGCCTTGAGCTGTGCAGCCAGTCTCGGAGTGAGAAAAGTCCCACAGAAGTCAGGCTCAGACACATCCACTGCTTTGTTGATGTCTCTGTACAAGTGTCTGGATGCCCATTTGATTTTATGTTTCTATTTCTGTCTTTTTTGCTGGTAGAAGGTTGTATTGTTGTGCATTTTCTCATTGATTTTGTGCTGTGGGATTTGGGAGTTGTTGCCCCTTGTGATGAAGTGTTACAGTCATGTGTACGAGTAGCTTTACCCTCTCCAAGGGGCATCAGATGGTATGTTGCTGCTTAAAATAATTGCTGGGCGTGTCGTTGTGGAGCAGCTGCTTTTGTCCACTAGCACCACGTCTCCAATCAGCCTGGCAGGCAGGCTGGCCGGCATGCGGTGACCTTGGCCAGGCCACGTTGAGTTGAAATGTACACCAACCATTTCGTAATAACTGTGGCTCTGCCAAGTCACACCCTCTTTCCTATCCTTTCTGACTGACTGACTGACTGGCTTGGAGCCGGACAGACGGACATAAACACACTGCCTACTGACCCCTCCCTTCCTCAGGGGCAGCTGGGTAATCATACACTTAAGTCACCTCTGCCACCACCAGGCACCTCAAATGCTGGGCCACAGCTTGATGTGTGTGTGTGTGTGTGTGTGTGTGTGTGTGTGTGTGTGTGTACGTGAACAAGTACATGTTTCACAGAGGTTTATTTAGATGACAGGCATAGAGACTATCTGACTTGTTGCCATGGAAATGCTGAAAGAGAGGACCAAGTCGATTGTAGTGACGCCTTCATTGTGGCCTCCCAAAAAATCTGACATAATGGCGCAAAATTGTTATGTTTGGGAGATTTAAGATTGTCGATGTCCAGTGGTACTCTGATGTAGATCTCAGTTTAAATAACATTTAACATTTAAGTACTTTTTCTCAGTGATGCTATAGATAATAGATTTATCTATGATTTAATTGACAAAATTAGCTGGAAACATGACATTTGATTAGACTGATCTTTGAAGTCTTAAGAATGTAACACTATTACTCTCCTCTTCCACAATGTTCTGTAAAGCACTTGGCCAGAGTAGTAAATACTCAGAAAAGTACTCATATTGGCACCCTGTATCAAATACTCATAATTAAGTACTTGTCTGCAAAAATATCTTGCAACTCTTGTTTGTTTTTGGGGAGAGGGGTAATTTCTCTCCAACTCAATAACATTAACGTTGTTCCTTCTCCTCTCACTCTCCTTACAGAGAAGCAAGGTCCGGAGCGGAAGCGCATTAAAAAGGAGCCCACCAACACCCGGAAGGCGGGCTTGCCGTTTGGGATGGGGATGCCAGGGATCCGGGCCGGGTACCCCCTCTCTGAGCGGCAGCAGGTGGCCTTGCTCATGCAAATGACAGCTGAGGAGTCCGTCAACAGTCCAGGTGCGTGCTTATCATGGAGGCCACGTCTCGCTGGGACGGGTGGCTGACAAGGAAGGAGGGCAGGGAGGGAGCTTTATATACGTGTGTGTGTGTGTGTGTGTGTGTGTGGGGGAGAGAGGCAGAAGTGGGGGATGAGGGGTGGGGTAGGTGTTTTTTGTTGGTTTCTGGTGTTTGGCTGGGGTGGAGGGTGAGGTTGTAGGCCGCTGTGCCTTTGCCACACCTCTGCCACACAATGCCCCTTCCAGACCATTGTACCATGCTTCATTAAAGAAGAGACCAGGCCACTTAATTTGATTTAGATTGTACAAGATAGCCCACATCAAATCCCATTACAGCTACACTGTAAACCTCTGCTGTCTTCATCCAAGTCTACTGAAAGTAGTTGTTTTATCTCAACATCCATAACAGCCACATTCCTGTTTATCTACAATTGCGGAATTTTGTTTCTGGAATGCAGCATAAGAACATCAGGGAAATGAAAGCAGCTCCCCTGTTGGTATTGTGTTATTGGACTAATAGTACATTCTCAGCATCTGAGCCAAACCACAGTAGATCACCAAAGTCCTTTCAAGCATTTTGCTTTGTTTATCCCTTATCTGATCTCCTTTCTGCTGTTAGATGATTATTCATTAGATGTACTATCTCCTTACCATCTTCTCAAGTGTTAGATTTAATGTTGGTTGTAGACAGAAGTAGTTGACCCTAAACATATTATAAACCTACAATAGCATCATAGGTGCTACACTGTGCCTTTTCTCTTATTGTTGGCGTTTGAGATAGCATTTGGTTGGTGGGGACCAATACATGGCCACTTTTATTTATATGTTAATTCCTTCAGTGCATGCCTGAAGGCATGAACATAGATTAAGTGAGTGAGTTTCAAATAGCATTTGGGACAATAGCTGTGCAAACTCAATAATGTAAATGTGATTAAGGCTTGGGTTTAATCTTGTAAATGTGATGAAATGAGCTCAAGTGAAGTGGGTCCAGCCACTCTGCTAATGATTTTTAGAGCAAGATTGCCCCCTTCTGGCTGTATGGGTTTCCAACAGTTTGGTTCTGATTGTAGTAACTGACAGTAATTAAACATTGCCGTTAGGATGTCTTAGCAAATCATGTTTTATTTTTAGCCAGTAAAAAATGGAACATGTATATCCATGCTAGTATTTAACTTAAGTGTCTATCTCCTCTTTATAGACACAACACCAAAGCACCAGTCGCAGTCCAATCTGGGTCAGAAGGGAACGCCAAACTCTGCATCTAAAACCAAAGACAAAGTGAACAAGCGGAACGAGAGGGGCGAGACTCGGCTGCACAGAGCAGCAATCCGTGGAGAGGCACGCCGTATCAAGGAGCTCATCAGCGAAGGAGCTGATGTGAATGTAAAAGACTTTGCAGGTGAGAGGCCGTGCTTACAAAATGTCCTGTAGTTTATACATCTAGTGCTATGCATCCACTCATACACAGCATACACCTCTCAAACATAATTTCTTCTTATGCTTAGGCTGGACTGCATTGCATGAGGCGTGCAACAGGGGATACTATGATGTGGCCAAGCAGCTGCTGGCAGCCGGGGCAGAGGTCAACACCAAGGGTCTAGATGATGACACCCCTCTACACGACGCATCCAACAATGGACATTTCAAGGTGAGAGGGCATATTCAAGAAATACAGCGCACATGGGTTTTCCCACAGACATGTAACAACTATTGTAGATGTTTTCATGGGATCAAAAATATTAGTTGGCTGGAAAGAAGACTTGTTTTTCCTACCTGAACTCACAAAGGCAAAACAGTAGAACCAGTAACCATCAGACTCTGACCTGATGGAAACTGTGGTTAGTTAGGTTTAGTCTGTCCGATTGTAGTCTTCTAACCAAGTTAAGATCATTGCTGTGACTATTTTCAGGGCATACCCACGGCTCATGCATGTGATCAAATAGAAGTTGCGATGCTAATCACGGTAGCTCTTCCATTGCAATTTATACATGGCATCTTCATTGATTATTTTATTTTGTTTGTTTCAGGTGGTTAAGCTACTTTTACGGTATGGAGGAGACCCACGTCAAAGCAACAGAAGAGGTGAAACACCACTGAAAGTTGCCAACTCTCCTACTATGCTGAATCTGTTGCTGGGGAAAGGCACGTACACCTCAAGTGAAGAAAGTTCATCAGGTACGCAATCTTTATCTTTCAGTGTCATCCCTTAATATGTGAATTCAGATAGGTTGTATAAGCCTATTGTACAGTGTAAAAGGGAAGTAAATGTCAATTTGTTTATAGATTGTACTTTTCCTCTCCTCAGAATCTTCAGAGGAGGAAGATGCCCCATCATTTGCCCCGTCCAGCTCCGTTGATGGCAATAACACAGACTCAGAGTTTGAGAAGGGCCTGAAGTTGAAGGGGAAGGTGGACCCTCCCAAATCCGCCGTCACACCCGTCAAGGATGAATACGAGTTTGATGAGGATGATGAGGAAGAACGCGTCCCCCCTGTGGATGATAAGCATCTCTTGAAGAAAGACTTCCGTAAGGACCCGATTACCAAGGCCAACAGCTTCATCTCTATACCCAAGATGGAGGTCAAAACCTATTCCAAAAGCAACTCGCTCACACCAAAGAAAACTGTTAGGCGGATCATCTCTGACAGCAACAGTTCAGACGAGGATGATAGGACGTTGTGTTTCACGCCAACGCCTACGCCAAGGCAACCGGCCCAGCCAACTAATACCAAGACCAGGGACTCCGGCACCCTGAGCTCCAAACAACAGAAAGACAAGAATAAAGTGAAAAAGAAGCGGAAGAAGGAGAGTAAAAATAATGTCAGTAAAGAAGTCCGGTTTGGTAAAGTCAACGACAAGTTCTGTACGTCTGACTCTGATTGTGGAGATATGGAGAGTGAGGATGATAAGGGCTCAAATAGTATAAAGGACTCTTCTGCAACGAGCCTGAAAGAATCCTCTGGCTTCAATGCATCCTCTTCCTCCTCCCATGGGAACTTGAACTCTCAGAAACAAGCACCATCATTAGCGGAACAGCACCCAAAGCAGTGGAGGACAGATGGCTGGAAGACTGTCTCATCTCCTGCATGGTCAGACGTCAGTTCTCTCTCCGATTCAGTCAGAACGAGGCTGTCCAGTGAGTCTGACTACTCCTCTGCTGACTCCAGCGTAGAGTCAGTAAAACAAGTGAAGAAGAAAGCGCAAGAGAACAAAAAGAAAAACAACAATGTCCACAGCAACACACTAGACAAGAAGAATTCTGACCTCTACAAAAACTCCAATGCCGACAGTACAGTCTCCAAAACAGACGTAGATGGCAAGGTGTTGAAAAAGCATAAAGTGAAGCACAAGCACAAAAATAAGGAGAAGGAAAAAGCCCCTAGTCTAGTGCTCAATCAAGACATGAATGAGAAATTTGTCAAAAGCTATTCTTTTGATTTTGATGATTCGAGGCAAAAGTCACTAATTGTTGAGACAGAGTCCCCAGCTGAGAGCAAGGTCAAGTTATCGAAACATGAAAAAGACCATTCAAAAAAGGAGGATAGGCTTTCGAAAAGCAAGTCTGAGGACAAGGACTGGTCATCTGGAAAAGAACTGCAGAGAGCAGCGAAAGAGGAGAAAAATAAGAAAACAAAAGAATCCACCAAGGAGAAGACTAATAAGGAGGAGAGGGAGAAGTCTGTAAAAGCTGAAAAGGATAGAAACATCAAGGAGAAAGAGAAGCCCAAGGAGGAGAAACAGAAGGCTCACAAAGAAGAGAAAAAGAAAAAGTCCAAGGAGAAGTCCTCCTCAAAGGCAGACAGGAAGAGTGAGCAGAAAGAGGAGAAACATCTGAAGGTGGATAAGGAGAAAAACGCCAAGGAGGAGAAGGAGAAATCTAAAAAGGACAAAACACAGAAGGAAGAGACTGAGTATGAAGCCTATGACGTCAACAACCGTTTCCTGAACATGGAAGACACCAAGCTTAGTGCCTCGGATGACCACCATGACAGATGGGGCTCAGACATGTCCTCTGACTCCTCCCTCTATGGAGATGACAGCTGGGATGCTCCTGTCAAGGAGTATAAGGAATACAAAGCCAACAACGCTGTTAAACTGATTGTTGAGACTGTCAAAGAAGAGACCAGGAGGAAAGAAAACAAAGTCAAAGACAAGAAATCAGATCATACTGACAAAAGAACAGAGAAAGAAGCCACCTCTAAGAAGAAAGAGAAAGACTCTTCAGAAAAGACAAATGAAAAGAAAAAGGACTGGACAGAAAAACAGAAATTGAACTCTAGTCACTCAGCTGAAAAGGAAAAGAAGCGAAAGGAGTCTACAGACATAGTCAAAGAGAAGAAAGAGAAGGAGTCTGTGGACAACAGTCGAGACCGCAAAGATGCATATGAATTTGTGAAAGAGAGAAAGGACGTAAAAATCAAGCAGGAATCTATAAGAGACGAATATGGCAGTGATGCTTTCTTCAAAGACATTGATGCTGTTGGCAAATCTTCTGATATCAGAGAGCGAAACCACTCTGGAAAAGAGAAAGAAAAGAAGGGTGATGGAATGGAAAAGAGAGAGAAGACAAAAGCTGACAAGCACAAGGAGAAACCTAAAGATCGCGGAGCTGATCAGGATAAGGAGAAGAGTGAGAAAAGCTCCACAGAAAAACCTGTCAAGGAGAAAGATGCAGACCGGGGAGCCAAAGACAAGAAGGAGGGAGCCAAAGACAAACACAAAGACTCACATGGCAAAGACAAAGATCGAAAGATGTCTTCAGAGCAGACCAAGGACAAGAAAGAGAAGGCCTCTCAGGACAAGCATGCTGAAAGGGAGAAGGATTTCCTGGAGGTGAAGAAAGAGGAAAGGAAAACTGAGAAGATCCGTGAGAAAACTTGGTACAAGATAGCTGACATTTTCACTGATGAAAGCGATGATGAGGAGGGCAGCTACAATGGTGGTGTGGCTAAGTTAAGTGATTCGCTCGGTTTGTCTGACTCCCACAGAAAAGACTCCACACCTGATCAGGATGAGATGGACCACTTCCCGCCAGAAAAAACAAGAAAATATTCTGCAGAGGCCAAACATGCCACAGAAAAACCAAAAGAGAAAGAACACAAAGAGAAGAAAAAAGAAAAGGCCACATTTGACACAGGTAAAGAGAGGAAAGGCTCCCTGGAGAAACACAACAAAGATAAAAAAGATTCTGTGGATGCGAAACATAAGGAAAGGAAAGACAGAATGTCAGTGGACTCAAACCAAGATAAGAAAAATAAGCAGAAGCTGTTGGACAAGAGGGATACCAGTGAGGAAAAGACAAAGAGCAAATATAAAGACAAGCAGGACCATTCTAAGGAAAGGAAGCCTTCAAAAGGTAGTGGCGAGAATGAAAAGTCCCTCCTGGAAAAATTGGAGGAGGAAGCCATGAACGACTATAAAGATGACTCCAATGACAAGAACAGTGAAATCTCTTCAGACAGTTTCACTGACCGGGGTCATGAACCAGTCCTCAGCAGTTACTATGACTCCTCCATCAGTCTGCCAGACATGTCTGAGGAAAGGAGAGACTCCCTGTCCATATCCACACCCCAGGATAAGTTCAGGGAGAAGGAGAGGCATCGACACTCCTCCTCCTCTTCCTCCAAGAAAAGCCATGACAAGGAGAAGGAAAAGGTCAAGAAGGAGAAAGGGGACAAACGCGACAAGACAGAGGAGATCAGAGAATCCTACGGTCACAGGGAGAGCCTACCCTTTGAGAAAGAGCCTATGCCTCTAGAGGCAGACCCTTACACTTTCCCATATGGGTCTAAGGCAGATGGGGAAGATGACTTTGATAAGACCTTGGAATTTGAAAAAGAGATGTCCAAAAAGGACAAAGACAAAGCAACTAGTGTCATCAGTGACAAGATGAAGGACAAAAAGAAGAAAGAGAAACACAAGGAAAAAATCAAAGAGGAGAAGCATAAATATGTTGATGGCTTTGGGTCATTCAAACACTCCAAGGAGGATGTGAAATCAGGGTCGAAAGAGAGTCCACAAGTCACTGTTCTGAAAGACAGGTCAAAAGAAGAAAGTCCTAAATTTGACATGAAAAAAGACAGAAATCGGGATACATTAGACAAAGACAACAGGGTGGACCACACTAAATCTAAGGCTAAGGAGGAAAATGAAAAGCTTGCTCAGTCTAAAGACACGGTGCGGAAAGATAACCGTCCACGTGAAAAACTGCTGGTGGATGGTGATCTCCGACTTACAAGTTTTGGTCAGATGTTGAGTCTGAAAGACCAGGAGAATGAGGAGCGCCACAAGAGACATAAAGAACGGATGAAGCAGATGGAAAAGCTGAGACACAGATCAGGCGACCCTAAACTCAAAGACAAAACAAAGTCCACAGAGGAAGTAAGGAAAAACCGCAATGAGCTGTCGTCAAAGAAATCCAACAGCCTGGAGTCTGCTCTTAAAGAAAAGAAGCTGAAGGATGTGGGTCTTCCAGCCCAAATGATGTCCCCTGACAGGAAGTCCCAGCCCATTGACAGCCAGAACTCCAAGGACTGGCTGGCTGGCCACCAGATGAAGGAGAACCTCCCTGCATCCCCCAGGCCAGATCAGAACAGGCCAACAGGTGTCCCCACCCCAACATCTGTCATCTCCTGTCCCAGCTATGAGGAGGTGATGCAGACCCCGCGGACCCCATCCTGTAGTGCTGAGGATTACCCTGACATTATGTTTGATGGGCTGGACTGCCAGAACTCATCTGCTATGACTATGTCGATGAACGCCTGCTCCCCATCCTTCTTCGAAAGGTACTCAAACATGCAGATTTATATTGGGGTTATTGCTCTGATCATGGTTAAATGAAAAGTCAGTGCAATTTTCTATGATAAACTGTTGCATTTTTGTCATAAATGTAGCCTAACCTGTGTTTTCCGATGTCTTTTCTTTCTGTTTGTCCTCTAGCAGGTACTCTAACTCATCCCACAGTTTCCAGGAGGGCACCTGTCTTACGCCTGCAAAGAACCTCCAGCTGCCCCTTGTCAGCCGCTCGGCATCATCTGAGGTCCGCAGGCCACTGGAGGATGAGTTCAAGGCAGAGGCCGACAAGTTCCTTCGACAGCAGAGTGGTCCAGGAGGTTCTGAATTTGAACTGTTGTCTTCCTCCCAGCCTCCAGAGGACAAGCCAGCATCTGTGGATAGGCTGGAGTGCCTGTCACCTCCCTACTTCTCCCCCATGGGAATGCTCTCCCCTCGGCTGGAGTCAGCTCATCCAATCCCGGATGGAGCAGCGTCAACACTTGCTGGCCCAGAGGGTAATGAGCACCTCCCCGAAGGCGCGTACAACAATTTCCTGCTCAAGCCTTCCACGCCAGTCCACAGGCCCGACCCCCAGGAGCCCTGCTTGGACATTGCTGCACCACCGACCCCGGCTCCTGCTGCTCTACCACCCCTGGACATCGATGACATCTCGGAGCCTCACCACAGCGAGCCCAACCTGGTCCCCTCAGAGCCTGTCAGTGGTACTGAGTATCTTCCCTCTGTCGCCGAGGAACAGGATGAGGAGGAGGAGGAAGAAGAAGAGGAGGAGGAAGAGGAGGAGGAGGAGGAGGAGGAGGAAGAAGAAGAGGATGATGATGGTGATTTGGACGAGAGAGCAGATGACCACTGTACAGCTGAGGAGCCAGAGCCAACGAGGGAGGCATGTTCCTTCTCCCCTCAGGTTGAGGACCCTCTGAGAAAGAGCTGGCCTGCAGAGTCTCCAGATCGGCGGGCTCCAGAGGTCCACCAGCTCACCCCCACACACCCTCCACCTAATGTGGGGGAGAACTCCTGCGACCCCAACATAGACTGGAACTCTGAGATGCTCCTCAAATCTCCCCACAGGACATACGGGGAGATTGAGGCTGCTGTCTCCAAGATCACCAGCCCCTTCTCTCATTCAGACAGCGACATGCAGCACATGTCTGGTCACCCCTCCGTCACTCCTCCTTATGCCTCCTACTCCAGGTCATACGTACCTGACACTGACTTTGACGAGCAGAAGGACGCTGTGGCGGACATCCCCTCTCCGGAGAGGCCTGACACAGTTATGGATGGTGAACCCAACTATATGAACACCTCGTCGTCCTCCGCTAGGCTAGAGTCCTTCTTCACAGAACGCAAGCCCAGCATGGAGGATAGCCACCAGATGGACACAGAGCCACCATGTGTGGGACCAGACAACAGACAGACCTCCCACAGCTTCACTGCTACCACTGAGAGCCATATGGCTCCAGCTGTGGCCCATGAGCCTGTGGTGCCCTGGGCAGACCCATTCTCTGCAGCTGTGGATGAGCTGGATGACCTGGGACCTTTCTCCTTGCCTGACCTGCCCCTCCCAGACAAGTCAGAGGAAGCTGAGGCTCGAGACCCAGAACTAGCAGACCACAGCAAGGCCGTGCCGACCCACATTCGACATACCATCACAGACAGAGATGACCCAGACCTAATGGAGGTGGACCTTCCCGGCCTGGCTAAGACTCCATGCCCTTCTGGAGGTTTAGTGCTAGGGGAATCTGCTGGACAAGACCTGGTTGTACCCCCCTCACCACATGCCAACTTCCAGCAAGAGTTGGAGCCTGAGCCTCAGAGTGTGCCAGTCAACAGCTCTCTGTCTCTTAAACACCAACAGGGCAGTTTATTGGAAGACAAAGGGCCGTACGAAGGACCTGATGAGTCAGATGGCAATATGTTGTTTTCATCCGTGGAATCAGATGCCAGTCAGCAGCATCACATGCAGATCCAGTCCCTTACTGACTCTTTGCAGGTTCCCCTGGATTCAGTGTCTACTACCAAGTCAGACCTGAGACAGGAACAGATGTCTGAGCCTGTAGCGGGACCAGAATCGTGCAGCCCTCTCCCCCAGCTCCCGGTGGCAGTCACTATCTCCAGCACAGTGGACCTGTCAGACACTCAAGAGACCACATCCAAGCTGACGGTTACCCTGACCACTGTGTCCACCACCGTAGATGTCCCCAAGAAGGTGGAGGAGATCCCTCAAAGGATGACCCGCAATCGCGCCCAGATGCTGGCCAATCAGAGCAAGCACAATCCCTCTGCCGCTGTCATCACTGTCCCTCCTCCCCCAAGTGTGATAGCCCCATCTGCCACCGCCACCCCGGTGACAACCAGCCCAGTGGTGAGCATTACCCCGACTCCTACTCGAACCCCGACACCCACCTCAGCCTCCTCCTGCTTGGCCCTGGAGAAAGACAAGGAGCCGGTGCTTAGTCTCTCCTCTACTACGCCCAGTTCAACCCCAGCAGCAGCTGTACCCACTCCTGCTCCAACTCCCGCTCCTGCTCCAGTGGTTCTCAACAAGACGACGAAAGGTCGCCCTCTGCCTGTGGAGGAAGAGGAGTCTCAGACCCAGCACCCACGGAAGAGGAAATTTCCTCGTTCGGCTGGGCAGCAGGTCCAGGTCCAGCTGGTAAACACAGCCATGCAGCAGACCAGGGAGATGATCCAGCAGACTCTGGCTGTAATAGTCAATGCCATCAAGCTGGACGACATTGAGCCCTACCACAGTGACCGCTCCAACCCCTACTTTGAGTATCTGCAGATCAGGAAGAAGATCGAGGAGAAGAGGAAGATCCTGTGCTACATCACCCCCCAGGCCCCACAGTGCTATGCTGAGTATGTGACCTACACAGGCTCCTACCTGCTGGACGGCAAGCCCCTCAGCAAGCTGCACATCCCCGTGGTGAGTTTTACTGTTAGTTCCCCGTTCAAGTAATGATGCGTCCAAATTTGGAAAGCACTTTGATGTAAAATAGCAGGTAATATTTCTAACTTTTGACACTGGTCAAGCAACTTGTATGGCTTACAAGCATACATGAGCATGACAAGAGTCCTTTCTAGACTTAAGTACATTACTATTAAAGTGGTAACTATAACATTGAAAGCTCTCTTTAATCTAAGCCTTCTGCTCTGTTATATTGAACACTGAAGTGTCAGAGGGAATTCAAATAATTCAAACAATGTTTGCTTAACAGATTGCTCCACCTCCGTCGCTGTCAGAACCTCTGAAGGAACTCTTCAGACAACAGGAAGCTGTGAGGGGGAAGCTCAGGTTGCAGCACAGCATAGAAAGGGTAAGGAACACATTCTCTAGATCTCTCTCTTATTTTTTTTATGTCTTATTTTCCAAATTTTTCCTGCATCCTTCATAACCACCTCCTTTCCCTGCCTGCAAGCATACAGCCACACCCGCCTGCATGTGTACACTGCAATACTGAACGTTATGAGCACTCCTTTTGATGAAAGATCAAAGCCTCAGTTTAATAGAAATGCAAGTGCAATCTGCATACCCCCTACTGAGTGGTTATGCTAGAGTGGAGTGCAATCAGAAATCCATCTCTTCTACCTCTCTAATGAAGTGACTGATCATTTCTGTGGAACATGCAGAGCAGCTTTGTTGGTTGAGACCCATTTCTGTTAACCTCACCAACCAGCCTAGAGATTCAGAAGGCAACTTGAAAGTCAGTCTCTTATCTACTTTACTTTAAATCTAATATTCTGTTTATTTCTCTCGCTGTTCGCAGGAGAAGCTGATCGTGTCATGTGAGCAGGAAGTGTTGAGGGTCCACTGCAGAGCGGCCAGGACAATAGCCAATCAGGCTGTGCCATTCAGCGCCTGCACCATGCTGCTGGACTCTGAAGTATACAACATGCCATCAGAGAGCCAGGTAGGACACAGCTCAAATATTCACTTTGTTGGAGCTAGAAGTCAATTATGCATCAAGCTTTAAATACAAGGCAGCACTCCAAAGCTGTCAGTACTTGATACTAGACTGTACAGTCTATATCATTATCTCTAACCTGGTCTGTGTTCTCAGGGCGATGAGAACAAGTCTGTGAGAGATCGCTTCAACGCTCGCCAGTTCATTTCCTGGATCCAGGATGTGGATGATAAATATGACCGCATGAAGGTAAATATCAGAACACTGTCCTCTTTGATTGTTAGGGCAACATGTTAATGTGTGTAACTGATTTATTTTAATGTGATTTTAATATGATTTCTTCCTGTATTGTCCCAACATCGTTGGGGCTGGCATGGAAAACCTTTACATTGCAAAGGCAATTGCTATTTCCCAAGTGTAATTCATGTTTGTCTCTTCCTTCCCCCAGACATGCTTGTTGATGCGGCAGCAGCACGAGGCAGCGGCCCTCAACGCGGTGCAGAGGATGGAGTGGCAGCTGAAGGTGCAGGAGCTGGACCCAGCAGGGCATAAGTCCCTCTGTGTCAACGAGGTGCCGTCCTTCTACGTGCCAATGGTTGATGTCAACGACGACTTTGTCCTGCTGCCCGCATGACACACCCATACTCGCAGAGAGAGAGAGAGCATACTACTTCTGAATCACTTCTTTTCAAAGAGACTTCGTTGAACAGAACGAATGGAAAGGGCTAGCAAGTTTGAAAGAAGACTTTAGAGAGGAAAAAAATTTATATTATATAGAAAAATAAAGTAAAGATAAAAAACTTGCTCATGATTCCCTTCCGTGAAAGAAGGAAGCATCTTTTTACCGGGGAAAAAGAAAACACACACAACTTGCACTTTCATCCTCGGAAGTTTTTACACTTTTGTTTGATCAGAGTATGAAAAGCAAAAACAGTGTTTTGCTTTGAGGCTCTGACATTGGGACACAACTCCTCAGTACTCAGTTAAGGTGAGACGGGGATAGAGATCTATTTTCTGCATTTGTTTTTGGTCCCCGCTTCAACAGACCCACCACTACCACAGGTAGGAAGTACCGGAGAAGAGCTCTCCCACCAGCGTGGTGCCTGTCCTGAGGGAGGACTGAGGAGAAGCCTCCCTTGTTGAGCTCCTGGTGGGCCGGGAGGACTAGACAGAGCCCAACCTGAAACGGAGGACATCGATGGAGCCGTGGTGCATCATGTGGATCCTCAATGTGTCCCTACAGCAAGACGGCTGGGATGGACAGACCAAGCAGCTAGAACCAGCTTCTGATGGTTTTGGGGCTATAAGACCATATACCCAGAGAATGCCCCTTCTGTTCACACTGCACCATGCCAGGCTAAACAGAAGTGCTGCAGAGCCTGCAGCAGGTTGGAATACAGCAGAGGGTTAGAGATGTGTGTGTGCATCAGGGCCCAGTGTCTGAGAGGAAAGAGACTGATCCTGCAGCCTCTCAGCCTGGCTAGATAGAAGAGGAGAGGAGTGGATCTCTGAGGACAGACCGGAGTGTTCCTCAGCCACCCTGCTCGCTCCAACACAAACACATCAGACCGCCACGGACTGCAAAAACACCACAGGACAACCAGAAGAAACAAACATAACGAATGTTGCGATTTAAAGAGACTATTAAGATATGGTGGTTTGGCGAGAGGAGAGAAATATTCTTCTTTTTTGTCTATTTCTTTACTTGGGCATTTCATTGTTTCTGAGGAAGTGACTTGAAACACTACAGAGCCAATATTAGTTTAATGGAAAAAAAACAAACAAAAGAAAACTGAAAAAAAGTTGTATTCCGTAAATTATGTACAGTTTTTATATTCGTTAACCAATGTATTCTTGCTGCCTTCTAGATAATTTATTTTGCCACACATTACTGCACAGTTGTAAATAACTTATGTACTGTAACATCACTCAGTTAAGTGTAAAGAAAAAAAAATAAATGAAATAAAAATTATCTTTGTATGTACAGTTCACTTTTGGGCAGCACTTTCCCCCTCATATCCATGGGCCAAAATGTGTACACGATTCTGTCAGTATTTGAAAGACTCCAGTGCACAGTTGTATGATCCCATCTCTAGATTCGGTCCAGGGTTGGTTAAGGCAATTCACCTGGGCTTGGATCACCACAACACACCTAGCTAGTTGATAGAGAACACTTCTGGATTGAACAGGGCCTCCCACAGGCCAACCACCATATAGTCCCTCAGATGTAGCAGAATGGTTGTTGTGGATTTATTTAAAGAAATAGACAGAGGTTTATTATTCATTGCTTTACTACACAATTATATCTGAAAATTTTCAAACCAAGAAAATGCCTTTTTCAGTGAAAAAAAAAAAAATTACTCAATGTTGGGCAAAGTCACATAGATATATCTGGGTGGGATGAGAGTGAGAGAGATGTCATTCACAAGCAAAACCATCACATTCATGTTTAATGGTTTAAAATCCATTTTCCTTGTCTTTTATTTACAAGAATTGGGCTGAAATTGTTTCTGATCTTAACAAATATTGTCTAAAACCAACAGGACATGGGTCTTTCAGTCAGCTCTTCATTACTTTAGACGTGTTTATTCCCTCTTTCTGTTTTCCTAGTGACATTACTTTAGACATCCAGATTCATGTGTACAGCTCGCTCGACTGTTGACATGAAATGGACTGATTCTGAAGAATTGTGACAGCCATTGAAAGGCTTCATTCCATATTGAGTTTTTTAAATTGTATTTGTGTTTTTGTAGCAGTTTGTCTGCCCCTTGTCCGTTATTGGAGAGCAGCTCATTGTCTAGGTGCTGTTCTACCTTTACTCACTGGATGACGCCAAAGTAATGTCTTCTGCGTCAGAAAAGTCAAAAACACAAGTTGACTTTGCATGAGGCTCATGCCCTTTTACTTAAATGGGTGTTGTAATCTGTTTAAATTTGATTACATTTCAAAATTTGTTCAATTCAATTTTAGAATTCCATTGAAACTTAGGTAGATGAGTTTGGTAGTCACTGAAATCGTAATAGGCTCAGATCCATTTAGCTACATCAGGCAGATACTCCATGTCACCTCAGCCTTCCAAGTTGTACCAGTAGTTAATCTACAAGGGGTTTGGCTAGTGTTGTCAGGGATTTTGAAACATTTAAATGTTTTAGTTGAAGTTGCTTCCTCATAATGCTCTGTTGTGTGGCGGCATTTGCCATAATCATATTCTTGTGTCAGGCCCAAGCAGACAGTTACGAGACTTAAATCTTCTCAATATGAACCAAAAAAAAAGTGGACATAGACATTAACGCAAACAGTGGAGGGGAAAGAATTAGCCTATGCTCAAGTTTTGGGTAGATGTTTTGTTTTTTGTTTTGTTTTTCTCCCTTTTTAAATCCCATTGAAAGGTTGATTTGTGATGATGACTTGTATTGATTCTCTATTTTTAGTGGGTCCTGGTTTTAAAAAGCTTTCCTGACCTACCACATAGGCTGCCTGTCTGTGTGTGAGAGCTGCTCATGTATCCTGATGGCAATATTAGCTGAAACGTTTAAGTTATTTACACACTGTCAGTCAGCATAGCTGTGTATGGTATGTCTAGTCAAGTGCAATGGTTGTTGCTATTCCACTGTGCAGACAAGTTGGCTAGATATATAGTCCTGGATATTTTTTTGAAAGATACACAGATTTGTTATACATAGATAGCTCATACAAATAGCCAGAAGTTTGATTTTAAAACCCCTGTTTGTTATGTTTTTGTTTTTATTTTGTTGTTGGTTTCTTTCATTCTTTTGGGAGGGGAGTTTTTTTTGTTTTGTTTTGTTCACAGAATCCTTGTGTGTTTTTTAGCTCAGTGTAGGTAGTGTTGAATGTTGTCGTGTTTATCTTAGGGTTTATTTTTTTTGTTTTGTTTATCTTCCTGTATGAAGCATAAACACCAGTGGCATGTCAATCACGTTGCTTATCAAGCAGAATGTATACCGTTACTATGCCCCAACCGACCACACCCTCACTATTGTTTACAAGACATCAAAGTGTGTTTCAGTTTCATGTGTCACCTTTTTAACGGTTTTTGAGCCCTGCCTTGTTTTTACTTCTTATATTTGATCGTTTATTTTGAACCACAAAGGCTTGAAATTGTGATGGCTGACAGAGACCGTCATGCATTGACAGTTAGACAGATGACTCACCCCGGTCTGCGGTGCACCGCTGCACACAGCAATAGCTTGAACACATCCATCCACACACTGACTCTCCAGTGCCCGGCTTGTGAATATTCCCCAGTGAACAGTGATTTCTGGATAAATTGACTAAAGATTAGCCTCTCACCCCCCACCCCCACACCCTCCCCTGTCCTCAGATGCACAGTGAAGCACTTGGCCATGGTGATCCAGATGCTAGCCTGACACCTCCTCAGTCAGCAACATGTTACCTCTACTCTCCTCACATTCACTCAGTATGTTTATTTTAGATTTATTGTTTTTGTTTGCTTGTTTTTTTTTTTTTCTTACTTGACATAAATATACATAATTGCTATTTTTTCATAATATAGAATCACGATTTCAAGCCTTTTTTTCTAGTTTTCTTTTGTTTTGTTTTTTTATTATTATTAAACCCGGACTGTAGCTGTTTCTTTGTTCCTTTTTAGAATGGAAAATGACTAATAAAAGCATGGAGAACTACTCTTTAAATGGTGAGAAATAACCTATTTATTATCTTTTTTTTCTGACACCTGTGGTATGTTTTGAGTTGAAGTTGGTCTCCGCTGTGTAAATTTTCCTCCTGTAATGCGTGAAAGAGACATACTGTACATAGCTTTGTAAATAAACCTCCCAGGACGTTTTGCACCCTCCTCTTTGTACTAGTCTAAAACTTGCGTAGAATGTGGGGTTCTAACAGCAACGAGACAAGTGCGCTCGCTGCAGGTGATTATGATGTAACAATGTAACTTTTTTTATTTGTACAATGTAGTTTAATTGTGTACATATTGTTGGAGCAGCTATGGGGGGATATAGGGGGGGTTGTTGATGCTATCGTCAGTGCTGTAACAGAATCCAGTACTTTCACCTCTAGCTGTTGTTGATTTCCTGC
Organism: Centroberyx gerrardi; assembly: GCF_048128805.1. Lineage (NCBI taxonomy): Eukaryota > Metazoa > Chordata > Actinopteri > Beryciformes > Berycidae > Centroberyx > Centroberyx gerrardi. The sequence continues at coordinate 12,666,358 of NC_135997.1, forward strand.
AAAAACAAACGCGAGAAACTGAAAATGAGGATGGAAAAAAGACTAAAACTGAAAAGTAAAAATTCTAAATTGTTATTTTCTACAGTTGCATGTACAGAGAGCGCGAGAACTGCTGTTGTTCCTCAGAGATTATGTTCGTTAATAAAATTTTGAAACATTACCCCCGCCTCTGGTTCTTGGTTTTGCTTTTGCCTTGTCTGTTTCAAGAGATGGGACTTGGTCTTCAGTTTTGATACAAAACCTACAAGTTCAGATAGTCAGCTCTATACCCACACTGTCAAGTCATTATAGGGAATTAACGATACAGATTACATATGGTATTCCTATTTTTATTTTAATATCTGTGACGTCAATAGGGTAAACCCTGACATGGACAAATTGAATGTTTATTTATACATCCAAATTTATTTTACTGACCTTTACCATTTTCCTGTAGCTGCTTCTGTAAATACACATTGGAACCATTTCACCCCAGATTACATAGCGTGACCAACCTTTCCTATTTAAGGCTTTGACTGCACACACTATTACAAACTGAGCTGTCATCGGGCAGAGGGAAAAAGACATGACCATGCCGAATCTCTGGGGAATTCCCCCTTAATTCATCTTCTATGTATGCTGCCATTTCTCACGAACCAAAAGGTGTCTTGTAATTTATTACATTAACTACTCTGTTTGGGAATGTGAGTGTTCACTGTCACTGTAATTTACATTTGTCTTGCTGACTCGGTGCCAGAAACCAGTCCAAGTCACATGCTGAACTACAAATGTCACACAAATGAGTGCAGTGGATTCCTCCATCCTGAATCCACCAGTCCAACTGATCCCAATAATGACAGTGTGAAGTATCGATATTTCCATAGCCTTTATTAACCATGGGTGTAATTCAAAGCTCAGTTTACCCACCTTTTTAGGCTGCATAAACCTCCACAATACCTATTCACAGCCTACATCACAGTAAGTAGCATCAAACGTATTATAATTTCTTAGTTTAAACTCAGAATTCGGACTTCTCTGAATTCTCAGAATTTAGACTATCTCAGAACTCTCAGAATCTCTTTTCACGTGGCCCTATCCTCTTCTGTAAAATCCTTCAAATTGTTGAGTCACACTGACCCTAAGATCCCCCCAAAAAATATGATTAGGCATAGTGACTGCACCTAGCAGCGTTTGTTGACTATGTTGTTGTGAATGACACAGTAAAAATAGTTTTGACGCACAGGGTCGTCCTTTGACACTGTCACTGGAGTCCAGTAGCACGTGAGCATTAGTAACCGGTAACCAGCATCTTGTCAGTCATCAGTGCCAGTCAGTCATTGCTCCCACGGTCCCCAGAACTGTAGTCGATATAAGCGGGTGTTTCCCTGGCAAATGATAGGCCTATTAGAAGCAGGGACTTTGCCATACCTCCGGATTTTAGTGAACTGACGGCCCTAGTCGATCCCAAATCCTGTGTTGTCAGATCTACAGAGAGCTTCCCATTCTCTCCGCCCTCCCCCGCCGCCCCGCGCGCTATACCTGCTGCAGCGCGCGCCTCGCGCTGTAGTGTAGCTATATGTGCGCAATGGCCAGCCGCAGTGGAGAACCATCTGGTACAACAAACTTTCCTCTTAAAATGGACTATGAAACGAAGATTTACCCTCACATTGGCGGATATGGACGATATAACCGAATCGTTGTAATTTTCAGCTGGTTCCCCAACTTTGCGGTCATGTTAAATCTGTTTTGCGACGTTTTCTACACTTTGATTCCAGACTCGTACCACTGCAAACCCGACCCGCAGCTTCTCCCCTCCGCTTTCCTCCTCAGTAACTTCTCCAGACAAGGATACCTCAACTTCACCATTCCCTGGGTGAACGGCAGCGGCTTGAGTCACTGTGAACTTTTTAAGTACTCGACAAACGTGTCGGAGTTTTCTGTAAACGTCCCTAAGGAGAGGGTGTCCTGCACCAAGGGGTGGGAGTACGCCCAAGCAGCGGGGCTTCAGAGCAACTTTGTTACAGAGGTAAAGAGCACAGGTCAACTTTCATGTTTGAAGTTGGTTGTTTAGACTTGGCTAAAGTTTGGACCTCTCGGTTAAAGACGTTAGTACCAGGGATGTAGTGGAGGGTAAACCCACCTGAAGTCAGTTTACCCACCTTTTTTATTTGTGGAACACACTTTACCCACATATTTAGGCTGAAATAAAACTTTATGACATAAATACACAGCAGCACCATAGCAAGTAGCCTAGTACAGAGCCTAGTATATATATATATATATATATGTGTGTGTGTGTGTGTGTGTGGGTGTGTGTGTGTGTGTAAGTTAAATGGGAGGAGGTCCTTTAATGAAAGTGTAAATTAGTGTTTTTCTGGAGTTGAATTTTGTACAAATGTGACCATGGACTGGAGGTCATAATTTCATCCACCTTTTTATTTAGTCTACTTCTATCAGTCGTTTCTGAGTCAAGCAAAAAAAAAAAAGTAAACACATTTCTTTGGTCCCATCTAGTCAAAAACATCACTATAATTTGACACTGGTTTACTAGCCCTCCCCAAAAAATCAACATGTTCATGCTTCTGCGGAATTGGATTTGGCCCTGTTTCCGCTCAATAAGAGCTGTTTATCTCTGTTGGACGCCTGTGTGGTAATGAAGACGGCTGTTCACACTGTTCATTCAATATTTGCCCAGGTTAAACAGCTACAACTTTTCAGCCTTGTTGATGCCCGAAGCATTTTCTCACTCTCACACTGTTATCTGCAACTCTGTTTCCCAAGGTCTAGATAACAGCTCAACCAGGCAGTGAACAAATTACTTCCTCAGAACATATACATTAGTATTAGGCCTATAAACTGAAGTGTTGACTCTGAGCAAGTGTGTGTGTGTGTGTATGTGTGTGTGTGTGAGAGAGGAAGAGGGAGAGAGGTGTATGGTGTTGCCATACTCTTTTGGTTCTTGGATTCTGAGATTTCTAAACTGTAGACCGAATCCCTTTGGATCGTCTCCCACAATCCATAAACCAATGCCGCACTCCTGAGCACAGAAGATAGGTTTAGTCTAATGCTAATGTGTCCTGTTGTGCAACTGCATGTGTAAATAAGCAACAGGATCTTGTTTATCTTTTCAACAGTCTGTTCCAACAGTCTCGTGCTATTCAGGATCCATCCCATTCTGCAAATATTGGTATAGGATCTTTACAAAAAAATTTCCTCAGCATAACTTGGTGCAAACACCACACACAGACAGACACAGACAGACACACACGCACATACACAGGTGTGCACACTACCTCTACTTCCATGCAGTGTATGGTGTTAACACTATATTAAAACAGAATATTATTTACTTTGTGCAGTCCTTAAAACCACAATTGAGTGTGCGGTTGTTTGTACATGCTTGACTAGGTTTGTGTTTAAAGGCAGGCATTATTTGTTTTACAAAAATGAATGTTACAGCCTACAGTGCAGATGGGGATTGATAACCAGGACAAAGTCATGCTGGATAACAAACTAATTTGTCATAAAAACCTCTGATGGTTGTAAGTTGTGACTAAATTGCCCCACTAGATTCCCTCAGGTTGTTTGTCTGTTTATCACGGACTCCAGGAAATAGATGCAGGCAGTGACCATGAGGAGTATTTTCTCCTTTTCTTCCATGATGACTAGGAAGTCCCAGACCTCCATGTCCCTTCCTGAGACCCTGATCCCCTCCTTCGCCAGTAATGGCTTCCTCTCCCCATGACGTCACCAGCTGAGACAAAGGAAAACTTGAATAGAGTATAATAGAAATATGTGAAGACGTGTGTGTCTGTGTGTGTGTACCGCTGTATATACTGTATATATAACTCTTTTACTGTTCTCACCTAAATAGAATAATACTGTAATTCACTTTGATGCTAAAATGCAAGGAGCGGTGCCCAGCCACGTGAGTTGATTAAAGGCACACTGTCACAATTTCATGTGTTATCATGAAGCTAGAAGCCTTTGAAATACCACGATTACACAGTGAGGGCGGAATATCAGAGACGGAGGAGAAGAAAGTGGAAAATAATTTCCATACAGGCAGGGAGTGGTACTAACCAGGCACAGAGCTGCTGGCACGCTCTACTTTGAGCACTACTTTGTTCTAATGTAATAATACTGTCAGCAGACACCTTAATTCAATCAGGAGGGACATGATCTACATTCCTCCTCGCTCACACAAAACTCTCTGTGTTTGCGTTTGACTGTTGGCCTGCGATTCTTGGCATGTTATGTAGTCAAATTACGATGAATGCGGCATGGTAGCGACGTTTTGGAGCTTCACATTTGTTCATGTTCCTTTTTAAGGATGTGTCCGACAAACGTGTCCATTATGTAGCTCTTGATAAATGCTGGGAATGAAGCCCCCCCTCAAATTTGTCTTAACTTCTCAAACCTTATATGATGACCATGCTCGCTCTTTTAGGAACATTCTCCATCACGTATTGTAGCATTATTGATTCACTCATAAAATGCATTCAACTGCTGTCTCCCTTTTTTTTTTCTTTGTCTTCATTCTCTCCCTCTGTCCACCTCAGTGGAACCTGGTTTGCAGTAACTACTGGAAGATCCCTCTGCAGCATATCTGCTTCATGACAGGGTGGATTCTGGGATACATCCTCCTGGGCACATTGTGCGACTGGTAAGTAATTATGTTTCATGTTTGTGTTTACCTGTATGTCACACCGAAACATAGAGCTAGGCAGTATGGTTGAAATCCATATCACGATAATCATAAGGATTTTTTTTATACCGATCACCGATACCGAGACTGATCACATTGCGTCTTATGTGTGAAAAATCACATGTTAAGTATTCAAATTGATGTTCATCCCATTGAACTGCATGGTAATGTTAACACACACTGTCTACACTTGCATAATATTTTATTGCGATGTTTCGGTCATAGGACCTTCATCAGGCAAACATGTGAAATAATATAAATAATGATGAATAATATTCCTTGTGTTTGTTTCCTTGTGAATGTTTCATACCTCATTTTGACAGCTGTTAAATCAAATTTGCTTGTTATTATCAATTTTGACAACAGATCACGTTGTCACAATATCAGCATATTGTCACGATACGATTCCACTGAAAGACGATAAATTATAATATTGAACTATTGCCCAGCCCTAGATCCAAATGATGACATATTTGTGCATCCCTGACTTTGTGTGTGTGTTTCCAGGCTGGGCCGTCGGCGAGGTTTCCTCATCTCCGTCAGTCTGTCCAGTCTGTTAGGAGTGGCGGTGTGTGTCTCCAACAGCGCGGTGGTGTTTCTGCTGCTGCGTCTCTCTCAAGGTGCCATGCTGGCTGGGGTTTTTGTGTCCTCCTACATTGCCAGTGAGTATCCTGCACAGTCACAGAGGCTTACACATTTAAGAGGCATCCTTGTTATTATCCCGCCTGCGAGCCTCATCGCTATTCAGTCGTCTTCACCTCTGGGGGAGAAAGAAATGCCTCTGCTTCTTCACACACTCTACACGCTCAGTGGCTCGCTTCTGTTTATACTCTTGAGAGCACTTTCAGATTCCTGCGCATTCTCAATTAGTCTTTTGCTGGCACTGTGCTTATGCAAATGTGTTTTTGTCTTTGTTTCTTTTTAAACCAATGTATTATTGGGTTTTAAAGTATGTAGACCACCTAACAAGCAACAATTACAAACATAATGTGGCAAAACACACGATAAATAAATAAGCAAGGCAATACATAGGTAGGTGGGTAAATAAATAAATAGGTTAAGTACATAAATAATGGGACGTGTGATACAGGAACATTATGTCACACAGCTGTCCATTCTCCAAATGTTGATACAGGTGTTGATTATTATGTCAGGGTGTCTTCAGAGGGAATGTCCTTTATGAAGCTCATACATGAACCCCACATCTCCTCAAAGTTTATAGGTTTTCCCTTTTATATGTTAGTTTCTCCACAGACAGGGAGTCTAAGAGTTCCTTCAACCATTGGCTGACTAAAATGCCCAACAGATGCCTTTCCAACTTTTAGAAGCACAGATCTGGGGCTGCATTAAACAATAAAATCCTGACTGGCCAAACTATCTTATCAGTAAAAGATAGAAAATATCCCATTTTGTCATTATAGAGGCAAATAATAAATCCGGCTTGCTTTCATATCTTAATATTATCTATTATCTTTATTTTAGGAAATCCTAACAACTGTAATCAGACCTGCTACTCTATTTACCATAACTGTAGTCAAGGGTTACCAAGAATGGAACTTGTTTCTGACCAAAGACTGTCAGACAAAGTCCAAGACAGATATGTTTCATAGGCTAGTATAATTTACCAGTGACAGCTGCACATGAGTAAGGACTTTATCCACTATGGTCGATTTGGTGATATGAGGTGGCAAGTCAAACCGTAACACTGTTGTGCCACTAGTAGTGGAGTAGAGTCATGCTTGTGAAATACTTGTTTGTGTCCCACTACGATGCTGTCTGACCATCTAGTTAGGATCGGTGAGGTTCAGATACACGTTATATTTTAAAATTTAAACAGTATTTTATGATGAAAGTGGACCAGTGGCCAATTGGGATAGCTGCTCCTTTCAGCCTCAGTGCCAGAACCAAATGGTTGAGAGTACATGTGATTGTCATGGCGATGTATAATGACAGCTCCAACATATGAATGGTGTAACTCTATGAATGTGAAGCATGGCATTGCTGAAAAAAAGCATCCGTGCTAGGCAAACCCTCCCCGGATAAATAAAGGTAAAAAAAAACAAAAAAACATATTCATTATTAATATTGATTATAAATGATGTAAAATAACTATTGCAAATTTGCCCTTGTGTTGATATTGGTCCACTGTAGATAAATATAACTCCATAACGCTCAAGAACGTGTCTATCTGTAACCAAGTCCTATCTTGTCGTTTGATGTCCCTTTTTTTGTTGTGCCCTTTAATGAAGACACGCGCACCTTATCTGTCCAGCTTTCATCATTCACCATCTGATAATATATAGCCTAATTTAATTACTTAAATTCAAAATCAAAATTCAGACAAATGGATAATTGACTTTGTTAAGTCGTTCATAAGATATCAAAAACCTACAGCGGATGCACATGGCGCATGTCATTGTTGGGTGAAAACGTAACTCCAATTTTGGTGATTTTCATGTTTTAACTTCAATTGACGGATCACATGGTCCTCTATAGGATGGGAAAATTCTACAATCCTTGGGTTTATGAAAACTGTTTCAAAACCCATTGGATAAACTAAATAATGCATTGTTGTCAAGCTAAAAACAAGGCTGTTTTTCTTAGTTCCTGAAAAGTTGACAGATAGGAGGTTTTCACCTAAGAACAGCAATATGCAGTACTGGAGGCAAACCAATTAAAAATTAGCAAAACAATCACTTCTACTCCATCGAATTTCTTTCCTCTCTCTGCAAGTGGTTTTGACTGTACATATGAAAGTCTAACTTAACTTTCAAAAAGCCATCAAATAGACACATGAAGGACACTGTAGTGTGAAGTGTAAAATGTGATTAAAAGAATATCTAACATGAGAAATCAGCTAAAATATTTGCAACCACCTCAGGTCCTTCCCTTACAAGAAAACATGACCGAACATTTTCTGATTGTACAGAGCTATATTGGACATCAGTATAAACTATATCATAACTATTCTAAAATTTCTAACGTAGGCAGTTTTGTACCACAAAGGGGACTGTAGTGCTTTGATCCCTATTCACATGTATAATTAGGTATATTTTCATGATTACAGCATGCAGAAGACTAACCAACAGCTATAGCCCTTTGATTAGGGTCATGCTTATGGGATGCGCATTGCTACAAGTCAGATGATTGTCTGAACTGCTATCACAGAATGCATAATATGGAGTTATATCACACATACCACATACCATCACATAACATGGCCCCAGGAGTGGAGTGGAGGGAGGGAGGGAGGGAGGGAGGGAGGGAGGGGAGGAACGGGTGTGTTGTAGGTTTTGACCGACAGTAGCCAGCTGGTTGGCATTCCCCTTTACTAGAGCAGACCCCTTTTCTACCCCTCAGCTGCTTCCATCAGGCAGAACCTGTCTGACTTGGTGAATCAGCAGTCACAAACTGTGACAAATGTTTAGCCCCCTCTCCCCCTTAGTATGGCGGCGGTGTGCATGAGGAGATGTCTGTGTGTGTGTAAAGGAGGGCCCATAGTGAGGATTACAGTGTTTTCTTTCTGGAACCGTCCGGCCGTGTGTGTTGGAGTTGGGGTGAAGCTTGCGCAGGAATCCCAATCACTTTAGTGTTTGTAGAAGAGTCAGATAGTACTCATTCCTGGGTGGGAGTAGGTGGTGCTAGGTACAGCTCAGTTAGAGGAGTCTCTTCTGAAACACACACACACACATTTTCTCTGTTTTTGACATGCATACATACTCCCACATTCCTGTGAGGTCAGCGCTAGATTGAGTCCAGATTTTGTTTTTTCGGTCGGACCGACGTTGGGCTGGGTGGGGGCTTGAGAGGAATGTTTCTCAGTGATGTCCTGCCAGTGCCGCTCCTCCATAGAGAGACTGGGGGGGGGAAACAATAGCAGGACAGAACAGAGGGCGAGGAAGTGAGCAGGAAGGGAGCCCCCCATTTTCCTTCTCTCCTCTGTCAGGGAGGAGGCAGAGAGGGAGCTAGAGCACTCGGGGTGGGGGGGAGGGAGGTTAAAGTTCATCGGAATCTCACACAGCTTAACACACGCCCAAAACAACTTTACATTTAGATTTGCTTTTACTGATGATACCAACACTGATCTTTGAATCCAGTGACATCTTGCTTGCACTTCTACTGCGGTTTAGCGTCTTGAACCAGGCATGAGCTCATTTTGTAACAGGCAATGCATTGGTCTTGCACTTAATGTATTAGTTTTGCTTCAGCTAGGTTACGGCGTTATCTGTCATCACCCTCACTCTCTGCTCCGCCCCCCACCCTCCTGTCTCAGGGTTGGAGCTCTGTGACCCTAGTCATCGTCTCATGGTCGCCATGGTCAGCGGCTTCTTCGCTGTGTGTGCAGAGCTGCTGTTGCCTGGCGTCGCCGTTCTGTGCCGCGATTGGCCCATTCTCCAGGCCGTGGCCACGCTGCCTCTGCTGCTGCTGCTTTCCTATTGGTGGTGAGTCAGGTAGACATGTTTGGAATATATAGGAGGGCAACGCTGTGTGTGTATTTTGAGTAGTGTTACACACATTTAATTATTTTTTACATGTTTTCCGTGAAGGTAATGTGTTATGTATTATGTATTATTTCATTCAAACCTCTCCACTCGCCTCTTGCAATTACATCTGCAGCTAGGAATGGAAACTATTATAAGCCGTCACCTTCAAATAACCACTACCTTACCCTGCATTCACATGCTACCACATATATTGGAAAAACAAATTTTCTGCTTGGAAATTTCACAAGAACGCCATTCACAGTCAGATGATGCAGTTGGAAATTCAGAGAAAATTTTGCTACCCGAGATTCACAATGATAACCTTCAACCAAATTTTGTGCCATTCAACAACTAAAATCTTGTATTTTTTTGTCACATATCTGATCTGCTTTCTCTCCTCGTTCTCACAAAGAAACTGGCAGCATTGTAGCAAGTGCTTTTAAAAAGCAAGAAGCAGCCAAATCCATATCATTCTTTTCAGGACGTCCATGTTTGTTTATTATTTTATCTTACGGGTTTGATTTTCCATCTAAATAGCATGTGAATGCAATGTCGGATCTTCCCACCAGCACGTGAACGCACAATCTGTGTACGTCAATTTCTGTCCAGTTTGTACACACTCTGTTTGAGTGTTGTGGAGAATATTAGCGTCTGTGCTCTCTGTACCTCTGTGTGTTAATGCTGATGTGGTTTTGTTCCTCAGCTGTGCATCAGTGTTTCCTGAGTCTCCTCGCTGGCTTCTGGCCACAGCCCAGATCCCCCAGGTGAAGAGGAGCCTTCAGGATTTCTCCACCAGGAACGGTGTGTGTTTGCGGGATGAAATCTACCCTGGTGAAACGCTGCTGTCAGGTACACACACAACCAACACACACACACACAAACTCTCTAGGTTGTACCTGGTATCACCTCTGAACTTGACTGTTATCATGATTTACTACAAACATCAGTTTTAAAGAATTGCTGTTTGAGAATGTCATGTTTGGTAAATCCATCTGTTGTGGAGATTATAAAGTTTCTGGTATGAATGTACAAGTAATGTACCAAATACTGGCCTGAAATGACATTAGTGGAAATCAGAGCATGTTATTTCTGCTGAATGGCTGTCTCTGTTGGCTTTAATAGCAAGGAATTGATTCTCATGTTACTGCACCCATCCTGGATCCTGCACCCACCCAGGGAGTAAAAAGTGGGGTTGAGTGGATTTGGAGTGCATTCGTGTAAACATCCGTTGCTTTCGTTACACTTGTCTCTCTCCCTCTCTTTCTCTTTATAGAGATAGATGTCGCATATGGAGAAGACTGCCAGCCGAGGTACCATTCAGTTCTGGAGCTGCGTCAGACTCGTGTTATCTGGAGGAACTGCCTCATCCTCAGCTTCACTCTGTGAGTGTTTATGCCAGGCCGCCTGCCTTGTTCATGAAATAGACAGGCCAGGTGAATCCAGGTGAAAGCCATGATCCCTTACTGATTTCATCTTTTAAATTCATGAAGTCATGAAGACAAAATATAGGGGAAGGTGAGCAGACAGATTAAAGAATGACTTTTAAGCCTTGAAACAACTGAGACACAGACTGTACAAAAAGGAAAAAAAAGTGATTAAGTCTATTCAGAAGGTAGTCATAGATTTTGAATGCTCAGTTTACATAGTGTAGGTTACATCAAATATTGAAGTCCAATCAGTGTAACAATAATAACCATGCTTAAGATCTTGTGCATCTGCTTCTACTATTATTGTCTGTAAAACATCTACACACATAGCTTTTATCTCACAATGCATCCATGTGTATTTTGTCTCCCATGATGTCTGTATTGGCCTGAATCAGATCTGGTCTAACTGCCTTGTCTCCCCTCCAGGTTCATTGGAACGGGGATCCAGTACTGTTTCACCAGAAACCTGCACAGCTACTCCACCAACTTCTACTTCAGCTACTTTGTGCGAGTGTTCACCGGAGCACTGGGCTGCATCTTCCTCTGCTTGTCTGTCAATCACTTTGGTCGCCGTGGTATTCTGTTGCTCTCTGCCATCATCACTGGACTGTCGTCGCTGCTGCTGCTGGCTCTCACTCAGTGTAGGTTACATTCCTTTTCTATCCAGCCTGAACCTAACTCACTCACCTGCCCTGGTTTAGTCTAATATTTCACTTTTAGAACATATATGTTTTTTAAGCATGCTACCTCAATATGAATTCATAAACTGTCAACCTGCTGATGTTGGCTGCCCTAGGAATTTGTTGTGACTTTTGGTAATAAGGCTTTTTTACGAGTGCAAACAGGCAAGATTCCCTCTTGAAAAGACTACAAACACAGGAAAAATGCATTTGTGTTAATTAACATTTTACAAAGTGGCAGGGATTTAGGTAGGTAGGTGACACGCTTTTGACAGTCCAACATGTGATGCTTCACATCAGTGTGCCAAAACCTCAGTCAACATGCATATGACAAATTAACCTGTTGGTGTATCAAATTGGATCAAGTGGAAGGTGGCACTGAGGGTTAGGGTTGGCAAGAACCAATCAATTATTGATCATACAATCACTCTCTTTTAAATAAACCAGTTAATCTGTTCCTTGTTTCTCTGTTTGTCAAGCATCATATCACTGTAAAGATTAAGTGAAGTTACTGTGGCTTCTAGAAGAGTGTATTTGTATTACTCCACCAGATGGAGCCAGAAATAACTGGAACTAACAATCGACTAGATCCACAATTCACTCGGCACATTTCTTGTGCCGAGTGGATTCATGTGGTGGATTCATGTGGATTCATGTGGTGGAGGATCTTCAGCAAAAATTTGAAAAAGTATGGATTATTTTTTTGTTAATGCAGGCATGTGAGTGACATTACTACAGATGACCAGGTAGCCAATATTATTTTTTGGTGAAGTTACAGATCAGTTACATAGGTTTGGATGTGAGGAACATACAGTAGATTGCGCTGCAGTCCTAAGTTTTCTGAGCGCACAGAAAGTCATTCTAATTATTCATCTGTTGTCCTTTATGTGTGTCAGACCTGCATGGAGGCCTGGTGCTGGTGCTGTCTGTTGTGGGTCTGCTGTCCTCCCAGGCCCTCGCCATGCTCAGTGCATTCTTCGCCAGTGAGGTCATGCCCACCGTAGTTCGGTAAGTGCTACTCTAGCCAGTTCTGTCTGTCCTAGGTGTCTGTCTATCCTATCCTGTGTGTGTGTGTGTGTGTGTGGTTTTTTTACACTTGAGAGGAAATATATCTGTCTTGTTTGTTCCTTTGCTTCAGACAAGATATGAATTGTTGCATGATGATTATATGTTGATCCCTCTGCCCCATATAATTTTCTTCCTTTTTCCGCTCCTTCCACTCCTCCACCCTGCCTTCTCTGACTCCCTCCCCCCTCCCTCTCCACCCTCAGAGGTGGCTGCCTGGGCCTGGTGCTGGCAGCGGGCTGCGTCGGCATGGCCGCCTCCTCTGTGATGGAGCTCCAGAACAACGGCGGGTACTTCCTCCACCACGTCATCTTCGCCTCCTTCGCGGTCCTCTCCGTGCTCTGCATCATGCTCCTGCCTGAGAGCAAACGCAAGCCCCTCCCAGACTCCCTGAAGAACGGCGAGAGCCAGCGGCGGCCGCCTCTCTTCCTGTCTCGGGGCGACAGGGACAACCTGCCGCTGCTCTGCACGCGGCCCGGCGTCTCGGAGTACAACCCCGACAACTACTCCCGCTTGGTCTCTGCCACCAGGAGGATGTTGACTAAAGATACTTTGCCTTATAAGATCGCTGTGCCGGCTCATCCCCCTCTGCTGTCAGCTGGCGGAGGGCTGGGACAGGAGAACGGGGCGCTGAGGGAGGAAATATCTTAACACCCTTCTCCTTGGCTGAGACCCCCTCTCGTGTCCAGACTGTGATTATCCTGAGACACTTTATCCTTCACTTCCTCTGGACTTACCTCTAAGACACTTTCTACCATCATCAGTGATATTATGCATTGAATTATCTTGTCAGTCATTGGCTGATTATAACTCGCCAGATGAATTGACCTTGGCTCGGACAGAGTGCGCTTCAGAGTGATGTCTTTGTGTGTGATACCTAACATTTTAAGCTATTATTGTGCTGTGACATTTTCTTTTTGTTTTTTTATTGGATTTCTCTGAATTCAGTCGATGCACTGAAAAACAATTTCTTAGTAATTTTCCTTTTGCTAGAGTTTTGTTATCCATATCTATGTGAGGGCTGGAAGACTCCCTCTTGACATGTAACATTTTATGTTTTTTTTTTGTGTGGTATATTCCCTGGAGAATGATCACGCTCATCATAGCCCTGATCAATAGACTTGTGTGGATGTGAGGTCACACTGTTTATCTGTGTGGAGATACCGAAGCCGAATGGTTAGACGCCGGTTTCAACAGAGACGAGCTTGCTCAACCATGCAAGTGTTGTTGATCATGTGAGCAGCAATGCTTGTCCATTTACTAGTGACTCATGCACTTTTCATTAACCCTGCCTGTCTGTCTGCCTGCCTGTCTGCCTGTCTGTCTGTCTGCTCATCTGATGTCTCGCTGCTGAGAGGAGCTCCAGGAGAGCCAGGACACACAAGTTTGATTCAAACTGTTGTGGAGCCTGGTGTGTTTTGTATTATATTTGTGAAGCAGACGAGAGAGCACCTAATGAAGCAGCAGTCACTGAAAGATGACATAAGAGTCAAAGGACATTCCTTTGGCATTTTTTATGCTTGCTTGAGCCATTGTCAAGCCCAATTATTCCAAATATTTTCCCAGGATTATTTGGCCAAATTATGATGTGTGGTGATCAGGGTGGGAAATTAACATCAGCTACCAAACAAACACTGGTAAATAAGCCACTTTGGTAGGAAACCAACCATCATTTGAAGGTGCTCTTCTATTCTAAAAATCTAGTTGCCTGTTAAAATGGTGAAAGTAGCTGGTGAATTTCCAGATGTCCTAACCACTGTGGGCAGCAGACAAAAAAGTTAGTCCCCTTCCCTTCGGTGATGACTGTGAATTGTTACCTTGAATGAGATTCTTGAATAACAAGGAGTCACATTAGTAAAATATGACATGGGCCTAGTGTTTCACAATTTGAGAACTTAAAATGTTCATTTATAATTGAAGGGCATTACAGATTTTTACGGAGCCTGCCTTAACCTGTGAAGCAAGTCTTTTTAATGTTAGTTGCTTCTCTTTTTGTTATTTAATAGATTTTATGTTAAACAGTGAGGCCTTTTATCACCAGGCCTCTAGATCTGTCACTCTGTTTATTTCAACACTACTGAAAGCCTGTTGTATGTTTCAAGGAAGGGCTTTTTTATTTTTATTTTTTTTTTAGTTAATAGCAAGAGCAAAACACAGTATGCGACTGGCCTCCAGGAGATGTTATTGTATCACTAGTTTTGGTTACTGTATGAACGTAGGAGGTCACTGAGGGCCGATCAGGTTTTGTAACATTATCTTCAGCAGGCGGACAAACGTGCTTTTGAATTGACTTGAAGGTCCGACAGCCACAGTCAGGTTAAATTAGTTTTTACCAATAAGTGTTTTAAAGGTCAAATGGCTTTTTCCACCACAGACCTGTCCTATGTTCACCTCATGTAACATGTTGCATGTGTGTTGCTCTCTCACAGCACTAGATGGGGCTCTTCGCTCAGATATGTGAACTTGATACTTCTTGTGTCTGTGCTGATGTTGAGGAACAGTTTTTGTGTATGTGAATTCAGATTACAGTTGTGAGATTTAGTCCATATATCATTGTCCCAGTGAGTTTAAAATAACAGTTTGCCAACAACAACCTCTCTCTGCCTGACAATCTCAAGGTCAGATAAATACTGATAAAACCAGATGAGTTGAAACTGGGACTCAGTTTTAATAAACACGCCAACTTAGGCTGACATGAGAAGCATTATTCTGCTGTCTTTGCTATCCTGATAATGTGTCATTGTTGCAGGTTACCTGTTTTATGGTTGTTTTCAATTAAAGTTACCAGGAGAATAAAAAAAAAACTGCCAGAAAACCATTAACAAGTACCTCAAATAGACATAAAACAGGCTGTTAAACTGCATTTAAAGAGCAGCAGCTGTTCAGTGTTTCCAGCACAGAAAGGATGTCTGGAAACTGTCTGGAGTCACTTCCTCACATGATGTGTCTCTTCCAGATTTTATTATTTACCCATAAACACTTGAGGTGTAGATGTGTACATGTGACAGATGCAGATATACAGAAATTCTACATGAATATACAGCATGTATATGTATTCTGTGATGGGGTGTATGAAGTCTATAAAGCTGTTGATGTGATTAGACTGTGGAGAGCCACAGAGAGCAGAAGGGCCAGCAGGCTGAGAGACTGGGCAGCTGCAGCGTTGTCGGGGTCGGGGTCGGGGTCGGGGTAACCGTGGCTCGTCCTGCAGGAGTTCTTCACTTCATCATACGGGATAGGCACATCATCTGGAACAGTGCCGTTCAGGCTGTCACGCACCTGAGAGACGCAGGATTAGACAAGAGATTAGACAAGAAAGCAAAAACACAGATAGGGTCCAATTAGCGCTAAATCACCAGTCTAATCTAATTGCCCCCGTTAGAAAAGGTGCGTTTTGATTGCAATGATTTTTCTAACTCAATTTAACCTGTGCGCATATTTAATATGCATAATTGAAAAAATATTTTAGCTTCCATTTGAGATCCACTGAACACAGATATTTACTCTTTACTGAATGATCGGCAATATATTCTTTTTGGCTTTACTTTATGTTGCTGCGGCCCCGTCTCCAGGACGTATAAGAGGAGCATGTTGGGGCTTTGAGTCATGATTTTACCAATTTTTATTTTCATTTTTTTTGTCCAAGAACCAAATGCGACAATTCATACATTACTGGACTTATTACTGGAGTTATTACTGAACAGCGATTAAGGACTTTTTGCCTGCATCAAAATGCAGAAATTAGCAGCGGTAGTCTTCACTTGGTACAGATTGCAAAATTTGGCACACACTGAAGCCTATTTGCCAGAGGGGCAGTACAAGACACTGGTTGTACTGGGCCACTCCCAGGTGTGAATGTGTGTGTTTTGGTACCAAATTCATGCATATCAACACTCATTCTGCTAATTACATGCATAACAAATCAAATAAAAATCAACACGTCCTCCAACCCTCTGGTCCCTTTAGCCAGAAATTTAGCCATCAGTGGACTCGTCACATGACTTGCGATGTTTTCTGAGTCATCGGGGTCTAATGGTGCAGCAACATATGATTTACCAAGCAACACTTATGTCAATAACATGAACAAAGGACAAAAAGCTTTGCTGATATGCATGGTAAAACTAACCAGTCAGATTTTTGAGTTTGATGTAACGTTCTCTCCCATACAGAGAGAGAAAGAGACGGACCAGGGCTAGGGGTTGGGTGTGTGTGTGTGTGTGTGTGTGTGTGTCCCTCACCTTCTCCACCTCGCTAAGCACTCGGAGAAGGTTGTTTCCCAGAGCTGATTTGACCTCATCGTCAGTCCAGCCTCTCCTCAGCAGTTCAGCCACCAGGGCAGGAACCTTGGACACGTCCTCCAGACCCTCCGGTACTCTGACAGCACGACACACAGGGAACGCCGGGTCAAAGAATAGTGTGTTCATGTGTGTGTGTGTGTGTGTGTGCGTCCACGCCCATTTTGGTGTGTGCAGGAATCACCTCCTTTATCCTTTCACCTACATGTAATAGTTTTAGCTGAACATTGTTGTTAATGTCTGTTATCTCTTTATTGAGAGATTTGTCTGGAAAGAATAGGTTTTTACTTCTTTAGCACTCACACTTAACTTTGCCAACAGTTTATGATTAGTTAAAACTGCAATTTTTTTTTTGTACTCACCTTGTCACCCCATCATAATCTCCGCCAAAACCAATGATGCTGGCCCCAGCCACTTTCTTTATGTGGTCAAAGTGATCTAGAGGGAAAATAATTAACACGGGGAAACATGGGTTTTGGAAAAAAAAAAAGGCAAAAAGGCCGTCAGTATGTTAATGTTTAATCTGGTTTGCAGTAGTTGTCTTTGTGCAGCGGAAGGTTAGAGGTCAAAGTAATAGTAATTTACCGGCGACGTTGGAGAGGTTAGCCGTCTGGCTGCAGGTCACATAATCATTGTAGAAGTTCACCATGACAATGCCTTGCTTTTCACTCTGGGGGAGACAGAGATAGGATGTAATTTGACAGGCAAACTCTCTCTGACCGAGGAACTCTGATCTATAGCTATTAGGATGTGGGAGCAAGCACTGTAATTTCTGCTTTTGTCAGATAGGAGACACTGAATAGTGACTGGAAGTGCAGTTCACAGACGGGGGATGGCGTGGCTTGGGTCAACAGATGAATTCAAACTCAGTGATGCAAGCGTATATTATTGCCCTTTATCTCTCAAGAGTTCCTGCCACCCTGGTTTTACTGAGCTGCTTTTTATCTCTTTATTGATATTTTACAGAGCTACGCAATAACACAATATTGTTTGTTTGCTATTTTATTGCCTTTAGTCGGGAACCTGCTATTGTGCCTCCATAGGTTATGTTGGACACATAATCCTTTCAATCCTTTGAAGGGCTAATTTCATGCAATAAAAATGAATGTGTTATATGAGATAATGTACTGGAAAGATTGACTGTGTTTTTCAGCCTCCCTTAAACAGCCGAACAGTCACAGCGGTGTAATTTTATTGTAGTCTTGTTATGACAAGGCATCTATTGTCAGCTTTCTCATTTTTCATTTCTAACCTCACCTCACCTCATTAATTTACACACACTTGGCTCTGCTCTTTACCCTTCACCCTTATCCACCCCTCCTCTCCTCTCCTCGCCTCTACTCTCCTTTCCTTTCCTTTCCTTTCCTTTCCTTTCTTTTCTTTTCTTTTCCTTTCCTTCCTCTCCTCTCCCCTTGTCTTTGGTATTTCCCAACTCACCACTTTCCTGAGGATTTCATCCGGCACGTTCCTCTTGTGTGGACAGACAGAATAGGCGGAGGAGTGGCTGAAGATGACTGGGGCTGCGGACATGTTCAGCACCTGGTTCATCACTCTTACGGTCACATGAGCCAGGTCAATCAGCATCCCCAGACGGTTCATTTCCACAATCAGTTGCTGTTGTAGGCAAGCACTTTGACTGTTATAATGATCATTCTCAAACATGGATTAAACTGCTCCCCCTTTAATATTTTCTCTGATATTGAAAAGTGTGCGTTCATCCAGTGTACTCTGTTACTGTTGGCACTGTTATTTTAAAAGTCATTTTTCCACCCCTGCTTATACACTGACCTTTCCAAATGAAGACAGGCCATTGTGCTCAGACGGCTCTGATCCGGTGTCGACAAGCCAGTTATCCGCCCTGACAGGACAGACCATTGTTAACACGAATAAGTAAAACTACAGATGTAGAGGAAATGGTAGATTTTATTTCTTAAATCTAGGTTCCATGTAACCAGCTGTCACATGACCTGGAAACACACTAAACTTCCCATCTGTTCATTTTTGAGTTTATTCCCTAAAACATTTGATGATTCCAAGGCCTGCAAAGTGTAATTACTACAAACATACAGTATTTACATATAAGCATGTACCAAACAAGCAAACAAATAAATAAATAAGTAGGTAAGTAAACACATAAATACATTTCGAAGGTGCAGATGGCAGCTTTTTTCCCAATTCCTTGGAAGTTAATAAGGTTTCTTTGGGACACAGATGTGACAGACGTTATTGGCAAAATGATCTTTTCTGAAGAATCAGCAATATGAGCTGTTGTGTGACGGTGGTTAGGCGTCCAGAGAACCTGATACATCTCACACGCCCGCCTGGAGAGAACGGCAGGCCAGCAGGAATCCCCCGGACTCTCCACAACACAACTCTAACAGGTTTAGTGTGACCATGAATCAGCAGGAAATACCCCACACAGATATGGCTGGGCTGCTTTATTAACGTTTCTGCAGCATCCTATATCTGCTGTATTTGAGTGAGAAGCATTGTACTGATATGGTGCATCTAAAGGACAGTGTGATAATGAGACACTGTGTCAAACAAAAAATTATATGGAAGGCAATTCTTCATCTTAGCAATGTGTTTTGTGTGTGTGTGTGTGTGAGACCTACCAGGGTGTGTTGCAGGAGTGTGTGAGGGTGAGGTAGCGGACCCCTAGGTGGTACATGGTGCGCAGGGTGCCCAGACTGCTATCAAGGGAGTGACCCCCCTCCACCCCAATCAGACTAGCTGTCTTGTTCTGCCGGAAGGCCTCCATGATGTCTGTGTAGTGCAGAGAGACGAGAAATTAAAGTGATGCTTCCAACCATAAATCAATGGTGAAGAGGTGACATTGTGTTTTAAAAGGACGATTCCAGCGTGACTGGAGTTTTTACCCATATACCCCATTCCCTTACTGCTTTACATCACTGTCGACAGCTTTCCATTGTTTTTAGAGATATTTGCTATTTTTCCCTTTGTCTTAGTTGTTTTTCAAAGTAAATATTTCCAAACAAACACTGTCTAAATATTACAAGTTACTCCCAGTAAAGAAGAGGGCAGCAATTTAAAGCTGGTTGGTAAAAGCTTGATGAAAGTTTTATTTTGTCATGAAAATCAAACATGTAATGAACAGGAAACTTTAGCCTTGCTTTACAGTGACCTTTCGAAATGTAAAAGTTTACATCCCGATATTAGCATTCTGATGCAAAAATGTGATTGCTACAAGATTTATATGCTTCTCATTCACAGTGATGGGTTGCTGTTTATCGGGCGAATTAAAAGTCTTGGGAGTTGCGGTTTCTATGAAATTGAATGGGAGTGAATGAACCCGAGAGATATGGCAAAAATGATTAAGAAAATATCTTTGATCATGGTGCATGCATGTGAAAACTAACAAAAAACTCATGCTGGAATTACCCTTTAAAATGTCTCTGTGAGAATGTTAAAGTAGTGTTTAACTGAAATATCACCTTGGCTGCTGGTGGCAAACATGAATGTCTCTGGGTATTTCTGACACATCCTGTGGACCACGTCTATCTGCTCCAGCGTCTGTCTGACGGCGTCTTTATACTGAGTGTCACACGGAACATAGGCGGACCAGAACTAAAAGAGGAACGAAGGCAATGTTTGGAGAAATACATTCAGGAGTGAAAAAGGAAAAATTTACTGAGCTCGTACATTTTATTTTCCAGCACCGCCTTCCTTCACATGCAGGCAGATCCACACCTTCACACCTTGGAGCTCCATGGTTTATGCTAAATCATCTCTTGGGCAGGTTATGCATATTCTAAATTCTGTTAATATAATGATTTTGAGTGATCACCTCTATCCCAAGATGCACTTCTTTCCTGATCAGAGCAGTTTATTTCAGAATGTGAATGGGAATGCCCCCTATCAGCAAGGCCCCAGTGGTTACCGAGCGGTTTAAAAAAAATCATGATATTGTGTTCTCAGTAATTGAATGTGATCCGATCAATACATTTCATGGAAGATTATCGTTCGTTGAGGATTCTGAAATGGCCTCTGAGACAGTGCTTTACACAGCAATTATGAAGATAAGATGCGGAGGCAGAGGATAATAATGAATCCCTTGGCCTCTAAGAATGGGCTGAAATTATGCCAGAAAACATTCACTTCACATTATCAGAGCAGCAGCATCACTGAGCACAGTCTTTACATCGGTGTTTCCTTCCATTTTTCCATCCCATGCCTTGTAAACTCCATGCATGCACAGTATGTACCTGTGCTCCCAGCCGCCCCTCCTTGATCTTAGGGATGTTGGTGTGGGTTGTGGCGAGTGTGTTCAGATCCACTTTGTTGAGCTGGTTGTTGAATTGCTTCCTCAATTGCCATGGCAGGTCGTTATGGCTGGAAGATGAGCGGGCAAAGGGCACACAGAGACAGTGTGATGTGGAGATCATGTTCTCATCATAAACAAAGTTGACTTGCTCTTGTTTGTCCAGATGAGCACTAGGAACTGTCTGCTTTTATTACACAGAATATAAATGTTTACTGCTCATAAAGCAGGCAGGGCAGATCACATAATCGCAACCGCTGTGTAGGGAACATCTCACTTTATGCAAAAGCAGTTCCCCCGCAGAAGTAATGCATAACCCCGACACATCACTGTGTTCACTGTGGCAAATTAGTTGCCACAGAGTAACACATTGTTTGGCTCTTGCGGTCGGTGAGGAACAGTCACTTACCCGTCGATGAGCGGCGTCTCAGACATGAGCCTCAGCGCTCTGGCCATGTGTGTGTCTTGAGCCGAGATGAGTGTGAGGACACAGGACATGACCCACAGCGCCCCACACACACATGTGTTAACCTTGGACTGCATTTCTTACACACACTCACACACAGTTAGACACTCTCCCCCCCCCCCCCCTCTCTCTCTCTCTGTCTCTCTCCTTACCTTTCCTCCCCTTTAGCCCAACTGCCTGACCTTTCTTTACCCTCTAAAGGATCCTAATTCTATCAGCCGCTGCTCTGCCAGAACCTCCAAGTTCTCTCTGATCTTTCTGACTTGTCTCCTGCCAGTCTTTAAGTCTTTAATTTGTCTCTCTGCAGATTCCTCTCAGTCCGTTGGATTCTCATTCCAGATTTGTCTGTGTTGGGTTCTTCTTTTGAATGTCGACTATCTTTGCTGGTCGCTCCTCCTCTAGTCTTGGGTATGCTCCTCTTTATAGCTCAGTCATAAAATGTCGTACAGTAGCTTAAACATTCTCACCACCGCTATGATTGTTAGCCAGCACATGTTGGTTAATGTATAATGCGCCATATGACTGGTTTGCTAAACTGCACGAGTCCTGATTAGACAAGAATGCCACTGATTTCACAGTTCCATATACCTTATGTTATTCCTGTGGCCTTGGAAACTTCAGTAAATATTTGTAAACAAGATCCTTTTCCAAAGCTAGAAACCAGAGCGCCAACACAGCAGTCTGGAGCTTCTCCATTGAAAGGGAGAGTGACTTTGTGGGTTTACATAATATTTGTTTGACCTTTACCATCCAAATAAGCTTCATCTTATTGTAGTCATAGTAATTCTTAACTTTTTTAGTCATTACATTTGCATAACAACACATATTAAAGAGTAGAATAAGCTCTCCTTTCTTTATGTCTGGTCATAAGAACCAGAGGTGAATGCTGATTAATACAATATGA
Organism: Centroberyx gerrardi; assembly: GCF_048128805.1. Lineage (NCBI taxonomy): Eukaryota > Metazoa > Chordata > Actinopteri > Beryciformes > Berycidae > Centroberyx > Centroberyx gerrardi. The sequence goes on from NC_135997.1 coordinate 12,688,648, forward strand.
GCTGTTTTGGGGCACAGGCAAAGCATATTATTGATATGTTGATATATTGAGACGTTATTAATATATTGGAATTTCATGATATCCCCCTTGAAGACTAGGATTAATAAGGGACAATATTGTTCATTATAAATAAGGCTGAGGAGATAAATGATAAATAAAGCCAAACTTGTGCACTTCAGACTCTACATGAAGAGACTGCATTTTTTATTTATTGACTCTTTATTTAGCCAGGCTGGTCACTTAAGCCCAATTTCTTATTTACAAGGGTGGCTTGGTGGTAGACTAGCTAGCCGTCAGTAATGAAAAGGTCATCATCTGCTCAGAGTCTGCGACCAGAAGGAGCCGATGTCCATCTACTCAACTCCATATGTTCAATGAAACATATGGAGAACATATCAGGAACATCAACGTTTCCTGTGTTATAGTTTTCTTTAACATCCAAATTCTAATCAAAAATACATTAGCACCTCCAATCACAAGAGAAATTGTGTTTTATGTCAAGTTAAGAGTCTATGCTCACTGCTTCCCCTGGCACACAGAACAGGACAGATGTTTCAGGTCATGATGTTGTGGAACATTTGAACTGTACAGTCAGTAATCTCACTGATAACATGACTCCTCTAAAAGTGAAAACATTCCCTGGCAAGCAGACCGCACCCTGGAGGAGGAAATGATTTAAAAGTGTTCCCTGATATGGCAGCATCAGTGTAAGATATACCGTAGAATGACGGCCGCCCTTTGTTTTTTTGTAAATATCTGACAAGTGTCTCTTATAAAAGCACAGATTCATTGCTCGTGTCATAACTGCACCGTCTTATCTCCAAGGTTGCTCTCCCATTAGGTGATAAAGACGACAGCCCTCTGTCAATGACAGCTAGTTCACTTAGTGAAATTGCTAAATGAGTAACATTTATGAAGTTAGTGATGCAATAGTGCACATTGTCATAAGCCCTCTGCATTTGATACTTGTTATCATGTTATCATTGTTATCATAAGTCAGTGAATCTAGGTGTTGGTTATTGTTGACTAGATGGTTTGCAGTCACAGTGAACCAATAAGAAGATCACACCATTGTCTGGGGTGTTGCTTGAAGAAGAGCTAAAAAGTAAAACACTGTTTTGAAATCAGGTCTGTTTCCATGACAGCATTATTACTAATACCAGACCAACACCCATATGAAATAGAAATTATCTTGAACAGCAGTGTTTCGTTTCCCATATAATCAATGTGGAATAGGAACGTGTATTTTGGTCGGACGGATGCTAGACCGCTGACCTCATGCAGGCGCCTGCAATCACTCCCATGTCAATTTGGAGTCCATGTGTATTCAGCTGAATGTTCTTGAATTAAGGAATGAGCCAGTCTCCTCTCATCACCCCTCCCTTCTTACTCACACCAGTTGTGTGCAGATGTGTGGCTTCATCCTGCCATGAAAAATAAATGCTTCAAATTCTTCAAACTATATGGCAAATGTGTTCCAGATAATGGTAATAGCTGTTTGGACAACAACCATCTTGGACAGAAAAGACTATAATTGGGCTAATTATAGGCAGTTATGACTAGATGAATAATGGTTTCTGCGAGCACAGTAATCACAATTTAAAACCTACCAGTAAATTCACAAGCTTCATTTGGAGTGCTGTCCCGCTGTTGACATCCACTCTTTTGAATAACAGTAGTGAGGGTTTTCTACTTCATGCCATTGATCAGTTGGGTAATTAAAAGGGTTCCTGTTTACCTGATTAAAGGCAGACAGGACAAAGACGGGGTGTCTTGGTAAGTGGATGCACTGTCAGGGGGAAAATGTCCAGGGACTGTTTGTAATGATATGTTGTTATAGTCTATTCCTCACTTTCCTGGGTATCTTCTTAGAACTGGCTGGAAAAACAGAGAGAATTGGCTACTGAAGGAGTGTGCAGAGCTAAAAGGTTAAAGCCAGCTTGTGTGAAAGCGTGGGTGTGTGTGTGTGTGTGTGTGAGAGAGAAAGGCTGAAAGGACAGAATAGATCCTCCCAGTTGGAGAGAAAACATGATGTGGCCTTGTTCACATCACCCTGATAACTGGATGATAACGCCTCTTCCTTCCGAGAAAAAACATCTCAACTGTTACAGGAACTTCACTGAATGAAACAAACAAGCTGAAACATTCAAGATTCAAACCAGTTAAAAGATCTTATCATGCCTTTTGTTTCTTTAAAACAAAAATGGAATTAATGGGGTTTGTTTTTCAACATAATATGTCGAGTTAGTGTGAGTGTTGGGTGGAAGAACTCAACTGTAAAACGTCCCCATGTTGGTATATAATAATAATATAATAGCTCAAAAGGATGGATAGGTATTTCTTACCTCATAGTGAGGCTGCCTAAATTAGTATCATCTTTTAAAACACTTTCTAAAACTCACTTTTATAGACTTATGTATGAATCTTCTATTGTCATTGACTTGCCCTTGGTATGCTTTTACTTTTATGCTCCTGCTTTGCTCACATTACATTTGCTTTTACTGTTAATTTAATCTTTTGTTTTTATTTACTCACGGTTTCTATTTCCTGCTTGCACTTTTCATACTTGTCAACACTTCCTCTGATGATTGCCTTCTTCACAGCAGATGCCAATGTATTTACAGGTCAAGCCAGCCAGAAATAATCAGAAAAATGCTGTAAATTAGGCTATTTTGCCTTACAAATATATACATAATATATTAAAAACTTTGGGTATGCAGGCTAGAGGATTGGAGCTGTAGTCTGGTATAAGTTTTGTGATTGAGTCTTGGTTTGTGTATTGTTAGCAGCCCTCTATACTATATATAGTACTTTAATTTACTAGAGATTCCTCCTTATATTCATTATGCTGTTTGTGGCTCTTTACTCCTCAATAAGGGTTTTAATTTGTTCTGTGTTTTTTTATTCTAGTTATCTTGAACCCGCATTTTACAAGTGCACACACATTGTTGCACATGCGCCTGTTGTTCAACCACTTCCTCAGTGCTTTCCTGTGTGACTTTACCAATATCACGCAGCTGTAGACACATCAGCGTCATGATGTGGGTCCACCCACAGACACCCACAGTTGATCTATTTACATTTCCTCTTTTTAGGATATTAGCCAGTCTGGTCCTCAGTAGGTTCCTCAGAGAAGGACAGATGTACAAGCAGACAGGATAGGCTGCACGGACAGTTAAAGGACGGGACAGAGAGGGACAAGCAGTGCTACAGAGAGGTAGCAGAAAATTAGATAGGCAAGGCGGGCAAAAAGAGAGACACAGGCAGTTATTCAAACAAGCGACAAACAGAGGCGGACTGAGGACTGATATGGCCAGGCTGGATGTCACAGAAACCTTCCATGGTATTGCTTTCCCCGGACACCTGCATACCCAGGATTCCTTGCAGTATGCTCTCAGATTCCCGTTCCAGGACACAGACATCCTCATTGCTACGTATCCCAAGTCAGGTAAGAGGAGAAGATCACCTGGACAACATACACATCACTAAACACAACTTGAACAAAAATGATTTTAATTGTGGAAAGCATACATTTACATGATTATATTGATTTTTGTTGAAGTTCTACACTTTATTGCCATCTCAACATGGCAAATCCCAATCAACTATGTTGAGATGGCAATAAAGTATTGGACTTGAACAAAAATCAATTTAATCATGTAATACTGTGACTGGAATTTAGATGATGACTTATTATTCTGCCATGACTTGGCTTTTGATTGCTGGTTAATTACCTTAGGGATTGTGTGTTGGTTTTATTGATGAATTTCTGCAAAGCCTTTTCCCAGATATCTCTCCCTCTGAGCACAACATCTATGCTTTGGCTCTCATATAGTCCAGGATCGTTTTGGTTATGTATAGTCCAGTTTTAGACCAAGCAGTAAATACATTATTACACATTTAAACAATGCATAAGCAGCTGTAAATATCACAAATATGCACCAGAGAAGTCCATATGTACAAGATAATGCTTTATCTTGTAGTCTAAGATGTAGATGTCTACTAAACTTCCACATTTAAACCCTATGTAGCCTAATTTTTGCGTAGATGTCTATAATCATTTTGGCTCTTTGATCGTCTCTTCTCTCTCAACAGGGACGACATGGATGCAGGAAATAGTGACTCTCATATGCAGCAAAGGGGACCCCCACTTGTCCCAGACTGTTCCAAACTGGACTCGGGCCCCCTGGCTGGAGCAGTTCTACAGTGCAGCGGTGCTGGAGGCCTCGTCCCGGGGCCCTCGAGTCATCACCACACACCTGCCTCAGCACCTGCTGGGTCCCGCCCTTCAGGGCTCCAAAGCAAAGGTCACATTACGTGTTTGTTGGTCTGTTCAGAGCAAAGCATGGTTCTACATGTACATGACAGACGTTTTGACTGTGTTGCTCCCCGTTGTCCAACAGGTGATCTATGTGAGCAGAAACCCTAAAGATGTGATTGTGTCCTATTATCACTTCCACAAGATGGCCAAGTTCCTTCCTGAGCCCGGCTCCTTCCAAGACTTTCTTAATCGGTTCCTGGAGGGAACATGTGAGTTGACAAAATCATTAAAATCTTGTGAGGGTGGATATGTTGACCTCAGCTCCGCAGCCAAAAAATATAGTTCGTTTTTTGTGGTGAGATATAAAATGTAACGTTCATTTGTTGCAGCGCAATATGGCTCCTGGTTTGACCATGTTAAAGGCTGGACCGGTCAGACAGCGACCATGAACAATCTGCTCCACATCACCTATGAAGAAATGTCGCTGGTAAAGGAGAATTAATCTAGCGTTATCACACTCTAAATGACCATATCTTATGTATTTTTTTTAATACAGACATGCAGACATAGAACGTTTCACAGGACATACAATGACCTTGTTCCCCAAATTTGTGTTGCTGAGTCATGTCCATTTAAAGTGCTAACATGCGTAGGCGAGGTTGTCAGACAAAGCAGAAGTTCATGGTGTGAAAATTTAATTGCTAACTCTACAGTCACTTCTTGAATCAAAGAGACTGGAGAGGTCAATCAATCAACGTTGCTCGCAGCTAGGGTTAAAAAAAGACTGACAAAACATTACAGAGGACATCACAAGTACAGTTACACATTAAAATACAAGGTGCAAAATCTAAGATCGCATCAGAGAGGGAGTATTATTAAATCTATACACAGTGCTTAAGTACAAATGAAGTGCTGAAAAGTAATTTTGTTTACAGCTATCCAGCTATATGCTTTAATATGGCTTTTCCATACGAGAGCAATTGAAGAATAAATGAATCCTCTGTTTAAAACACAGGCACCCTACTGCAGAACTGCATTTGCCTTCCTGAGAACCTGCGTTTTGAATATGTTTGAATATTATGATTGCTCTCCTCCTGCCATCAGGACCTTGGTAGTGCTATAGAGAGGGTAAGCTCTTTCCTGCAGTGCCCCCTGCTGGAGGAGGAGGTCGGCAACTGTCTGAAACACTGCAGCTTCAGCAACATGAGGGACAACAGGATGGTCAACTACACTCTCATCCCCGAGGAGATTATGGACCACAACAGGGGCTCCTTCATGAGGAAAGGTGAGGCTCTGTTCTTCCAGATGAACTGTTTTCTCTCTTCTGTTCTATTCAACTCCATTCTATGTCTCACAATCAGACCATTGTTATTTAAACAAATATCCTATATTTATTGCTTCGCTCCCTGTCCTCTCCCTGTTGCCTGCCTTCCCTACAGGTAAGATCGGTGACTGGAAAAACATGTTCACAGATGAGCAGAATCACTTTTTTGAAAGCGTCTTCAGGTCCAGGATGCAGGACTGTTCCTTAAAGTTTGTGTGGGAGAGGCAGGATGAGGAGGAGTTACGTGCCACAGAGGGAATCCCACTGAAGACCACAGAAGCACCTGTTATCCAGTCAGCCTGAAAAGATTTGTGGAATCGGCTTGTAGCCTGTGGGACGGATCGTTATCTGATGGTTCTCGACTGGTATCCGCTGTCTGAATCCAACCGGCATGAATTCAGCCTCGAATTACAATGAGGTGAAACTGAGGTGAAAGGCTACAGGGAGAGTGAATGTTCTCAATATGTATTGCACTATTTGCCTACTTGGTATCTTCTCCAGACTTGTAAATCAACCTGATAGCAAGTGGTTGGCTATAGCCTTTACAGTCGCTAAAAAGTTACTGTACTGCAAATGGAAGGACACCTCCGCTCCTACTATTCAAGACTGGTCTAATGCACTTGCCAAAATATCTAAACTGGAAAGAGTCATATATAACAACATAGACTTTGTTAGCAGATATGACAAAATCTGGGCTCCTTTCCTATCCTTTATGACATGATTGGATATAGCCTTGACCTGCTCGTTAAGAATGTTTCATGTGATGTATCATCTTAAAGGTTCTATGTAAATAGGCATGAATTTATTATATATTGTATTTCTAAAATAAGTGCTCTGCTAGTCTAAACACACGACCAACCCCTTTAAATAATTTTGGTTATTTTCACGTGTGGGCCTACATGTGTGCTAGTATGCACCACGTTGCTTGCAACTCTAGGATGTACTGTATAGTGCTAACATGGGCAGGTCCACACTGATGTATGTCTTGTTAATTTCTTCTGTATTACTTTTAGTATGTTATTTATTTCCATTATCTGTATTATTTTTCAATCTTTTATGTTTGTTTGTCAGTCCATGTGTAGGGGGGATGAGGGCTAGGATGTGGGTGTATGAGATTGGGAACATGCTTGGGGGTGTGGGAATTGGCAGGCAGGTGTGAGTACATTTAGTGTCTGTATGAATTGTGTTCTTTTTCTGCTCGCCTGTTTCTGTCTTTATGTAAAACCCTCAATAAAAAGAGAATAAAAAAAAAAAAAAATGTATTGCACTATATGATAACCAGTGCTTGGTACGCATATGAATGTCTTTATTTTTATTCAGCAATTGCATTACTTGGACTGTGGCATTATTATATTTCCTTCATTTTTGTGTGTCAGTGCATTTGTGACCCGTGTGATGTTCCATCCATGAATAAATCTATTAAATCTCTATTAAACTGAATCCTTGCATGGTTAGTCATGAATAGGCCAAATCAGTTCCTTCTCCTTTGTACCGCCACACACTCGCCTCATTAGAAAGCCAATGATACAGGCAATGGACAAGTGGCACTTGAGGTTGTCAATGTACAGTATGTGCAGACAGACTGACAATTACATGAGCGGCACAACAAAGAGCAGAGGGGAAAGGACAGGTCAAAGGCTCCCCGTCCAGAGGGCTGTGTCGTCCTCCTGTGTCCTTTCACTTCACACGCCCAAAGAGAGGTGTTGTTCTCCCTCCAGTTTCCACACACTGGACTGACTTGATCTAATCCTATCAAGCCTGTGTAACAGTGAACATACGGTACATAGTGTACAGAACACACTGTGCTGTTTGACTGCTAGGACGAACTCTGATAACTGTTTGGAAAGGCACCGGTCTGACGAAGGTTGACGTGGACGTTAATGCACAGTAGCTTATATTTGTATACTTTTGTTAGTTGTATCCCACTACAAAGTCAGTTTGTACAACTCTTCAGATTTTGGATGGTGACTCAGTCCTCAGAGGATAAGAACGGTTAGATCTCTCTATCTGAAACTAATTCGACCGAAATCATTTGTATGCAAGGCTGATAGCTATAGGTGAGGAATATAGAGCAGACTGGAAATTCGCCATACACCGCATAATATAATTGTCATTATAGGAAAATGTTTTATATGGTGTGGCAATTATTAAGCTGAAGCCCTCAGGATCTGCAATTCCCAGCTCCAATTCAGTCCTTTTTGCACTGCCATCCAAGTTCAATCAGGACTTAAAATGACTCTAGAAGATTGAAAGGAAAATTATACAGCATTCTTCCATCCTTCACCTCTAAACCAATTCCCATTGCAATTTGCTGTAATTTACGGTATGGCCCCTTTGACTCATAATTTTTTAGGGTCATGAGGCTTCCGTAAGCGAGTACCAACTCAAAGTGTTGGCTAAGAAGTTTTTTGGTAGAAGCACAGCAAGTTTAGAGCCTGTTAATGCTGAGAACATTGTTGCAAACATCCAGGAGCGTCATGGAACTTAACATAATACTTAACTTAATATAATAATAATACAACAACAGCAACAATAACTTGATTTATACAGCACTTATCAAAAAGCCATTAAAAAATATATATATATATATATATATATATAAAATGGATACTGGGACAATTGAGAAACACACTGGAAACACATTCAAAATAAAAACACATTTTTAAAATAAAAATATAGCAACACAGTTAACAAAGTACGTTTTTTAAGAAGTGACGTAAAAGATGATACAACATTTGCTAGCCTCAGTTCTTCAGGCCGGGCGTTTCACAATGCCACACCCTTTGGGCCCTGATGGCAAAAGAAAAGAACAACTACCTTTAGTCTCGAGTCTAGACTGAGGATCACAGGAAGACGTCCCCAGTGTAGCTAGGGACCAGACCTAACTGTGTTTCAAACATGGTTGCCCAAATCTTGAAATCAATGCTTAATCTAACCTAATCTAATCAGTGGAGAGATGCAAAAATTGCCAACTGCTGCATTTTGAATGAGCTGGAGACACGAGAGTGACTTTTGACTGGAGCAGGAATAAAGAGAGTTGCAGTAGTCTAAACAAGACGAGACAGAAGATGACCTTCTTTAAGTCTACAGAAGATAAAAACAACCTACATATGTTTTGTCTTTCAGTTTCAGGAAGCAGGACGGCACTTCCCTCTTTACCTGCTCTTCAAAAGGGAAGTCGCTGTCAGAAATCACTTCTAAAGATCTTGGCCAATGGGTTTGTGTTGAAAGACAGTCTGCCAAAACATACAGATGAGCAACAGACTCACCAACACTAACGTCACTAAGGGTTTTTTTTAGTGGTTTGTTACAATGAAACCTGTTTTATCCTGTTCAGACACAGTGGTATAACACAAGACAAGAAGATCTGCTTGTCTTATACTTACTGTATAACACTATATATTTCCTCTTTTTGTGCACCATTTGATTGTGTATTAAATTGTATTTATGTCCACTGTTGCTCTGTGACGCACTTTGTGATGACCCTGTGTGTTGAAGGTGCTTTATAAATAAATCAAATCTGACTTGACTAAGAAAGGAAACACGTGAATCTGAGTAATAGGAATGGAAATGAATGAACAACTGGGTTGTAAGCTATGTCAGAAATATACTGTATTTAGCAACATCAAGAGGAAGAGAAATAGAATAGAAGAAGTAGAATAGAGGAAATACTCTATTTGTCATTTGTGGTGACCTGGAAGATGTGTCTGTGTCATCTCAATTGACCTATATTGGCATTTATTTATTTATTTATTTATAATGGCATTGAAATTTCTGGGAAAATCATCTCAAATAACAGGCAGACCTCTCATGATTGGATGGTAATACCCTTTGCACAAAAGATGCCTATTTAAATGATGTTAATCTGGTTTGAGAATTTGTTTCCATGAACATTTTCTACCTGAAAAGGTCCAGCCCCTCGCCATGATTACTGCTAATCCACAGCCTGTTTCTCTATTAGTGTGATGATAAAAAGATTGGAATCAGCAATTAAACAAGGATTTGTGTGTTGCCAAGAACTCAACATGGACTGTACAACAGACACGAAAGGATATATATAAAGCATCCATTCTTTAGGTCAAGAGTCACGTTCAAAGCTGCTGTAAAAGTGTCGGATAGGTTGAAACATTCCATGTTAATGTGCCCAACAACCTCTTAAAGGAAAAATCCACCCTAAATCACTTTTACACTGTTAAAAAACAGCTATTGGTGATGTACCTTGCATCTCTTTGCCCATGTTGTTGTTTGGTGGGGGTATTATACTTATTTCTGCTTATAACTGACCAAACGCAGACATAACATCATGACTTTATTAGCAGAAATCTTTTCAGCGATCTAACACATAAACATCATGTTTTGGTGTCAGTCCGTCAGAATCAAAGAGCGAGGGCTTTTTTCTATAGACTGACCGCTTTGTACTGACCTTTGATTGGAAGCAACTAGTTCATGCCCCTTCTCTGAGAGTTGTTGAAAGGCATTCTGGGAAACATAAATCACTAAACGAAGTAGAAATAGATGAGGCAGGTTGAGGTGAAGTACATACACGAGTACATACATGATATCTAACAGTGGAAGAGTATGTGAGGCTGGATTTTTCCTTCAGCTGATCTAAATTCACTGTAAAGCCTGACCTTTCACGGCGCATTGCTTAAACAGGATCTCAGAGAGAGGTTGGATATGTTATGACATAGTTCAAGGACCATATTCTCATCCATATTCTTGAGCGGTTCTTTGTGGGGAAAAGGTTCTAGAAATACTGTAATATATAATAAAACACTTGAACTTCTAAATACGGCTCTTCATCTAAACTCCTACTTGAAGAAGCATTGCTGGTTCCATATAGCACCTTATGGCTTTACACAGAACTAAGTTGTTCCTCAGTGGTTCTGTGGTTCAAAAATAGCTCTATTATTGGTTCTTCTTGGTTCTAACGGTTCCACGTTCAGCTGGTTTTAGTTCTATAATGCTCTGGTTGTTCTAAGGCTGTAGGTTTCATTTCAACTGTGGAAGGGAAACACTCAGGATCAAACTCTGGGCAGCAAATCACGCTGACAGACTATGGGCATAGCAGTAGCCTCAATGAAACTCAATTTTTTCCCTGCACTTTGATAGAAAAAATTGAAGCAAAATATATGTTTACATAAGAAAAGTATGCAGGTATGAGAGAAAGTGCGGAGGATTGTTGTTCAACCTGAAATACACTAAGACTTTACTAAACTGAACTCTGATGGGCAAACAATCAAAACAAGAAACATGGCTGTCTGATTTGTTGTCAAAATGCTTTAAATGGCATTAAAATGAGATTAAAACAACTAGGGGAAGGGCTCTGTTTTTGTTTTTTTTTAAAGGGGAAGAGGTTGTTTGTGCTTGTGACCAAAGCCAAAGACAAAATGCGCTTCAGAAGAACTCCAACTTATAAAAACGCTCAGGGCTTCGCAGTGCAGCAGGCCGACCCGCCTGTCAGAAGCTGAACTCCAGCGCGGCGCGGGGCTTTGCACTAGTCCAAAAATGACAAATTTCTCCTTTGGGGGGATCAACAGAAAATCACAAAAATACATTCAAAAATGATTTAGAGGCACCCTGACATCACTGGAGACATGCGTAACCACTTGGAACGATTTACCCAGAAATCTCTGACCACGGCTTCTGCACCAGAATGAACATAAAAACATTTGGATCCAAAGGATTTCTTGACCATTCAGTCTTTATTGGGGTGGTTATATGGTCTTTGGAAGATTTGGGACGATTTTTTACTGCAAACACAAAACAAAATTCCAGTGAAATAAACAGAAATTCACAGGATTATATGATAAACTTGATAAACAAAGGTTTCCATTCATGCGTCCCACTTTACTTAAATGTAGGTTTTAACAGGCCACAAACCAAACCACACAGCACCCAGTCACTGTCAGACAGAACAGCAGACAATCAGCCTCGTCCCTCCCATCGGTTCAGGGATTGGAGGGCGGATTTATCAGTCAAGCTTGTGAGTTTAAAAGTTTAAATGCTATTTTGGTAAGCGGAGCGGGTATGGAGCGTAGGTCGAGAGGAGAGAGAGAGTCAGCACCTGCACCCAGTTAAACCCTCTTAATATCTGTCTGTTTTCAGTGGACGCTGGCAGACGAGCCCCAGGACTGAGTGATGCACCAGAGATGTGCACACACACACACACACACACACACACACACACACATCTTGTGGAGGACGCTGCCTGAGAAGAACAGTTGGACTTGCTCCTGATAAGGCAGACAATATTTTGCCTCATTCCCAAAAGGGATAATTAGTAGCAGCACAGGTGGTGCGCATTTCGGTTCAGGAGAATTTGTGTTTGCTTTTTCTTAAGTGTGCTGCTCAGTCCCAGAAGCTCCTCTGCAGTGTCCTTTCTTCCCTAAGAGACTCTGGATATGCATTTCACCCATTTATCACGTTTCCTTATTTATGAACAGAGAAAACTTTTCTGCTGTTTTGAGGGTATTGGAGAGCAAACTACCGGATTATTTTTCAACAAGTTGCGGCAACAAAGTTGCTCATAGAACAACAAAGGTGTCTGGCAGTGACAAGTGTCACCATTTTTGTCTTTATTGCATTTTACAAAGTGTTGCATTCATTTTCATTGTTTATAGTTGAATGTTTCTCAGTGAACAGGGAACAATTTGGTGCTCTGATGATACTGGGTTATTGTATACAAGGCATCTTTAAAACAGAGGTTCTACATTTTGCCCAAACTAAATCCAAATCCTCGTGATTATATGAGTCGAGGATCCCATGCTTGGGACTGTTAAACACCTCAGCTTCTTGGAAAATCATTAAAAATGATTTTATTGTGCAGATCAGTTTTCCATGGTTCAATGGAAATAGAGTGTATTGCTTTCCCACCATGATGCAAAGCACAATCTATACAATCCAATATACTGCAGGTCTGCCACCTCTTTTTGTGTTGCTGATTTTTGCTAGAGACTCAACAGCAGGTAAAAGAGTACAGTGGATGTTTTGTTTTGATAATCAGCCATGCGAGCCTCTATTATAGGCTCTCATCGCCCTGACACTTTGGCTTACCTTGATGAAGGTCATGGCCTCCTTGGCATTCACCTGTGTAACACCTGTGCTCGCTCTCCGTACGTCCTTCACATAAACCGGCGATGAAGAAGAAGGGCAAAGGTAACTCTCGTTCATCAGCCGCTGCTTTGAGACCAGCTGTGCTACAATGAGTCATACTGAAGAGATTGAAGAGATCCAGGGAGTGGCTAGGTAGCACTTGTAGCAGAACCAGGTCTCCACAGCTCAGAATGGACCCTTGAGTAACATTCTTTCCCAGGAACAAAAATGACCCTTCACCTTTAAAGCTACAAAAGTGTCACCTTGACGCTAACCAAGACCAAGGGGGATCTCCTCCACCAATCACACAACTCTCCTGAAATTTACAAGTTTTATCTACAAGCCACATCAGACTGCAGACCAGGATCTCCCTCACACACACAGACTCACACAAATTAAAATAAGATTTGTTTTTATCTGGACCAGAAGACTGAGTTCTATTGAATTGATGTTGGACAAATAGTCACATTAGATAATTAAATACATTTTGTATCATGTTACCAAAAGGATCAGGAATTGCTTTCTCCCTTCTCTTTTTAGTTCTGTAGGAAACCCCCACCTTTCTGGATAGAGCCATAAAAGTCATAAATCCATAAATTATTTTAATTTTTGGTTTAGTCCTCTTCTCTCCTCTCTACTTTGTATTTCCCAATGTCTCCAATGAGTTTTTAGAAGTGTGAATTATATACTAAATTGGTTAATCATATGTTTAAGTGTTTTAATTATCCTCCCAATAGTTGGACCCAGTTATTCCCCTAAGACCACACTGCTACCTAAGGTCTGATTATATTTACCCATTCTTGGCCCCCACATCGATAATTATGTTTTATTTCATTGTTTCCCTATATCAACCACCAAAGTTACTATGTATTCGTGATTTGAATATTAAGATTATAAGTATGTATCTAGGCTATTCTGCTAAAACAACTCAGTTCACAGAAAAGTTTGAACAGTGAAAGTTTTATTGTCTAATCATGTTTCATGTAATTGTTTTATGCAATCCATGAGTGTTTGTTTACAGGTTTCATAATGTTCACCGATTGACAACAGTAATTGGTTGAGTATGTAAAATCCAAACATGTTATTCTAAATCTTTATCATTACATAGGCTAGTTACTAAAGTAGTTGAGAGAGGTATCCTCATGTGTCTCTCTGTCTTATCACGGGCGCTGCCTGTCTCCAGAACAAAGAAATGTAGGCGGAATCTCCAAAACCGCGCGAAGTATCTTTTTACACTGCAAAACCCCACCTTGGAATTCGGAAAAACTATAAAACTCTGAGTTCTTTGTCACCTTGTGCGCTTCATGCCCCGAGCTTCATACTGGAAGCTACGATGCCGATCCAAACTTAGAGAACTAAGTGCTTCACGCCCCGAGCTCTATGCCACGAACGCCGACACCAACTCCATGACCAACAAGCCAAGACTTAGCACGAGCGGAGATTCCAATCTCGCTGCCTTGTAGCTACTCTTTGTCACTAATGTCATCCTGCCTTTTTACAAGCCGTCCATACTACGAAGTTGAGCCTCGCTTTTATCATCACCAGAACCGCGAAGACTGTTATTCGTTATTTTAAAGTTATTTTAAGAACCAGTTGTTAATCTGTTTATTAGTAAAAGTTAGAGAAGCCAGAAGCTGACCACCGACCAGCCTGCCGAAGCCTCCTGCTCCATCCTGCCTGGAGTCCGGTCGACAGCGGAAAGCCAGTCGCAAGGACATCCACCTTTGCACCACCTTACTTATCTGAGCTAATTATACCCGGCACGCCCTCTCCGCTCTCTCAATGCTGGTCTCCTGGTCATTCCCTCAGCTAACAAAAAGTTGGCTTCAGAGCATTTGCCTACCGTGCCCCTTATCTGTGGAATGGACTTTCATTACATGTTAAAGAAGCAAGCTCAGTTGAAATATTTAAATCAAGACTGAAAACCCACCTTTATTCTCTTCATTACAGCCTACCCTAGAATTACAACTTAGTCGGGTCCATCACCTTTTCAAACATCCTTTTAATGTTGATGTTTTCAATGTGGTTGTTTTATTTAACTATTTCATTTGCTTGCTGTATGTTTTGTCCTATATATTCTTTTAATTGTAAAGTGTATTGGGACCAGTGCCTGAAATGAGCCGGTACTCACCGGTAGGCTACTGAGTACCGGGACTTCTGATTTTTGTCCACATGAGTACCCTTACTTCTTATTCCGTACCGCCACCTCCTGGTACGCCTTAGTTGAATGAAGAGAGTATCCGTATGAAAAAAGTGCGCCATAGACTTGATAGGGCTTCATTTAAGCAGACAGCATACAGACTGAAGGCAGCGCTCCGCTCACACACGGTGAGTCAAACTGCAGCCGAAAACAAAGCTGCATAGATCAAGTGAAGAGGTGTCACTCTGGCCCTAAATTAAATAGCCTCTTGTAATTACGTGTTCTGCAAAATTAAAACCACTCTACTGACGTTTTGCCCCGCAAAGGCAGATTGTAAAGAATATAATGGCTTACATTCTGATGCAGGACTTTGTGGGCAAAACGACAATGGAATGATATTAATTGTGTAGAAAAAAAAACAAAAAACATTTATATTGTGAGCAGAGTGATGCCTCTTCACTTGATCTGATGGAGCAGAGCAGTCAGTGGAGCACAGGGCCGTTAAAGTGTCAATCATGAAGAAATTCATGGTAATCAAACGCCAATATGTCCAATCAACACTACTGGTCAGGTGCCAATAGAGAGAGAAAAGAAAATAGAGGATGTGCAAGCACAAATGAAAGGTATGTTATTGCGCCAAGGAGGAATAAATGTACAAGTTACATACCGTAATGCTAGTTTTCTTATATCATGACTGTCAACAACAAAAGGTCAATATTGCTTTGTTGCTACTACCTCCAAAAAGCACAGACAGCTGTGTCCGTCAGTTATATAAAGACAATATTGGCCTCTGTCTATTTGCATCAGTCTTCTGTATGCTTGTAAGTAGGCCTATGTAATCTTTCTCTGATGTAATCTTTCTCTGATATTATTACAGCACTAACCCAGCACATTTTTCTGTGTTGATTTTTTTTTAAAATAGCAAGGTAGGTTAGGACTAGTTGTTTTGCAGCTAAACTGACTGCAGTCTTGTTTCATTTTCAGTTGGTTTTATTGTAGCATATATGCAATATTATACTTGTATGTAATGAAATGCATACACAAATACATTTGAAGTGGGATATATTACCAAGATGTGCGTATAAATATAAATATGTCCAAGACACATGCGATGCTCATGTCATGCAACTGCTGAATTAGGGTACTGGCACCTTTTTTGGTCCAGTTTAGGCACTGATTGGGACCATGCTTCATGGTGATTCTGCACTTAAATAAACTGATTGATTGATTGATTGATTGATTGAAAGAGCGTCTTTTTCCAAAGACCCGCTCCAATTCCATCGTTTGCCGTTGCCAGGCGACCCGACTATTGCCGAGCTTACCAGACCCGCTGATGTTCGGGAAACCAGCTTCTACACGGTCGAAACCTCCTGATGGACCCGGCAAGTAGGCTGAAACATTTTCCATGTCTTTCTGCTGAGAGTTGATGCAAAAGCTTTACTAAAATGATCACTTAATCCAATCAGGAAAGTTAGTATAGTCTGATTGATCCCTTAGAGCGACCCGCCTCGTTTCTCCGGTTTATTGATCTAAATTGACATAGGCTAACACTGTTTACTGTTGCCAATAATTATCCCTAATTCTCATTTCATTTTCATTCCAATATTCCTTTCCTTCTCATTTTATTTTAATTTCATTCTCATTTTATTTTATTTCATTCTCATTTCATTATTCAACCTATAGTTCAGTGTTTTGTTCTGGTTTATCATCTGTCCATTTGTCACACATTTCACCCGTTTCATGTATTACATGGTTTGTTTGTTTGTTTGTTTGTTTGTTTGATTGTCTAGTACAGTGGTTCTCAACGTGGGGTCCGGGGACCACCTGTTTTGATCATAGTGTCATCTCTCTACCTACAATACAGATAGTCATGGGATTCTGGACAAAATCATATCTGACAATAAAAATATTCTCAGATTTGGGTTCAATAGACAAAATCTCATCAAATGGGGGTCCGTGGTCCTAATGTGGACTAAAGTAGGGGTCCATGATATGAAAAAGGTTGAGAATCACTGGTCTAATAGGTAGTTAATAAATATATTCATTCACTATAAAGTTGGTTGTTCTGTATTTCCTTCTCTGCAGAGAAAAGTAATCCCTGAACTGAAAAGATCTCATGATCTTCAGATTGATGACTGATAGCCAAGTAAAGGTCTGTTTTTCCTTCATCTATGAAGGTGGTGCCCCTACGAGTGTAATTTGATATCTTGATCAAAGTTTCATATTTCCATACCTTTACTAAATTCTAAATTCAATATTTTCGACTCTACACGGTACACACTCTCAGACAGCTTTGAAGAGAGTGTGTGTGTGTGTGTGTGTGTGTGTGTGTGTGTTTATGTGTGCATGCATGCATGTGTTTTGTATTTGAATGTGTTTGTAAGTGTGTGTGTAGTTGTTTGTGCTCTTCTATCACTGATTTACTGTAAGACTTCCAGTACAGGGTGAGCTCCTTTTTGATGATATACTGTAGTAAGTGCTGTTAACCACTGTTTGTGTGTGTGTGTGTGTGTGTGTGTGCGCGTGTTTGTGTGTGCCTGTACAAGGTGAGCTCCTTTTTGATGATATACTGTAAGTGCTGTTAACCACTGTTTGTGTGTGTGTGTGTGTGTGTGTGTACGTGTGTGTGTGCGTGTGTGTTTGTGTGTGGGAAAATGTGCATGTTTTTGTATTTTCCTGTGTGTGTGTGTGTGTGTGCGTGTGTGTGTGTGTGTGTGTGTGCGCGCATGTGTGTGTGGGTGTGTGTGTGCCTACATGTGCATACTGAACTCATCCAACCCAATTTGGAAGACACAATATTTGAGCTGAAGCTCAGGCAACCTTGAAGGTTATTGTCTCTCGTCTTTTCTAAACACGGCGTGGAAGCTTGTTTCATGAAAGAAATATTATCCCCTGCCTGCAGCTGCAGTAACAAGCCGGAGTCGAACGTCTGTAAAGTGGATTCAGTTGTTCTGAAAACCCACTGAAGGATGAATTGAATGATGGACAGGTAGCGAAAATGGTGTTGAGTCCTCTCTGCCATCGTCTGCGTCTGATGACTCAATTTGTCTTATGGAATGGCAAAATCAATTCAAGAATCAAACTCTTTCTTTCCAGTGACGCAGTTTTTTTAACAGTACCTTCTTCTTCTTCTTTCACTGATCTGTTGTTACTCGTAAAATGGATACTGAGTAATCAAGTTGACAAGGGCTCTGATGTGCTGTTGAAGCAGCTGCTAATAAAGCCCATGCACGTTCACACACACACACACACACCCCCCACACACACACACACACACATACACCCACCCACGCATTCCAGGCACGAGAAGCCACTTCACACCCCTCCACATATCAGGCTTCAGACGCGGCCCAGGGGAAGGAGGTGAGAAGGGGAAAGCTGGTGTCAGTATTAATTGCTTCTGATGATGAGGGCTCAAACACTACAACAGACTCTGGATAAAAAGGGGTAATCATATATTTTTTTCAAACATTTTTTTTTGTTATTGGCAACCTTATTTAGAGGGCAGGAATTTTCATGTCAGATGAAGAGAAATCTATACTCTGATAGTGATTTACACACTGCGACTTCCTGTATGTTTGCCTACATCACTGAAATGAAACAGACCACACACACAACTTAAAATGATTGCAAATCTTACACCATTCATAAAAACATATGCTTATCAAAAGTTGATTTTTTGTTCGTTTTTTTCTTCCCATGCTATTGTATTTGAACTGGTTTTTTTTAAGGGGATAAAAAAAAGAAGCATTGAAAACCCCATTTTCCCCAAACTTTCCAATGACCTGGCAACCCAGGGGACAGAGCCTGGAGATGGATTATTAGACGTTCAAGCCCTGTAGTGGCTGAACCCCTTTTGCTTTTTTCATAGTTTTATTCTAATCCTACATTTTTGCAGTTTCCTGTGAGATGGTACATGATAGAGACATGGAAAATGTGGCCCCAACTGGCCAAACGGTGGTGCTATAAAAAAAATGTAGACCTTGAAAGCCCATAACTCACAAATTGTAAGTCTGATTTACACCAAACTATATTCATCTCAACATGCTCTACAACTTTGCCAATTGGATTTTAATTATTTGAAAAACATGTATAACATTTCCTGCAGGCCACTGACCTGATTACCACCAAACTTTTCAGGAACCATCTACTGACCAAGGTTTTTACTTTGATCACATATTTGGATAACTTTATTCATTTGTCTAATATTAAACACTGAAGTTGTAAGAGGGTGTGGCCTACCACCAAAGGGGTCATGACCTCAAGACAGCTTGTCTGATTAACATGAAATTTGGTAGATCTATTCCATAGGCTATGCTAAGCATAAGGATCAGCCATTTTGAAATCAACCAATAGGGGGCAGCACAAATGCCAAAAATGTATATCTTATAATTGGGTTAGGGTTAGGGTGCATATATAGTAAATGTTAGGACATTTAGTGTATATGCTCTGGGGCCAAGTTGTAGTCCTAGAATGAAGTTTGGTTGTGATTGGTCAATGTAGTCGTAGCCTATCGCATAATGTCCTCTAACTCAAGATCAAATCACTTTGAAAGTCTTTTGGATCTCTGTCTGGAACATGCACACCAAATTTATCCAAATATGTCAAAGCACAGCGAGTTGGCCACGCTTTGGATGTTAAAGCCATTATCCCTTATTGATTTTCCTTATTATGCCACTTACTATACCAATCACAACGGATGAGATGTAGATAAAGTGAAGCAGACGAGTTAAAGAAGGATTTTTAAGCTTTGACACAATTGAGATGTGGATTGTGCAAAAAGGGGCTGCAACTTAATATGAAGAAGATGCACCAAATATTTCATCAGTGTAGACTCCTGATGCCCTTAAATCCTTGACATCAGGGCTTGAACCTCCTAATCACAGCTAGCGGCTATATTTTTACCTCTGATTCACCTCACAGATTCAGAGTTAAACTCCTGCCTCCTGCACTGCATCCCCAGAAATGAATAATTTTCCCAGAGAATCTTTGGCCTCATCTGAAGAACATATAAGTCAAGTCAGCTGACTCTGACTAGTATTAGCAACTAGTTTTCCTCTGAGGAAACGGTAATGAGACCTGGAGAGCTGAAGGGAAGCATGGCTGGCGGCGGTGCCCTAAACAGGAGAAGGTGTGACAAGCGTGGCATTTGCATGGCATTTAATCCCTGTCAGCTCCAATTTGGACCATCATCATACCCCATTGTGTCAGAACCTGAGAAGGCACTAGTGGCTGGGGAAGGGACAAAGTAGGCCAGCTCATTGCCAAGTAACACACACACACACACACACACACACACACATACACACACACATACACACTCACACACAATATCATACTCACACCTTTCCGCAGTACATTACTTTTTCACATTAGACAATACCCACACACTATAATTATACAGTCACATGTACAAAAACATACATACTCTTTGTCTCTCTCTTTCACACGCACACACACACACACACACACACACAGATTTGTGCGTGAGTATGCAGAGAACATATTTGAACACATTTAGAGGGGAGCACAAAAAACAATGATGCAACACAATGTATATCCTGTGTAATGAACTCAGTCACAGAGTTATTTGTGCGTATGTGTGTGTGTGTGTGTGCGTGTGTGTGTGCGTGTGTGCGTGCGTGTGTGTGTGCGTGCGTAGCGAAGCAGAACAACATAATCTGGCCTTGTTAACATCTCCCTGATATCTGAGTGATACAGCGTTTTCCTTCGAGGGCTCTTCAGAGACTCGTGTTCGCCTCCGAACAAAACAAACTCAGCAGCACAAGGTCTTCACCGGAGGACTGCAGCAAGGCAAACTAACGGTTTTTGTTGTTTCTGAAAAAGAAAAATAACCTTCATCATTCTGTATCCCTCCGTTCCATTATAGTTGTCGCAGTCTGATTGTCCATTTGTTACATAATTGAGAGGAAATTTCATATTGCCGTAGCAGTATAGCACTTCTATTGTGGAGCTGATGAACAGGTAACATCCAGGCTGAGGACAGCTAACTGAGCTTGACTGGATAAATGGATCGATGTGCTATCTTATGTTTGGGAAACTTTACTTTATTTATATAGCACCTTACAAAGTTACAAAGTGCTTCACAATAAAAACTAGACTTAAAAACATAAGATCACATATCACACATCACACAGACAAAAACAGAAAACCAGACAATTTTAAGACAACGAAACAGCAAAAATAGTGAATCAGACGATCGGACATCAAGAGGAAGACTGTTCCATAGTTTCAGGGCAAAGACGGAGGATGCACAGTCCCCCCTTCAGTGTAAGCCTGGCCTTTGGGAGAACCAGCATGTAGTGTCTGGAATGTAATTACAAAAATTTAAAAATGAATCCTGAGACCTGATCACCAAGATCCACATGGCTTTAGTCAAATTTTAGATGACCTTTTTGTGGAGGTTTTGTTGTCAAATTTTGTTGAGGTCTCTGAAAAGTAATAATATACACTACCAGTCAAACATTTGGAATGTACTGTGTTTTTCATTATCTTAAAGCCATTTTGATCTAAAGGCTTAAGCTTAAATGCTTGAAACTTCTTTTTTTTTAGACAAATATAAATAGTTGAAGTTGAGGCCTTTGTATGAAGTTCTTTCCAAAGCCTTTGCCTTTCCATCAAGACAGAGGGTGGCTACATTAAAGAATCTAAAATATAAGACTGTTTTGATTTAACACTTTTTTGGTCACTGCATAATTCCATTTGTGTTATTTCATACTTTTGATGTCTTTATGTCTATTATTCTAAAATGTGAAAAATAGTAAAAATAAAGAAAAATGCATGCGTCTATATTTTGACTGGTAGTGTACATAGTAGGCCCCATACATTAGAGGATGTACTGTTAAGTGGTTACTCGCTAGGGGCTTATGCAACATCGCTGGCTCTGACACAGTCATGTGACTTCAACCCTTGATCGTGGATCATGAATGTGCCGCAACACTCCCACTGGGTTCTATTTGATGTAACTTGAAAGGAGAATGGGAAGGTGATAGTGAAGTGACTTTGGGAGGAGAATGGAAGAGGTGATGGGAAGTGGAAAAAGACAAATGACCTGAGGAAGAGAAGATGTGAAGCTGGTGATGCGCCCAATACGAGGAGCGTGATGTTCAGATGGTTTTGAGACAGGATGTGACCAGTTTTCTGTGGTATAGGAAAATAGGTTTGGAGTGCTGTGCCTAAACAGGATACTTTTACCAGGAAATTAGATTAATGGAATATGAGAATCAACTCAACTTTCATCGTGGACTTCGAAAAAGAGATGTGGGAGCTGGGAGTGAAGATGAATGGTACTTTTTAAACATCAAGAGGCAGGAGGGAACAGCACTATATCAGGTTTATGGGTACAGAGTGTGCTCTTAAACCCCATGGAAGCCACTCTCTCTCATCACTACTAAACCAGCGATAAGAAGATATGCTCCATCTGTCACAGCGGGGTTCTACTTGAGTTTTATTGGCTATTTTGAAGCTTGACAGCGTTCAAAAAGACACAAGATAGTGTCCATTCAGGCTGTTTGTTGGTTATTTCCTGATTGATCATGTGTGCTTAAAATTGGATGGGAAGTATGATTCACGACTGAGCCAACAATTACAAACCATTACAAATAAAGCCTATCTATGAAGTAAATCCTGTTTTGACAAGCAGTGGAAAATAAGGGTGATAGAGAGGACAGGAATCAGGTGATACAGTTCACCATATCTGTTGTATTATTGCCTGCTGAAAGGCTTAGTGTGTGTGGCCCAGTACAGTAAATATGACAGAGGGGTCTGTGGATTAGTAGGCCTTAGTTTCCCAGTTACAGACGAGGACAGAGTCGATAACCTGGCAGCTGAGTACACAGCACGCTCCATGCTGCAGCAGCAGACCGGCTTACATAAATTCCATTCATTTGTAGCTTTTATACCTCAAAGCCCTGTTCTTGTGTTTGATCCCTGAATCCACAGACCGTTGTCAATAGCAGCATCACATCCGCCTCGCCGCTGAGCATGTCGGGCTTCTGTTTAACGTGAGATGAGCCGTGTGTGCCGGGTTAAATGAATCTGATTATTCTAAACAGAATAGCGCTCCTTAGTGTAGTCTTAGTGCACTTAGAGCACTCTCTGGGTCTGAAAAAGACAAGTACAGCATCAATTAACACACACACACACACACAAACTTACAGTATAGTATGTACAGAAGCGTTTAGTTGTTTTTTTCTCTTTCTTTTTTTTTTATTCCTTTGAGATATCTTTTTTTCATGAGTTGAACAAGACATATGGGATGGATCTCTCTCCAGCAACTGAGCTTTGGTTTATAACACATGATGATCTACAGCGAATGGTAGGGACATTTACAGGAGAAACACGGCCGATCTCATCTACAGATGCAGGATAATAAAAAACAGTGTTGCTAACTGCAGCTTGTTAAACAAAACATAGTCACGCTAATCTGTTTATTTTTCTTTGTTATCTAATATATGTATTTATTATTAATACTTTCTTTCATTTAATCAATTTCATTATTTTCTTATTTCTTTATATGCCTCATTGGTTTTTGTAGTGTAATGGGTTTTTTGACTGTTTATATATTTTATTATTTGATTTTTATTTGTGTGCCATTGTTTTCTTTTTTTCTGTTTCTCTTCAGTTTCTCTGTATGTTTACTAGATTCATGTGTGGTTTCTGTGTAGTTTGTCATTGATTATATAAATACAAAATAAAATGATTGAAATAAACTGTTTATTAACCATTAGTAAGCTAATTAGTATTTCTAATAATAAATATATACATTTATTCATAAAGACTCATACTCTATACTATAAAGGTTAATAAGCAGTTTGTTGTCAACAGGATGAAGGAAAGAAAGAAATAACAATTGTACATGATGCATGTTTGTACTGTACATGATTTATACATCATTAAACATAATGTAGGCCTATATGTAGGTATAATTATGCATGCATAATTATGCATTAGCAGGTAATGATGTACAAATGATGTACCAGAAATATTATTCTTCACTTCCAGATATAAAATTTTAACCAAAGTCATAATGATGTACTACACAGTTACAAATATTCATCATATGATAAGTAACTCATGTAATTTAATGCGTCATTAACTCATAGTTTGTTAAGGCTTATACATTTTCATTATTCCAAAGTATCGCCACTAATGCAACAGGTCACATAGAAGTTTTATAACTGTCTTAGGAAGCGGACCTGTGTCATATAAACCTCAGTGGGGATTTGTAATAGTGAAACGCAAAAATGTATACTTTCCTTTTTGTCTCACTTAGTAACTGAGAACATTATCTTTCTTCTTTTTTTTTAACACAAAGAGGTATAGCCTAACTTATATATGAAAACGTGGTTGCGTGTGCATACATCATGCTAAAACAATACTGCTCCTCCCTGCTACCTCATATGCAACCTGCACTCCGGCCAGTAAATAATTCTGCTCTAAACTGCAGTACGGGACCGTAAGCGTTTGATCTAAGTCGGAGCTCTGCAGGAGTGATGGAGCTGGAGAGAGTGCACACTGAAACTGGTCGAGTGTAATGGCGCTTGACAGGGATATTAATATTTCAGAAGCCACAGAGGAGAACCTACTGCACCCTGCTGCCAGCCTGCTAAAAATGGACCTCTTGCATCCCTCCCATAGGCTGCATTTGTGCTTTAGCTGAAAAAGGCCCAAACTGATTGAAATTACTCTGCTAATTGTAATGTAATCAGGATACACTACATTAGTGATTTTTGTAAAATTTAATTGATGACAGCATTAAGCCTAGTTTGTCTCTTAAAATCGCTTTCAGCAGCCAATCCAATGCTATGCTACCCATTGTAAACCAGTTAATACACACTCAGTATATGCACTGTATCAATGTATAACTGTTCTTAAGACTGGCAGCCTGGTGGATCAGTGATTATCATTGTCATAAGACGGACGCGGGTTTGATTCCCGGCCTGTTCTGTGTGGAGTTTGCATGTCCTCCCCATGTTCTCATGGGTTTCCTCGCACAGTCCAAAGACGTGTTAGTCAGTGGGACTGGAGACTCTAAATTTTTTAAGGCATGAATGTGATTGAGTGTTTGTGTTTCTGTGTTAGCTCTGTGATAGACTGCCGACCTGTCCAGGGTGTTCCGCTGCCTTCTGCCCAAAGCATGCTGGGACAGGCTGCAGCCCCCTGTGGCCTCGAGAAGGAACAAGAGGACAAAGAAGAAAATAAAGAAAATTAATGAGTGTTCCTAAGAGTTACGAATTGCATTATGCCTGTATTGGCATTAAAGCAGCAATCTCTATTATACGAATAACAACCTATATGCAGATGACACTGTATTACCATGAACTAAGGATGTCTAAGAATAAAGACTCCATTTAGGCAACATCAGCACATCAGGAATCACACACACTGTAGAACGTAATGCATATAATACTGACAACACAATACTTATAGGTAAATATATATATAGTTATAGTTATTATATATATTTATAGTACTTTTTTAGAATGAGTTTTAAGTTTTATCTTAAGCTACACTGCAAATTTAGTCTAATGTCCTCAGCGAGTTTGTTCAAAAGAGGCTAAAATAGCAAATATTGACTATGATTCATTTTTAATTTAGACTTTGACTCAGACAAAAATAAATCAAATTCATCATGGACAGCAACAGTCATTTCAATGCACTTTTAAGACAGGTAACAGCCAGGTGTCTCATTCCTGAAACTATGTGGATCTTATATCAATTTAAAGTTAATCATGACTGAAATGATCTTATTAGTCCATCCTCACTTCAGCAAAGCGCTGCCTGCCTTCCCTCAGCTACTGGTCTTTGCTGCATGACAGAGAGAAGTGTCAATCAGGCTTTTAGCTGACCAGTGTAATTAGGTTTAGGCACGGGCTTCAGCTCATCCACCTCAAACTTCAAGGACCTCGGAGGACTCAGGACTCCTGAGAGGTCCTAGATCTTCTTACGGCTCGCTGCCTCCTTGTAGTCTTGTCGTCTCTGTGCCCTAGCTTCCCTCTCTTAAGGTTCATACACATACTGCCTCAATAAATGTTACTGTAGATACCATTATTGTGAAGGGCATTGTGTGAAGTTCTGTTTTTTCTGTATTTTAGACGATTCAGTGGGTAGCAAGACCATTTATAATATATATTTGTCATACAGCACTCCTTGGAAAGATCAAATCATTTAAAATAAATACCACACATATAAAGGCCAGCATACAGCACCACGTGGAGTCCATGATCAAACAGTTGGTCACAGGGGTAAAGGAGGATCGGCAAAAGACTCTGTCCTGGGAATCAAGATTCCTTGTTGAATTATTGGCGTTAGGCTTATTGGTTTGTGTCAGTCGTGGTTTTCTCAGTGGAACTCGCCCCCAGAAACGTACACAGCTACAATTAACAGATTAAACAACTGTCACATGGTTGAAACAGCAGGAGTCAACCCCTCCGTCCCCACCATGTCAGCCTTTATTTTATCTTCATATTTCACTTGCAAAGTCCCTGAGGAAGAGGACCAGTCATATGGGCTTTGATTTTCCTCTCTCTCTTATCTCACTCTCTCATGTTTGCCGGACAGACAGCCATCACATTCTACTTTTTTTTGGCATGGAGACAAGCTTTTGTTCCCCTAAGAAAGCTCACTATTTGTGACAGACTGGACACACCTGCCCAGAGGAATATCTTTAGTCATGCTGGTATTGGAGGAGAAACTTTATGTCGGCAACACTTAAAAACAAAATTTTTGAATTGTGTCATTCACTTTTATTCCAGCCACAACTTTTGCTTTCAAGCTAGCGACTTCACATGATGAAATGCAGTTTCAACCTTTAAAGCACTCCAGTTCTTTTTTTTTTTTTAACTAAACTGTGTAACATTGAAATGTCACATCTGGGCACTGCAGTTTACTTTTTAATTGTTAAATACTTCCTTACCAAAAAGAAATTATACAGACCTGGAAAATCCATTTCAGATAGTGAATTTATTTATTAGATTTCACCCTAGAATTGTTCAACATTTTTTCAGGCTCATATAAGAACATAATAATCGTAACATTTCAGTGAGTGACAGAACACAACAAATATCAGTGATGACATGATGAGTATTTAAAAAACTCACTGAATTTGTATATACTGTATATCTCTTATATTGAGCATGTGATTTCTCCATAAAATCTAAAGAACAGAACAGAGGCTGAAACTAAGGCTGCCTTGACAACATCTCATCCATTATAATGGTGCGTACGGCAGGCGACCGCTCTGTGTCTCCCCTCATCACACTGTGGATCCAGGGCAGATATGTGGAGATCTTCATATAGACTGCATACTTGTCCCTCCTGCAGGACCTGTCAAAGGACAGGATCCCCGCCGCATACACTGCACCGCTTTCAGGGTCTTTGACAGCCAGAGCACCTCCTGCGTCGCCAGTGCAAACATTTTCGCCATACTTGCTGAGTCCTGTGCAGAACATGTTGTCGTCCACGACTGGCATGCGCTCGGTAATGTTATACATTTCCTTACAGCAACTGTGATTGGCCAGGGGCAGCACTAGGTGTTTGAGTGAGTTGGCGTAAGTCAGGAGGGCGCCAAAGCCCCAGCCAGCGATGGCCCCTGTCCCCTCTACAGTGTCCCCCAGGTCCTGGCCTCTCTCTGGCAGAGGGATGGGAGTCATCTTATCCCCCACAACCACGGGATCCTTCAGCTGGATCAGAGCCAAGTCGTTTTCCCAGTTAGACTGGTTCTGGAAGGCTGGGTGGAGAACCACCTAGGAAGAATGGCAAGGTAAGGTCTGAATTAGGGTTTTGGCCTTTAATTCATCTGTCCACTGTCATTGCTCTACAACAACGTTGTCGGTTGAAAACCT
Organism: Centroberyx gerrardi; assembly: GCF_048128805.1. NCBI lineage: Eukaryota > Metazoa > Chordata > Actinopteri > Beryciformes > Berycidae > Centroberyx > Centroberyx gerrardi. Next base: position 12,716,334 of record NC_135997.1, read on the forward strand.
TGTATCTCCAACATGTCAGCTTCTTGTTTTTAGTTTGATGACAATGCCATTTTTGAGTTTATCTTGATTTGAAAAGATTTCATAAACCCTCAACCCATAGAGGAGCATGTAATCCTTCAACTGAAGTTAAAACCTGAAAATCACCAAGTGGGGTTACAAGGTTTTCACTCAAAAGTGACGATATATTCCTGCACTGTATACTCATTTTACAACAACAGTTTTAAGGCTTTTTTAAGGCTTTCTTTGACCTCCATCCTGATGTCTTACTTGCTCACCTTTTCGACTGCAAACTCGTTGGAGGAATTCGCTTCTGCGCGCTCAGTGATGCCCAGGTAAACTTTAGGAATGGTGGGATCTTTTCCCCGAGTGTCTTGGTGATTCTTTATGACAAACAGGTTCCTGCCACTTGTCAAAACCCAGCGGTCAGAGATGAGAGCGCCTCCCGCAAAGCCTCCATCATACACACTGTCAGCCAGATAGACCATGGCCTGCCAGGGAACACGAGGTGCCAAGGTCCCCCCAACCATACGCTTGGAACGCGTTTCTGACCTGAGGGCTGGGATATGAACATACACACTTCATTTTTTTTTTTTTTTTTTGCTGTTTTTGCGTTGCACAGATATAGTTGTCCAAACATTTCGAAATTTACATTCTGATCAGTAAGGCCAACACCATCAATGGCTAAAGATAGGGACATTGTACATAATAATTGCTGTTGTGGAATGTATCTTTGTGTGTAAAACATTGCTTACAGCATTTTCTTTTTTCCTCTTTTTTTACTCCACCAGAGCAGAAAATATAATGGGACATACTCGAAACAAGGGTTATCACATCATAACGTGCATGTAAGCCATCAAAGAATATTGTTATCATCTCTACAGATCTCCTATTAATCAGAGCAGTAGCCTCTAAGTGCCATGCCTTCATGCACTGAGGGTTTCCTGCAGACGCATTTATGATTGATTTATTCATCATGGAGCAGAGGCAGAGGATCTATGCTTTGATCCGTGTGTCATTTGTGAGTGGCTAAGATAATCATGAAAACTGCTTCAAGTGGTCTCTTCTTCAAAGCGATGGCAGCAGTCTTATTACATGAATGGTTCAGTTCTGCTGTAAAAATGAACTGAATCAATTCATACAGTACAAGTTCAAGTAGTAGTATACAAGGATTTGCTATTTCCTATACGTGGTTGTTCATTGTTATTCACTTGCTATGTTTTTATACATTATCTCTGACATAGGCTGTTTGAAGAGACGTCATTATTGGACACACCCACTGTTACCTTAGCCCATTTAAGATGATTGACTGTCAGCTGTGTGGTTTTGACATCCTGAGGAAATCCCTATGGTGTTTCTTAATGTCTTTGTTAATGCTATGATGTAATAAAGTCTTTTGCCTTTTGATACTTTAAAGAGGAGTTGCCTTGGTCTCCACTTCATGTTTTTTGCCCATAGAGGGGGAGAGCACCCACTCAAGTCATACATGTATTCTAGCTGTGTTAGGTATCTTATGTTAAGCCAATATGCAAATAAAAAAAACCAAACTAAAATCCTGCTAGGGTTTGTTTCTCCCAGTATGACTTACAATATCTTGTTCAGTCAATGAATGCAACACAATAGACACAACAGTGTTTCAGTCGAATTGACTTCAAAGTGTAACTAAATGAATGAATGACTACGTAATTGTTTCAAGTTTGGATTGATGCATTACTGAGAATTCATGGATTTAAAATGGAAACCAATTTCATCAATAGTTGTGTTCCTATTATGTTTTTTTTTACTTGCTAGTTTTTCTCCAAAAACAACAGATTGTATTAAAGGTGCATACTGGCATCAAAAAGCTTTTTTGACTCATCTCTTCACGTTCACCTCTTTACCAAAAATTACTGCTGTTTCCCTTTGCTATTTGGTTAATTTGCAATTTATGTCGATGGAGAATCTTATCTCACTGTTTTTAATCAACACTCACTACTTTTACATGCACAGAGTAACCCAGTTATTGGCCATATTCATATATACATATATATATATATATATTTGCCCCTTTGATACCCTATGATTGAATATACCTGTTGCCATGAATAATAATATTCCTGTCTATCTGTAGTGTCCCGCCCACAGATTGAACAGTTCACCAGTACAAAAATATGAAAAGGTGCAGCCGCTAGCTCCCCTCTTCGACTGAATAAACAGTTATTTTTAATACAGGGGAAAGAATGATGATCCCTGTAGTAATAGTAAATTCTACTCACTGCCATGTTTTTTGTTGACATCAAAATGTACCCATAGCCCTCTGTCAGTCTGACTTTGACAAGAGAAAGATGTTTAGATGACACAGTAATCCCACTAACATCGACATTTTAACTGGGTTTCTCATAAACAGAGTATGAGCTTGACCGGGTTATTCTATCAGAGTTATGACGTTTACATACGTCGACTCAAACCGGGTTAACTGAGAAAGAACGGGATGCTCTGTGCATGTAAATGTAGCTAATGATGAAGATTAATGCAGAATGATTATAGATCAAAAACCATGTCTAAAAAAAAATACATACTGCAATATTCCAAAAGCAAAAAATTAGAATGTGATGTTGAATCAAGGCCATATGTCTCTCAACATTGGCATGTGTGCGAGTGTGTGCGTGTGTGTGTGCGTGTGTGTGTGTGTGCGTGTGTGTGTGTGTTAATGTGTCTGTCTCTGTGTGTTACCTGACATAGATTGTTTGATCTTACCTTCACTGTGAGCCACATCTGCCAGACAGGCCCATGCAGCCAACAGGACCACAGCCTGGGAGAACCTGAGAACAACAGAGTCACATGACCAACAGACATACATTTTCTCTTTTCTTTTGGATCAGTGGAGGGAACAAAACTGGACCGGATTTAAGACAATGAAAATGAGATATCCACCATTTGAAGTGACACTAACTCTCAAAAAATGATTGTATAGCACAAAATTCAAACAAATTATATTCATTTTATAAAGGATAACAGGTAATCAGTCCTTAGTTAACAAAATATTTTTTACATTTGCAGATTGGATCCTTTTCTGGTACTTAATAATGAGCTTCAGCTAAGGATTTCCCCTCCAAACTAGATATATAGTGTTTTGATCATGAACTCTACAAGTTTGAAAATATTTAAAGAATATTTTAACTTACCACATTTTGTTAAGAATATCCATCTTCTGCATGCTAAAGGTGTCTCTCCTCTGAGTGAGTTGTGTCCGTTGTGGCCGGGAGGCTTTATAACTGCTGGGAGATAGCAGCCTCTGCCCTTCTGGAAATTTCTGCTGGGCACTGAAACACTGATTCCTGGAATTAAAAAAATCGGTTGTGAAATCTCTCTTCCAGTCGTATTGGAGACTCTCCAAAGCCTGACTGGATTCAAGATGAAGAACTGTGATTTGTGATTGAAAAACGTATTCCCTCTGTCTAGAACACAAGCTTCTTCTACAATAAGGAGAAATCAGCTCAATATGGCATAAAGTGCCTGAATTTACATGGCAGTGCTAAACCAAAAAGTCATGTTCTGTGCAGTGTTGGGTATCTAAGACATAACACAGCATGAGACAGATTTTCTGTCTTAGTCTGTTTTGTTGCAAGATGATCATGTAGTGTGAAGCACTCTGTCTCGTGTTTATTCACATATTGAGTTTTGCACTCTTTACCAATTCTTTTGAACTATTTAAGTCCATGGTTTCTGAGGATTGGAGGTTTAGGTGGGTAATATTAATTTGCAATACAGTGTTTATTGATTTTGCAAAGCAAGACAGTCACTAAATGTTTGTAATGTTTGCGTCATTGTTTACTCAAAGTAAACTAGGGCACACGAAGCGAGAGGATTGCAACGTTTTAGCTCTTGTGCATGAGAAAGTAATGACATTGCAACAGAGTGTACTGTTTGTTTTGTTATTACCAAAACTAAAACACACATTGACTCCTTGGACTTCAAAGGTTTTTTTCACCTGGGGGTAAAAAGTACACAATATTTCATTGACGTTGTCGGCGATGGAGAGAACAAGTCGCACTGGCCAAAGGCAGCAAGTCAGACCTGTGCCAGGTTGCTGCAGGAGGGAAAGTCCAGTTTTACTGCTTTGGGCATTTACAGCTCTGAGAGATTACACAGCTTTGTCATTATGATGGGAGATTTCATTTCAATGTCTGCTGGGGATATAGTTAAACTTAATTTAGTGTCTCATATCGTAAGGTATCATATTAATCCCAAGTGCTGAAGTTGCCAAGTCAAGCTATTGCTTTAATATCAATAGTCATCAAATACAGAGTAATACCACAACGGTGAAGTTAGTATGCTCTATAGTTACAGTGTTGGGAATAAAGCGTTATAATAATGTCACAACTTCCTGCAGTATAAGGTGATAGATCAAGTCAGTGTTCAAATCTTGAAACAGAATATTACAGTTAGTCAGGTTTTTCCAAGTAGATCTTGTTGCTATTATGAAAAGAGGCTTTCTCCACTCTTTCTACTTGGTGTTCCTGTTGGATAAGGGAGTAAATACAACCTTTAGTATACACCTATGGCCACCAGATTCTTTGGGAGAGCAATATGGATGGGTTGGATACAGTGGAAAGGAAGGGAGCAATTCATATTCTTTTGGACACTCAATATTAGTTAAATAACTTCTTTCATCAAACGAATGTAGCAGAGATTGTATTTCATTATTGGGCATGAGACAGCTGAGATTCATTTTACTTTGCATCACTTTTTGGTTCATTTTACTTTCAATCCCTATACTGAGACAAACATGATTAGGTGTGATCTGCCAGTTGAGCCAGAGGTCAGGCTGCACCTATAGGCAGGTGTCCCACCTCCACTGCTGCACTGACAGGGTGGAAAGTGAGCATGATCTCATTCTGAATGATGGAGCAGACGACTGCATCTTTACATTCTCTGGATATACTAAATAGTCCAACCTGAGGCCTAAGCATGTCTAAGCAAACTATGTGACAGGTGAAAGTATCATAAAAAAATTGAGATGACAATTGTAAAATTGTCATCTCAGCAATATTGCATCGCTCTGCTATTTGGTTCCAGTGTAAATTGAGGTGAACTTTAGAGCAGCAGGGCTTCGCTCCAAGTTGTCAATCAGCTGCAGGCCGCTTGCCACAGGCAGCATGGGCAGTGGAGGGAGGGGAGAGGGGAGATAATTGTGTTCGTTCTCCATTTTCCTTCAAACGTACCCACCGGAGCTTTGAGATGAGTTAGAAGGAAGTGCGGTAAATGTCAAGAGCAATGGAAATTACCTAATAGCTTCTAATCACTCACAAAATCAGCTTTTGCAAGAGAAAACACCGCTTATCCTTTACTGTTGCCTTTAAGCTTATAATGCTTAAATCAGCTTCCAAACAGGTGTTTTGTGGAAGACTGCAAGAAACAGCAAGTGGTTTCTGCTGCTCTTAATACTTCCACTCACTGTTTTTTAATTAATAATGACTACCATGTGTTTTAGCACTTTTGAGTAAAAAAAAAAATGTTAATACATTTATATTCCTGATTATTTATCACAGAGGTTTGTAGGAGTCTGATAAATAATTGTGTAATTTTCAGATTACTGCTGATACATTCTAGTTGCTGCACAGAAATGTCTTCTCAGCTCATCTGCATTACGAAAAGCCCTCTTTCCATCAATTTTGATAAATAGTAGTGGACAATAGTTATCAATCTTGAATCAGCATAAAGCAATAAGTTGTGTGACTTTGTCACGTTTCAGCAAAAATAGCTGATAGGCTCAGCCATAGATAGTTTTCAAAAATCAGTAATTAGTCAAAAATATGCCTAACCCTAAGAGATGAGAGGACACTAACATTTTACATGTCTTGAAATGATAATTTATGACTGTAAATAAGGAATATAAGAAATTTAAGGAATACAATTATAACAAATTAGTGGATTGTTCATTTAACTTAATCAGGTTATTATTTTAGACTGCTGAATGTGGGTGAAGCAGTGGATTATATATTTTGCAGTGTTGATGAACACCCAACAGACACACACACCCACACACACCCACACACACACACCCACACGCACGCATCCAAGCAGTGTGACTCATTCATTGAATAAATCTGTGGAGCTTGTAGGTCATCTGAACATTTTTCCTCTTCCTTGGGGAAAGTAATGATGTAAAGAACTCTTTAGTTGCTCTTTTCATTCAGATTTATATCAAGAAAGTTTTCGGGTTCAGTTCCAAGACTGTTTTTTCAAACTTAAAACTTTGATGATGACGAGAGTGATGAAGAATTAATGGTGTAATTCACGTCTCTGAGCCAGATGGGCCATCAGGAGCAGAGCAGTGTTGTGACTCAGTTGAGTGCTTCAGACACCCCTCCACCATAACCCATTACATAACATCTCCTCCCCGCTTACCTTGAATTTGAGGTCATTTCCAGTCTGAGTGGAGTATCTCAGTAACATTGTGAAGCCGCCGGTGGAGCACAGAACAACTGAGGCTGACTGGAAAACCGTGGATCTTCTGAAGCTTTCAAGATGACATCCCCTATGTAGACATGTTACATAAGACATGACTACAATGCCACATAGAGTCAGTGTCACACACACACACACACACACACACACACCCACACACACACACACATGCATACACGCATACACAACCTCTGGCCTTCAGTCACTCAGTCACACCTGCCACCTGTTTACAGCTGCACAAATGTCTGCAAATGCATGCTTTGACACATTCACATAGAAGATTTCATTCAATACTATCCATCGTTGAAAAAAAAAACAGTATTACCTGATATTCACCAGTCAGTATCACTAGAAAATATAAATCTAATGGGATTCACAATTATTTTGTGGTGCCTCTCATGTTGGAACGAATCTTCACATGTATACGCACACATACATCGACAAATGTGTGTAGAGTGTGTGAATAACAGTATGTACATCGATAGCGACACGGCAAATGTACAGAGACAAATAGTGTGTGGCATATTATTTCCCTTCCCCAGTCATGCAGTCAGTGCAATGCATGGATACCGCGTTTAACAAGCCGGACTGGACAGACTTCAGATTGATATATTGGGCTTTAAAGTGCATTGTGTGAAGAGAATATGTCGTATTACTGACGAGATGAGGGAGCCCGGAGAAATGTGTACGAGACGGAGGGAATCGATTTAAACAGACAATTAGACATGAGAATGGTGCAGGCAAATAGTGTGATTTCGGATGAAGTCCTTTCATGGCGGCAGTGTTAATAAAAGCTTTAATCAGTGACTCTGAGTGTGTGTGCTCTCCTCTCCACTCAAGCAGATCAGACGCAGAAGCAAGTCATTTAGGAAGTTGTTGTGATCCCGAGGCAATCACTCCTCTCCTCTCTTCTCTTCTCTTCTCTCCTCTTCTCTCCTCTTCTCTTCTCTTCTTTTATCTCGCCCTAGAGCCAGAGGACACATCCATTTTTTCATTACTGCTGTCAATACAAGCCAACTATAAGACAACCTTTTTGTAACGTGACTCATTCAGTTTACCCTTGGTGCCACTGAAAAGAGGATTGGCGACACTAGATGTCACATGTTCAGCAGGCGGTTAGGTCAATAAACATCAGATGTGCCTTCTGTATGAAACAATTAGTAAAAAAAGGCTTACCTTCCGTTTCAAAACCCCTTTAGTTTTTCAAGGCACTCCTTCCCAATTCTCCTATTTTTTTGGTTGAGCAGCTCATGTTTCCATCTAGTTCTATCCTGTGCTGCAGGTATTTGAAGCTCAAATTCGTCGCAAATTTGTCTCCTGTCTTGCCCAAAGTAATGCTTGTACAGAAGTGGATAGAACATCATTTAGTAGTATTTATGGCTGGGAGTTTTGTTGATATGAATTCTAAATATTAGTCATGATATTTAAAACACACATAAAGTAGGTACTGCTGTCTCCGTAGGGCAAAATAGTCATGACACACAGGAACAGAAAGCACGTAATAAGAATCATAACATCAGTATTGTAATGCCAGTTATAATTCAGTGTTTCCTATCAGATACGTACGTTCGCTACAGCACTAAATCCAAAAATGGAAGAGCCTGTCCTGGTTTGATATGATTTCATGTCCATGTGGTTCCCAAGGAGGAAGCAAGCCAGGGGTTATAATTTGATCACATACAAGCCTTATTATCGCTGCCGTGTGAATGTCTCATATCTCCAAAATGTCAACTTTGCAGGAACTAAGAAAAACAGCCTTGTTTTTAGCTAGACCACCATGCACTTTTGAGTTTATCTAATGGGATTTGAAAGGGTTTCATCTCAACCCTAAAATGTGAAAATCAGCCAAATTGGAGTTATGAGGTTTTCACACGAAAACAGCTATACTTCAACAGTGTTTACCTCATGGTGACTCCACAGACATCTGGCTCCTTTTTACTCCCTGGACTTTCTGAGCTAACACAGACTTGGGGTGTGTTGCAGGAGATCACAAGGCTGTGCTGTACCGACCCTTGACTTGTAATAACCTTACAGTCGACAAATGGCTACTGTGAGACTGTTTCTCTAATCTAACTCAATTTTTGATTGGATGTTCAGACAAATGTCCTTTAATAGATGGGATCCAAATGAGCAATGTAATTGCTCCTGTGACGCAGACTTATGCAAACCTATTGAAGCTCTTGTCAAGTGGTATAGGGCCATAACCCATTTTTGGTTATGTATGTACATACGTACGTATGTATGTACTGTATGTATGTATGTAATGCATGGATGTATGGATAGATGTCATGCTTTATTATTCTAGTGCTATGCCTTCTGTTATCTCTTCTGTTGGTATATTGTATCTAACTCTTGATGCCTGGGCTTTGGAGAGGTGTGTTTAATGTGTGTGTGTGTGTGTGTGTGTGTGCATGCGCGCGCATATGTGTGTGTGTTTTAAGCCATTTGCCCTACTACCACCAATAGTGTGTAGTCAGAAATTCTTACTATGCAATGTCTGAAGCCCATACACATCACCAAGCTCTTGACGTCTTATTTTGAAGGGCATTTCCCAGATATTTTTACATATATGTATTTAAATGCATCTCTATGAGAATTCAGCTTTAGTTACATTTTACTCTAAATTACTCTGAGGCAGTGTGGATTGCAAGGCTGGCTGGTACAGCGCTTTGATTTGTCCAATCAGCTTCAGATCATGTTGCTGCTGCTAATGAGCCTAAAGACAGACATGATGAGCTTCAGCAGTTTTCCTTGTTTATTTCCCCATAGAGCCCAGTAGGAAAATCAGTTAGAAGGACCGAGCCTTGAAGCATTTCAAGTTACTGTAAGCAAGCAGGAGGCGATGGAACCGAATCACACTGGTATGCCCACCAGTGGATCTATAAACCTCAGAGCGTATTAAGAAACCCAAGCTTAATCCAGGTATATAGCCTATGTTGGCTTTCTTTCTCTTCCACGCTACTATATTATCTGGCTCCCTTCATGTGAGACAGAGTGAGTTCTTGGAGGAAAATAAGATGCTATCCTCATGGTAGACAGTTGCTGCTCTGCAGCAACTGTCAGCGCCGTGGAGAAAATTCACACAGGTGAATTCTGCCTGTTTGTCATGTATTATTCATAGCATGAGCTTCAGCTGCGGCTCATGCTGTAGCATTTGGCAGCACACTATAGAAATGAGTTTAGCCAGTCATGCCTTAGCATTACAAGTCAATCAGGGACAGCCTACTGGGACACTACATGTAATCAACCAGAAGCCAGGTTATCCCTTATTGGAATGGGGAATCATGACGTACAATATGTCCCTCATTGAAATAGGGAATATGTCATACAGTATTTTGCTTTGGCAGGTTTACAGAACCCATGAGGATTACGTTATATAATTCAGCTCAGCATATACATCACGGTTTATACCCTTACACTGACCTTATTAACATTTCTTCAGAATACACTGCCACAATAAGATAATCGACTGCATGTTCCATGGAAACTAAGAGCCATCGGTTTGTACGTCTATTGGTGTGTGTGTCTCTCGTCGTATGAATTCACACTATCTGTACTATCTGAGGGAGATGTGGTATATAGAGGTATTGTTATCTATGTTTCCAGTGTTTACAGTGGGATCTGAGGGCAGGGGGTTTCGCTGGAGCGCTGTACTTCCTGCTTCCTGGGGGCAACAAAGAGGACGGGACGTGACCCGCGTGCCAGAAAGGATCAAAGCCATGCACAACTCAGGCCATGGGGGCAGAGCTGGACTAATGCCCGAGAGTGGATGCTCCCCGCCCCCCATAATAGGGTCATCTCTCATTACCCACTATAGTATCTCTCTCTGGCTTTCTTTCTATCTATTTCTCTCTCTCTCTCTCTCTCTCTCTCTCTTTCCCTTTCACTCATTCTGCCACTCTTTCACAGGACCGAGGGCATAGTCTTCGGCGGAGGAGCTGGAGAACATGGCCAGCAGTTAGGAAGACGAGCGGAGGGACGGAGTGAGATGAGAGAGGGGGCGAAAAAGAGAGTAAGAGTGGAGGAGAACAGCAAGGAAAAGGAACAGAGAGGAAAGAATACTCAGTGAAATGAACAGAGCGGACCGTGGGCTGGAAGCATGGGACCGACAGCGAGGGAAGCTGTAAGACACACAGTAGTATATAAGATGTTTTGGAAGAGTGAGGGACAGGAGGAGAAGATGAGAGGAACGGGGGAGCGGGGACAGGCAGAGGGCGGACTGTGGAGGAAAGAATTAGAAAGGAGAGCGGCGCTGCTGTGTGGACTTTACCTTGAAGCTCTAGGAAGGGAAAGAGCGTGCGCGTGTGATAAGGACTCGGAGCCGTTTAGAGTATAAAGGGGGAGGGAGGGGGAAGTGTAAGCTGTGAAGTGGAGGGGGGGGGGGGGGGTACTGGAGGTTGAGCGATCCAGAGAGTGAGAGAGGAGGAGAGGAGAGAGGCGGAGGAGGGAGAGAGGAGAGGCTGAATCACAGGGACAGACAACTCAAGTGAGTGAGAGGCTTTAGCATGGGCTTGTGCTGTCTCTCTTGCTTTGTGTGTACATCTCAGGAGGATGAATGATGCCAGGACTACAGCTCCACTCCCGTCTTCGCTGGAGTATTTCTAACTGGATTTTACTCCCACAAAGGCAGCGCTTTGATATTGGATTGTTTCTATTCCCTGCAACCTCTCTCTGTACAGCTGTTTCATCTTGACCAGTGAAAATGCCGGTAAGATTCTCCTTTCTGATTTTTGTTATGTGGTATTGATATATTTTGTGGTGTTATTATCCATCTTTTATTTATTATCCATCAATATTTGAAAGGAAAAATGTTTTCTTATTTTTTTCTTTCTTTCTTTCTTTTCTTTTTTTTTTTGAATATCACACTTCTATTCATAGGAACACTGTCCAAACATGAATAATGCATTTGCCAGATGTGTGCTGCATCACACTGAATTATTAGTTTGTGCAAAATACTCACAAGTTAAGGTTAGTTCTTCTGAATTACACCAATTTGCAATTTACAATACACGACAATTATTTCTCAAAGTAGATACGTAATAGTTTTGAATAAAGCTCTTCTGATATTTGTTTATTCTATGGTAGAGAATCACATCATTAAATGAAATCAAAATATTTAAATCTCTAAGTAATCTGAGTCATTTGTCTAAGTGTGTCAAACAAACTGGATTTTTTTGCCTTTATAGTTTTGGTTGATGTATGCATGCACAGCAAAATCCTAAAAATATTTAAAATAACTGATTGATAATGAGTAACTCTTTCCTATTGTACAAATGTTTTAGAAGACAAAGGAGATATCCCTGGAAATATAAAATATAGCAAGATTTCTAACAGCGAATCGGTCATTCTTTACAATGATATTGTGTTGAGTGCTGGGATAGCTGATCAAACGTATTAGCTCTTTTTATACATGCACACGCATTCACTCACATGTAAGCACACACACATGCACGCACACACACACACACACACACACACACACACACACCCACACACATATACACACACCACACACTCATTCTGTCCTCACTGACACTTAAATATGATTTTATTGCAACTGGTGTGGGAAAGTTTGTACTGCGTTTTCATACCAGACGTATCACTGGTACACTACATAATCCTCTGCAACAAATCACAGCTCTCTAAAACTGTTTTTGAAAATACTTCAGCATATGAAGGATTTTCCTAACCCTGAGCCTGAAATCAGTTAGAAAACAGTTCCTAACATGACAGAGAAAATTTCATCGATATTAAGTTTTCATTCTTCTGTACTAATGGAGCAGATCCAGTAAGATGCATTACATTAATATTTGTGTTGAGAAATCAAAGAGTAACTTCCTGTGAAATTATGTTACAATGCTGCTTCCATTAAAAGAAACTCAAAACTGTCTGATGGATGAATGTCTTAATATCTTTTAAAATCAGTTGTAAATGTGAAAGTTTAAACACAGACACAGACTGCATGGGGTCTGATAGCTGAGCAGTGCCACCCTTCTGGAGCAGAGGGAAAACTGTTGAGTAAAGTGCAGTGGGTGTGATGTCTATTAGCAGTGCGTAATTTAAACTGGGACTCAGTGACAGGACTGAGGGAGCACATGCACACACACACACACACACACACACACACACATGCTGACACACAAAGTTTCACAACAAAACACTACCATTTCCCAAAATCCATTCTGCCATAAAAAAGCTGTTCTGTTTTAGTTTACAAACGCATTTTGAAATAGAACATGAATTTAGTATTTAGATCTCCTGAATTCAAATCGATTTTGATTTGGAATCTCTTGAATTCAGATCCCTTCAATAAACATTCTGCTATAGAAAATACAGTAAATTCATATTTTGTAATAATTCATATGCATGAGTGAATGTTGAGCTCACAGCACCAAGACACAACACAATTATGTCAAAACTCAATTGATGGAGGGACTGGTAATGCATTAATAGAGTATCATTTCCATAATCAAATGTTCATAATTTACAGCTTCCATCACATACTGGCTCAAATTCAAATGGATGGACTTAGAGAAAAAAAAGAGTGTAGGTGAAAATATGGTTGGGAGGCATGGGAAGTACAAGAGAAACCTAGAATAAATAAAAAAAATCCACTGTTAATGTAGATGTTGATTGAGACTTTATATTAAAAGAACAAAATTCAGAGTGATAGAGACAGAAAAATAGGATAATGACCGGAAAGTCTGACAAACATTGATTACATCTATGCATTTGTGTGTGTGTGTGTGTGTGTGTGTGTGTGTGTCTTGTGCATTTCTGTGACAAAGACGAGGGGAACAAACACAGACAGAATGACAGGCCAAGATGTGAAGGGAGAGTCATCATTCTGCTCGTGTGCGGTGGCGGTCGACCCGGCCGGGCTTCAGGCCACACTGAGCCAGCCTGTCCGTTATTACAGCACATGACCCTTCTGTGCATCGGGCAACCTGGCCTGAGAGCCCTGACCCAGGCCCCGTGGTCTTTCTCCAGAATACACACACACACACACACATCTACATATGCCTGACCTCTCACTCAAGGAGACAGCCCTGTCAAAGGAAATTCCCTGCATGCATCAACAAAACAAACAATCTGCAAACATTTTGTTGGGTAGATATTCCACTACAACGAATAACAGTGAATCACGACCTGTAGGCATCATCATCAAGGAGCCCAATTATAGGAATTCAGATTTTTCTCTATTTATGTACATATATGATCAAAATGAAAGCGGTTAAAATGAAAGTTATTGCATTTTCATAAATCCATCCTTTTTTACTGGCAGTTTCGGACTTAAGGGCATTTTAAACTTTAATGAAAATAGCGTCTCTGCACGTAAACTGATGCTATTTGACATGTATTTTGGGGTTGAAAAGGGTATACCTGCATACCTGCCCAAGAGTTGCGCACTCTGATTGGTTGATCATAGGGGCGATCATGACGGCATCCAACTCTTCAAGTTCCAACTGCTCCATCACATCCTATTTCTCCATGTTTGTTTTTACTGGTGATTGTCGTCACAGCTGCTTCCTGTTCCTCTCTTCTATGTTTTGTTTTGGTGCGATATGATTTTTTCCTAAACACTGCCACCCTGTGTACCTGATTTCTACAACATGCTACGCACACATCAACACAGAAGCATAAAAACTTGAATGTAAGTGCCGCTGCATTGCTTACATTTGCGCTTTGAATTACGTTTACATTACGTTCAACTATAAAATGTGATTAACTTCAGACAACACACCACAACTGGACTTGGTTTTGATTGCCTCCCCTCATTAAACAACTTATAAAATCCGTCCAATCAGGCAAGTTTGCAGCATTAGAACAGACACACCCACTGGAAAACCTCCACTCAGCAGGTTTACCTCATTTCAATCAGAGGAGCTGGTGCTGTCAGCCAATCAGGGTCCAGTATTGTGAGGACTTTAAGGAGTCTTCAAATTCATTCAATAAATACCCTTTTAACTCAATAACATTTATTAGTAAAACATTGTGAAAAACATGATTCTATATCTTGAGCTATAGTATAATCAAAACAAAACCATGAAAACTGCCCAGACGCTGGTCAGTCCTCTCTTCATAACCTCATATGGATACAGTAAGCTACATACGCTACAGTACTTAAACTTCTTAAAGTAACTATTTGTTACAAAAAGGAATATGACTAGCAATATTTTGTAATACGTTACCCCCAGCAATGAAGATTGAAGAAAAAAGATTGTATCATATTATTTTTCCTACCCCAAAACACAGGTAGATCTATAATATTGTTCTGGTTTTGAAGATGTTGGGCATGTTTTTCCCAATAGTAAAACAGAGAGAGAGAGAGAGGGAGAGAGAGAGATAGAGAAAGAGAGTGTGTGTGTATGCACTCTCTTTGCTGTCAGCTGCTTGTCTCACTATGCCTGGGGTATTGCTACAGGGGAGACTTCCGCCTGTCATCTTCACTCTAGGTAAAGGAAAAAAACCCTTAATGAGGTTCATCCTCTATCCTCCCAAAAATGGATTTGCCTTTGTTTTAGCACCAATACCATCGGATGAGATGAAAGCAAAGAAAGGCTTTGTTATGACAAGAACATTTACCCAAAGCTGCTGAGAATGCCAGCCAAGATTCTTTCATAATGTTGATAATCTCTTTCAAAACATTCTCTTTCTCCCTTAGAGAGCTTGGTCTTGGTCTGTTTTTAGGCAAGAAATGAATTACCATTGACACTTCTGATTGTTACTGTATGTCATTATGTTTTACCTCAGGTCCAAGGCCTCCCTAGAGTAAATCCACACCATACCAGAAGGAAGTGTATAACATTGCACCTTTTGTTATTTGGGCTCTCGCCTTTAACCTGAAAGCCGGCCCATCCCTATTTGTGACTTTATAGAATCCACCGCTGTTGGTTTGCCACGGTCTCTAGTGGGCTCATTAAATAGCTATGCTTAAAAAGCTATTTAATCCCCTATTCTATTAGATAATCACTGAGTAAGAATATGATGTGGTGATAAGGAGGGTTTATCAAGTTGCATTATGTATATTACCCCTCTTACATATTAATATGATTCTGCTTTTGCACTGTCTCTCTGTACTGATAATTCCCATGGCGTTTTACTATCAGCAACTTCGAATTTAATTTGCAGGAATAACATTGACATTCATTTCATCGAAAGCCAACAAGCATGGCGTCACGAGCTGTGAAGGTAGACCTGACTTCATTAAATTCTGGTCAATACTCTGGACACAGAACACAACATCCAAGAGCGTTTTTCTTCCCCTGTTGAATCCCCTGCTGCTAATTAGCTGTTGATAATAGTGGAGGTTTACAGGCTTCACAACTGTGATGTTTTATCGACTACGCCTCTGCACCCACAGCCAGTGCAAGAACACGGGACTAGGTTTGGTCTGAATGTGTCCACTCCTGTTACCCTTTGCTTTCTCGGATTTGTGTACCTTCATGCTCTCCAGCCCAGTGAACAGCAATGATGATTGAAGGACCTGTGTATTTAGTTGTCAGCTGAGAGAGACATTTGGTTCTGAACCCAGAGTTTCTGCATGGGCACTGACAGCGCCGAGGCTCTCCAAACTGTCAGAGAACAAGGACAGTATGTAACTGGAACACATAAGGAAAAAATCACCATCCCTCCCAATTTGGGCCTATAGGTGATGGAGTTCTTACCCTTCTTATGCCTGTATTTTTAGGCTTATACACACTGAGGGAATCCAGTCTTTCATCTACAACATTTGTAGGGCAAATTACAGTTATGTTAGCACTTTAACCATACCTCCCTCTCTGTCCTCAAACATGCCACGTACTTTTCATCACATACTGTTGGCCCTGCATCTCGCTCCACACATTATGTGATTATACTGCATGACTTGATGAGCCAATATTATGAGCACACAATGGATAACAGGTGTCTCCAACAACAGTCTTTCAGAGTTAATAAAGTATGCTATGTCTGTGAGAAGATTAATGTGCAGCAATGAAATTCATATTATGCACCAACCTGTGGAATAAGTAGCAAGAAGAACATTGCTACTAACATCAGAAGCTGTATACATTAACCTGTTGATCTATGTTACGCCGATGATACATCTTGACAAAATAGCCACTCTGCATGACTGTCTGGCTGCTAGGGTTAGGGTTAGGTTAGGGTTATCTATTTTTTTTTTCCATTTGATGTAATTGTGCAGTCAGTAACAGTGGCATCTTGGGTTCGAAAATATTTCATTCGGTATAAGCAAAAGTCTGGGGTTTTTGTTATTGTCTGTATGCTTCATGTTAGGGTCAGGGTTAGGGTTAGGGTTTGTTTTTGTTTCTGTTCTTTTCTGCTGTATTTTACTAGGTTGGATAGATGATTTAACTGCCTCCATATGTCTTTTATATTTCAACAGGATAATTTCTCAGCCCAGGACATGGTTTCCTAAGGGACCCTACCACCCACACATCAAAAGGGATAAACAAATATCCTGGGCCATGACTGCCCTGCTTGCCAACGTCAGTGTTCCCGGGAGTACAGCGGTTCTGCTGGCGACTACAGACTGCCCTTTCAACCTGACTGCAGCTGCCCAGTCGGGAGAGCTGGGGCCGGGCCGGTCACTGGCCCCTCTCTGCACCCTCTGCTGCTGTGGCCTTCTCAATCGCACCTTGGCAGTGGTGTTTATGGTCAGCCTGGCCTTCGCCATCGTGGTCGGAAATGTGGTCACCCTCACTGTCTTCATGCAAACAAGGCAGTCCCGAACACCACAGGGATACCTGAAAGGTAAATGGTAACACTATTAAACTATTTACCTCCTAGAACTTGTTGGCAGCAGAAATGGTCTCACTTGCCAAGTCACACAAATTTCTCTCCTTAATAATGCTCATGTATTCCACAAAGCTAATCAGTTACCTGAAACACAGTTCAGGTTCCTTCATTCACACAGTAAATTATTACAAAGAAATTCAATATTCATACTGCAAATAACTCAATCCAAAAATGAAACTTTTCATATTTCTATGAAATGTAATACATTATTATCAAGAAAAGAAATGCTTATAAGATCTAATTTGTTTGAATTGATGTGACAATTTCAGTTCACACACTTTTCATACAAATATCAAATTCAGAATACAGACAAATACAGACGCCACATTAACCGGGTCAGAGCGCCTAGATCAAAAGGCACTTGCTCCATTTGCTCTAAATATGCTCTTAATTTGTCTGTTTGTTTGTTCAGTACAGTGAAAAGGTCAAAATAAAAACAGCTAATTTATTTTCTTCAATGCTTAAAAAAATATTCACAAAACTGCACTTTTCTACACCATAGTGAAATTGTAATTGAATGGAATGACTGTGGGTCTGTTGAGAGCTGAACGTGTTCACTCGCCCCTCTTTCTCTCTCTCTTTCTCTCTCTCTCTCTCTCTCTCTCTCTCTGACAGTATCCCTGGCCATAGCAGACATGATGGTGGGTGTTCTTGTGGTCCCTTTCTCTGTCTACACTGAAATCTCTCTGATGGTAACCAACGCGCCTCCGATTTGGTACCAGGGCAGTTCTACTCCCACTCCCTCCTCCTCCTCCTCCTCCTCCTCTTCATCCTCCTCCTCTTCCTCCCTGGGTGGGTTAGTGGGCCCTTGGCAGCCCTGCATGCTCATTGGCCCCGTGTTTGCCGGATGCACCTTCGTCTCTATCAGCACCATTTTCCTCATGACAGTGGAGCGAAGTGTGGCGATCCTCCGGCCGCTCCACAAGGACGCCCTGGTGACACGGAGGCGAACTCTGCTCCTCATCCTGCTCTCCTGGGCCGCGAGCTTCCTGCTGGCTCTCGCGCCCCTCATTTTCAGCAGCAACTTTACTCTGGAGTACAACGAGTGCAGCCGCATGTGCAACTACACCCCCTTGTGGTACGGAGGCCAGCTGCCGCCCGACGCCAACATCCTGCTGCTGTTCCCGGCATTTGACTTCACGCTGCTCGGTGGCACGTTGGCAGTGAACATCCTGTCTTTCACGAGCATCCGCCGCTATTCCCGCAAACGTAAACTGCTCTCAGAGGGCAGTCTGGGCGATGGAGGGGGAGGAGGGGGAGGTGGAGGGGGAGGGTGTCCTCACAGGCCTTCCTTTTCAGACATCAAAGCCGCCAAGACAATCGGCATACTGACGTTTGCCTTCACGGCGTCCTTCTCTCCCATCGCGGTGTTCGTGCTGGGCAACGTGGTGGGATACACCTGGTGTAACTTTTCCTTCTTTGCCTTCTGGATCCTAACAGGGAACAGCTGCTGTAACGTCATCATCTACAGCGTCAGGGACCAGCGCTTCAGGAAGGGTGTGACCCTGCTGTTTCATAGAGACCAGTCCCCCCCACATGGCGAGAAGACCTGAGGGCTGGGGTCCAGTAAAGTTAAATTTCATTCAGATCTTAATATTCACTCAAACAATTAAAATTCTAATATAAAAATAGGCTATTTTAAACAGAAAAAATGTAATTCTGTTTCAAGCACTGAGTGAAATAAAACTGTAAATGGAATTCAAACCCAGCTGAAATTTAAGCGTTTGACCTCCCACCCACACCTGCCTATGGAACAGCCAACTTGTATCTATGCATGGCATGATAACACCGTTATCAGGATTGGCCAAACACACGTAGGTCTTGAGCAAGAGGGCCATTATCTGCATAATTTCAGGCTCTTGTAGCTACTGCCACTGCCACAGCAATCCACATCCACTTCTCTGGTCGCCCTCCCAACCTATGTGACTGTGTAGTCAAACCTCTGGAAAGAGGTTTTATATCAGAGGGCTTTGACGGGCCTTTCACTGATTTCAGGAACCAAACCAATTTCCAGGAGCTTCACAGACACTCACAGCAATCACGAGGCACAACAATTCTGTTTTTTATATCAGTTGTGGGTTTTCATGTGTTGACTTATACAAGGGGTGTTGTTTATGTGTTTAGATATCTGCTCGTTAAGAACTGGAATAAGGCAGATAAGACATATTTAGGATAAGGAAACAGCCCATACCATTGGTTTGATCTCTATGCTATCACATCCATTACATTCAGCATCTAATTTCATTCTATGGTCATATGAATCTGCCTCAACAATCTGAAATGCACTTTATCAATTATCATTATCTGAGTCATCTGCATTGTGTTATGTGTCAGACATAATGTGGTACTTTTGTTAATACAATAATGTTACTTTTGCACAATTTCATGGTTTCTTAAAGTTTCATTTTTGTTATATAATATTTTATCATTTTATAATAATGTAATGATTGTTTTATTTTTGTCTAAGCAAATGTGAATGAAAGAGTGATCTGTTTATTTTGGAAATCTATATAGACTAAATGAATGGGGTGCCACCCACAGAAATGTATCGTAAACAGCGTTATAATAATGGCAGGCCCTCACACCCTGCCCGCCTATCTTTATACGGTATAACATAATCGTAACGTAACCTTATCTTAACAGTGTGTAAGCTGTAAGTCTTGTGTATTGTTGGGAATTATGTATTGTTTAGAGGGTACAATTTGAAAATATAAATTAATCTTCAAGTGAGGTAGAAGAGCATTTCATAGCATGAAAATGGCTATATTTTCATTCTTGAGAAAATAGTTGCATTTTATTTTTACTCTACCATTATTGGCAGGTATCTACTATGGTAACAACCCGTAAACTGAATAAACATAATAAGTAAACTAAAAAACACAACAATAAAGAAGATGCTCGCCTCGCCATTAATTGTTCTGAATTGTTTCCAGATTTATTTTGTGAGTCTGGAAACTATCTGAAGTTCCACTGATGTGATAGTAAAATGGTGAGAGACAATTGTAAACATTGTTTGTCTTATTTACCATGAAGTGCCCATTAAATCCAACTAATAGAGAATCCAGTGTACATGCAAGTAGGCATATGTAGATATCAAAAGGTGCTGTAATATAGGTTGACCCAACAACAAACATCAGGGAATAAAATGGTCAAAAAACATCCATGTGCACACTTCATTGAATGAATGAGTGTCTTCAGTAATGAAAATGTACAAACTCATAGCCATTCTATGTTTCAACAAAAATTGTAATTATTTTTCTAGTTTAAAAAAAAGCTGTGTCACAGTCATGGAAAAGTCCAACCTAATCAACATTGGTTCTGTGTACTAAAATAAGTGATTATTATTGTGCTGATATTGAAACACTGTACAGAGTTGTATCAGTATTGCATAATTCATATGGTGATTACATCAGATTTGGTAATAATAAATGTATTTGGGAACACATCATTTGTGAGTTTAATGGGGTTCACATAAGTGACGGTAATGCATCCAGGCAGCTTCAGATGTCGTTCGGCTCTCTGCTGTAAAATTCACAGCCTCAGCAGTTACACAAGCTGCTGGAAAACCACTTCAGCGTTTCTCCATTTTCTCCAGAATGTTCCTCTTCTGACTCCATTGGGATCCAACTTGTCATGTTATGTAAAGTGGAAGGGAACGAGCTCCTTTGCCAGCTACAGTCACACCACTGGATAACCCTGGAACCCAACATGAGGGTTTGTTTCTTTTTCTTTTTTTGGGTACAGTCCAGGTAAGAATCCAGAGTGACATCTACTGTGCTTTCTTATTTCTCGCACTGAGCTTGAGCTTAAAAACACAGAAGTTAGGGTTTGGAAATTGCGGCATTAAACATAATAAACCAAAACAGCTCAAATTGTAATTTGAGGATTTTGATTTTGATTGTGTGTGTGTGTGTGTGTGTGTGTGCTTGAATCTAACAATCCCTCCAGTTCAGAGCGATCTTGTAATTTGAGAAGGCATTAGAGAGCGGGATGGAAGAGGAGATGGAGAGGCTGAAGCTATAATGTCAGCGGTGATGTGATAAAAGCATATTCCACTTCCAGTCCCACCATGAAATAAATGATCCGACACTTGCCTGCACATGTGACCCACTCCAAGACTGAGGAACACTGGACTGTCAGAAAGAGAGAAAGGAAGAGAGACAGGAGAGAGAGAGAGGGGTTGGGGGGGGGTTTGCATTTGTGATGCAGGGTCCACAATGAGGAGATTACATGCTTTCATGCACCTCTGTGTGCATATAGTCCTATAAAGTGCTTTCTCTGTGTTCCTTTATCTGGTAATGAGTCTGTGGGGGCTAATTTGGCTGATAGCACCATTCACATTTTAAGACAGCCAGCTACCTTAATATCGTTTCTTTTGCTTCTGGCCAAAGTCAGTCATTCCCTGTCATTGTAGTAGCAGATTAAACCAGCTATTATCAATATGGATGGTAATTTACTGCAAGAGGTGGCAAGTTTCCAAGCTATGTCATGTACATAAATGTACATAAATGTACATAAATCTCAGGACATGTTCATATGTCCTGGGATTTATGTACAAACATCAAAATCCATGTCTAGTTATTTGTTTTATTTTATTTTACAGGATTTTGTTACAGTCTAATAAGCTGACAGGCTATATGTTGCATCACTCTCAAAAATAATTAGATAATCGCTTAGTACAACCCTTAACATAATCAGAATCGCATGAAATATCCATTATAATTTCCATAGAAGCAATTATGTCTAAATGCCATTTTTCCTTGGTTTCTGGGAATCTAAGAGTATCCAGGAGTATTGCTTTTCATTATGATAATATTTATTCATTTTTGAAGTTTTAAGGTTTTTGATGGTGCAACAGTCTGGTTAGTGAAAGCTGTGGGTTAGGGTTAGGGTTACCAGATCCACATTTGGGACAGGAAATTATATATTGGGTGAGACAGAATATGCTACAATGTGATTGTACAATGTGCTATATCTAAAAGGAAAGTAATGGGCAACGTATGTATTTAAAATCCTGATCCTCAAGACTTCCAAGATACCTTTTGATAATGCTCAGGTAATTATTAATTGTTCAGTGATATATAATGTGCGAAAGTTTCTGTTGTTATACTTGACGCCCTCAGCACACTAAGGTAAGACCAGTTTTAACTGAGACTAGGATTCAGGTGAGAGATTTCAGGGAGAATCAATTGGAAGAGCTCATCTGAAAAGCTGAAGCAAACTGGCTTAAGGACAATTTATCTTTCCAGTGATATTATGACAGTTTTTAATAGGGTGGAGGCATAATTTCATGGGTTGGGCAGGAATCCAGCCTAGTTCAACACTACACACAGCCACTTTAGAGGCTCTAGCAAGACAGAAAAATGTACTGTTCATTTTGAACGCACTTGGGGAACAGAAAGGCTGACACAGCCCTCTTGTGTAGAGAAGACCGTGTTGTAAGAAAACCTACAGCAGGTTATTCATCATGTCCCACTTTCTAAAATTTCCACATTTGAGTAAAATTGTATGATTATTGTAATGTAATGCATAAAGGCTTCTAAGTGAAAAGATTCTTGTGAATCTTACAAAAAAAATGTTCTGTGCAGTGACAATTCAACAAAGAAAATACAAATTCTGTTCACGTCTTTATAAATAAGACAGAGACAAAAAGACTAATTTGCAAGTAAACAAAAATCAAGGCCCTTGGTCATTTGTTAGTCAGTCAGAATCATTTGAATGTTTTCACGTGTTTGGAACAAGTGTGCTTTAATCATACTGCTCAACCTTGGTCTAGTTTAGTATAGAGTCCATTTGCTCTGAGGACCATATACCTAGAATTACAACTCAGAATGGTTGAATGCACCAGTGACTGCGTATTTCTAGGCTTCCACATTTTTCCAAGGACAATAAAGACTGAATGAATTAATTAATGTCCTTCTGTTGTGGGATGGTTCAGGGTAACAGCAGGGCAACATTGTTTCTCTATATCAGACAGACTCTCTATTTCAATTGTTACACTGCTACACAACAATGCCGCAAGCAAGAGATGATGTAGACGATAGGTCAGAGCACTTTGGAGCCTTAGCAAGGTTATGTATTGTTGTCTGTCCTATTTCTTTTTTATCCCCTCTCTTTTCATTGTCCTAATGAATTTTTAATTGTCTCTCTAAGCTCTTAAGGCTAGAGATGTGTGTCAGAACCAATAAAGCGCAGAGACCACCTGTGGCTGGTGTCTGTTTTTGGCTCTGACAGAGGAAAGGGCAAAGGCAGAGATGGCTGAGAGGGGTGATGGGGGGGGCGGCCGGGTTGGGAGGGGTGCTCCGGTCCTTCCACAGGGGGGAACAACAAGCTACTTCTACCCTGGCTTTGCAGGAGCCAAAATAATCTGTAAGTTGATACTGAACAACGGGGAATACCTCTGTCTCCCTCTGTCCCTACGCAGCTCTGCTAGTGGAAAATATGGTTTCAGACTCCGTCCTCCAAGGATTGATGCTGATTGTATTTTCACTGTGGGGCAATTTGTTCCACATTCATCATCTGAGCAGCGTATGAGTGATATTGCAATCAGTCTGCATGAACTCGCCATTATTCAAAAATGACAACACACTGCATTGCCAATGTCGCTCACTGTCCCTGGCCTACTTTTTCTTTTACATTTAGGAGAAATAAGTTTATTGAGTTCATGTTGATTGCTGCAGGTCAGCTATTCACTGAACCACTAGAGGGATAATCAGTCCTTGAAAAAAGTTGATTGCCTGCCCTCTTTTAAATTAAATTTGTGACTTACTCCACTCTGAACCTCTGCACGGTCAATTACTTCTCCATTTGCCGGCATTCCTATTTTGAAGTCGTTCACGCATAACTTGTGTAGCCGTCAATAATTTTAGCGCTGAAATGTTCTTCCTTGACTGCAACGGAAATTAGACGTGAGAGGCCGGTATGATTACATTTTGTAATTGATTTGCCAATGCCGCCTCTCCCTGCTCTGATAGGAAGCGTTCTACTCTTGGAGAATAAGGGCAGGAGGTCCTCTGAGATTTCAGGTACACCATGCTCCATCGCCGCCCCTCCTCCCCTGTCCCCCACCTCACAGATATGTCAACTAGATTATTCACCCACGGCCACAGACTGGGCCCCTGTGCAGCGCTGGATGCCATCTACCCCAGCAGACCGAGCCTCAGCCGTGTGCAGACTGCGGTCTGAGGTCAGATCTACCTGGAGTCTGTACTGACGTTTTTCTCTATAAATACACCCGCCTGCGTTGTTCTTCTAAAGTCTCCTCAATGAACCTACTATTGCACTTTAGTTGAGTGGTGCTGTCATGATGCCACTGTAGCCTGTCTCCAGGCAGATAGCCTGCTCTGTAATACTCATCCCGGGGGTTTTATCATGTTTCACCAAAGTAGTTGGTAACACTTTACAATGGTCTTATTCCAGTCCTTATTCCAGAAATTTTCAAGTACCTACACAGTGATATTGTGTACCTATAATACTTTTCCATAGGTTAATACGCAGGTTAATACACTGGAATACGGCCATTGTAAAGTGTTTAGAGTAATAACACAACAGTTATTGGTCTTGAAATCATCAGCAGTGATTCCAGAGCGAGGTATATTACAGACTTAAAAAACAGAAATCACAGATCTATCCACGTATCTATCCAAACGACTAATAAACTTGAGCAATCTGCAAGAAATACACCTGTTGAGCACCTTGACACTGTCTGAATTTAGTTCCCTCTATAGGTATAAGTCTCTCTCACAGTAAAAACCACGAGGTCTTTGTGCTAAGTCTGACAGTATTAGAAGTGTAGATTATGTAATGTGGAATTTCATCAATAGAAATCTAAATAAATAAATCAAGAATTCAACACAATCCCTACAATCTTTGGATAAGCCAAGGGTGTTTGTTGGTTTCTCATATCTTTCAGAGAAGCTGCAATAGACATTGTTTTTTGATAGTCTATATTGTGATAATTAGCCTAAACTGTGAATGTTTTTAATTAATGCACTGACTTTTTTAATTAGTCTGCACAATTTGAAGCCTTGGCCACTAATTTAAATTGCTTTGTGTTTAAATGTATCATTCATTATTGTGTTTTTGTTTTGTTTTTGTTCTTTTCATGTACAGTACGTTTGTATTTTCACGTTCTACACTTGGCACTCCCGTAAAAGAAGCCACCTGCCCTCAATGTGTCCCCGAGTATAAAGGTAAATTAAATGAATCAAATTATGTATAAGTGTTATGTAGAGGCAGGAGTCGGCCAAGATATAAAAGGCCTGTAGTGTCGATGCATGTAGACTACAATATTTTAGACAGCCACTGCCAGGTTGGGTGATGGCTATCTCCCATGCCTTTTAGCTTACTCTTTTCACGCTCTCTTGGGCTAATGAGAACTGAAGTCCCATATGGCTTTACTGCATGGCTCAGTGCTGAACGTGAGTGTGTGTTTATTACTTTGTTGAATGTGAAAGTTATGTAAAACCTGAAATAACGCTAGGACTGTGCTAAAAAAAGAAACGATGAAACCTTAATATTCGGGCAGCGTCTACAATCAGACCTTTACAGTTTTGCCCTGCTACCTGCAGTGAGGCCAGCTTATTGATTACCAGTCATCAAAATGATATTTGATCAAGATCCTACTGAACATAAGTGATGAACAAGGAAATGAGTTGGGCAAGTGCTGGAAATGGAGCAATGTCTTAGAGTAGAAGGGGAAGAGTTTGTACATGTAAGCTTCTTAATTTTGTGCAAATTTTGAAAAAAGCATCTAGTTTGGAACAATACATACATTTGAGGACAATATTTTTTACATTTTTAAATATCTAAAATATTTTCTTAATGTCAGAGATTAGACTTTTCTGAAATCAAATTATTGCAATTCAATAAAAAGAAAATCAGAATGGTAAGTTCGTGGCTAGGACAGCACAGGAGGATAAGTATGGAAATGAACCAATTAGCCTCAAAGGCCAGATTGTTCAGGATGTCCTGTTCAAGGCATAGCTACTTTCTAGCCTATCCCATGACTTTCCATTTACATTCCACATGCCCAGTCTTACCCGGCATTTAGAGAATCACACCTAGAAAACACTTTAAATCTTGAAACAGTATATCCCATACAAACACACTGCATGGGCACTAAGACACTTGAAGTGTTACTTGGTTTCCTTCCAGTCTTTCACCATTTTAGTTTTATTACAACGTTTTCTAACTTAGCCTTAGACAACAGGAATGAATTTGTTTGCTCTTGAGTGTTTGGATGTCACCATTTCAAAGATGTATTTTTTATGAAAAGACAAACTAAATGTACTTAAATTAGTATTACTTAAATTTTATATTTTACATTTTGATGTATTTTTGCCCTTCTGTGTATATGTGAATGCATACATGCATCCCATCAGCAGTAATAGGTTTGGGCATGATGGTGTGTAGTATAGCTCAGGCCGCCTCTGTCACACCTGTGACTGCCAGTAGCCAGAGGCTTCACCGGCTTTCATAACTGCCATCTGGGGAAGGACACTGGGCTGTATACTTCAATCACTCAGCATTGGAAACATGCAGCACTCAAGCTAGCTAAGATCTACTTTGTTATGCACAGAATGACACAAAAGAAGATTTATTTTCTTCCAGAGCTTTGATCCTCTTCAGCATGTACACAGAATTGGCATGCTGGAAGCTTTTCCCATCTCTATACTTGGGGTATCCAAAAGGCTTTTAGATCAATGCACTATTCATCTCGTTCAGAGCAAAATTGGTTTATCCTTCATGCTTGTATTTTGTAAGGAGGAAAGGAAAAGGAAAGCCTTGGATATTATAGATCAAGCGAACAAGCCAGAGCCTGGCTCCAGATGTGCTCAGTGTTGCAACACGGCTGTATTGTGGCCACTGTCTGCTCGTCTCGGTGCAACTCAGCTCTTAGTAGATTTTTTGGGGGGGGCATTTTTGCCTTTATTAGATAGTTAAACATTTAGAGAGACAGGAAAGACTGGGAGAGAGAGGGGGATTACATGCAACAAAGGTCCTGGGTCGGATTCGAACCCATTACATCGCATTTACATGGTATGGGCCTTAGACCACTGAGACACCAGGACGGCCCTGCCAGTCCGCTCTTATTTACATGAAGTGCAGTGATGTATGAGAGTCAAAGAGGGTGTGGGTAAGGCTGCTGCCCGCTGTGGAGTAGAGTGTGTTGTTGTGGGTTGGCCAGCACGGTCAAGAGCTGAGCCGTTTCAACATGTTCATCTTTTACCAGAGTAAACCACATGGGAGCACTAGGCCAGTGCCTCCTCCCCAAACACTGTACTGTAGGTGACATTTGAAGGACTGGAATGTGACCAGCACCTTTTTTTAATTTTGAATATTTTATTTTGGGCTTTTTCCAATATATAAGCATACAGAAAAACACCAAAAACAGAACACATAGGCACCCCCCACCTACTCCCACCTCCCCACCCCAACATACACTAACAAACAAAAGTATATAACATGGATGACTGTTAATTGTCCATGCACGCATACATAATTATCCGTGTCAACAGTATTCATAGCTGCCATGACCAGCATGTTTGTAAAAAGGATTTTGAGTTGAGGTTGTTTTTGAAGAAAATTTGAATAACCTTTTTGGAAAATTAGATAAAGGATAACTATGGCATCCCTTCTGGAGTGTAGGCTATTTCACAATATTTCTTTTGTTTATATGCATGTATAGGCTACTAGTTTGAAGAAAACTATAGTTATGGGTAGTAAATACTGCCCCCTTGGGTATTACTGCAATATAATACACATTTTACAAATCACTTTTTAATTCTGTCATATCATACTGTTGCTTCCACATAACTCACGAGTCATATTTTCTAAACGTTTCCTATGTTTCCATTAATTCTGACCCAGTATGTTAATTACAGGCTAAAATAATCTTACGAATAACATTACAGCACTGACAGCATTAAAGGAGAGCGTTTATGCCCAGTTGGTTGACCTGACCTGACAGGCTCCCAGCTGTCATCCCCCCCCCCCCCCCTCCCCATGGTATGAACTCACGAACACCTTGGACAGCACCTACAGCGCTCAGAGTTGCATAATCAGGTCGGCTTGACATCCCCCTTACTGTCCATTAACACGTTTCACACGTTTTTCATAAATTCACACATGATTCAGTCAGGACCTGCCCTTTATTCAAGACGGTGACATCTCAGACATGGTGCGTATGAGAGCAAGTAAGTGAGAGCAAGAGGGAGAGAGAGAGAGGCCGTGTAGATTGGCCGGGCTTTAGGATGGCTTCTGGCAAAGTTATTTGTACTTGACTGAATAAAGAACACAGTTTGAAAACAAATGATAATCAGTTTGTAACCTAGTAACCTCTAAAACCCATTAACCTTGATAATTGACATAAAATGCACAAAACAGAATATTACTACTGATAATCTATTATTAGATAATCTCCTAGTGAAACTTCATATTGAGAGAAGATATGTACCGTAGCTTGAAGCATACTGTACAGGTTTTACGCCAAGGTGACAAGGTCTTACTGAAAGTCAGTGACAGAGAAGCTTCAGTTGATATGACAATGCCTTTCCAACCTCATAGATGAGATTACAGCGCCTTCAGAAAATGCACCTGCAAAATCCAAATATATTGAAAACTAGAAAATGTGCTCAGTAGAGCGCAGACCTCCGCCATGTCTGACAACACCCTGCAAGGCTTCACCCAGAGACATAAATAAAATGTAGTAAAGTTACGCACCTTTTGGTGATAGGCTGCGCCCCCTTTTGGCCAATCCACGTAAAAAGTTAAACAGTTGTTCCTTGCCCTGTGACAAGCATGTAATCAAGATTTTGTAGTGTTACGTGAATCTGTTCAGAAGTTTTGCACCTTTTGGTGATATGCCACGCCCACCACCACACCCCCTTTTGGCCAATCGACATGAAAAGTTAATCAGTTGTTCCTTGGCCCATAACCAACCTTCATACCGAGTTTTGTGCA
This sequence comes from Centroberyx gerrardi, assembly GCF_048128805.1. Taxonomy (NCBI): domain Eukaryota; kingdom Metazoa; phylum Chordata; class Actinopteri; order Beryciformes; family Berycidae; genus Centroberyx; species Centroberyx gerrardi. Next base: position 12,745,545 of record NC_135997.1, read on the forward strand.
AATCCGTGGCCAACTTTTTGAGATATCCTGCTAACAGACGGACTTGGCGGAGGTAATGAAATACAGAAACATCTCATTTAAAAAGTATTCCACTAGGGTTCGACGGAGATGGGCTTTTGAAGGCTGATACCAATATCAATAGGTAATTTTGCACTGAAGCTGGAATCGCCAATATTCAATATCTTTAAATTTTTCTATCGTCATACCAAAAAAATATGACGTAGTACGGAAGTATTTAGTGTTTCCCCTGGAATTATATTCTTGTCAGGGTGGAAAAGTCTCTTAAACTTAGCTTAAACTCTTAAGCTCAAACTCTTAGCATTTACACTATCATGTGACACTAAAACTCTCCACTGAAACCCATACTAATGAAAATCTTTCAGGGTTAGCCGTTTACGCCCATTACGTCACCATCAGAAAAATTAAAAAAGGGAAGCAGCCTACAGTATCATACTTTAGATGTATCCTGCATCTACAAATCACTCCTCATCCTCTGCTTCAAGAGCAAGCACAGCAATCGCAAACTTTCTCTTGTCCATCTTCACTTTCAGGTTAGCTTCAGGTTAGCTAGCCAATGCTAATTAGATAGCATCATAGCAACGAGAATGATGTAAAACTCCTTGCACCTTTTGAACTCTGCGTTCACAGCTTTAAATGAAGAAATAATTTACAAAAAACATGAATTAAATAAACAATTAAATGAATAAATAAAATGCAAAGAATAAATGGGTGAAGAAAGAAGAAAGACAATAAAGAAGAAAATAAAATTTTATTGCATGTTTTATAGACTGTTTTTATGTAGCTGCCATCAGCTGGGACCCTCCATCATATCGGCTGTGGACCACATGACTTTCTGATATCAGATATATATACTGTATATATATCAGATATAATATCAGATATTCATTTGAAGGCCGGTCTCATCCCAATATATATGCAAACTGACAGATCAGTCTAACCCTGCATTGAACCCCGAGTCTTTGCACAGAAGCACCTTTGGCAGCAATTTTGCATCTTTTTGGATACATCAGCTTGGCACACATGGATTTAGTGATTTTCTCTCACTCTTCCTTGCAGATTAGCTCAAGCTCGGTCAAGTTGGATGGGGAGCGTCTCTGAAGTCATTCCAGTGTTGATTTAGTTGTATGCTTACTGTCACGGCCCTGTTGGATCGCCGCCTCAGTCTAAGGTCTTTGGCTCTCTGAAGCAGGTTTTCCCTCAAGAATTTGCCTGCATTTGTCTCCATTCATTGTTCCCTCGAATCGCACAAGTCTCCCGGTCTCTGCCGCTGAAAAGCCTCCCCCTCAGCATAATGCTGCCACCTCCATGCTTCACAGTAGAGATGCTGATAGACGGGTGACGAGCTGAGCCTGATTTCCTTCAGACACAGCATGTTGCGTTACACCTAAAGAGCGCAATTTTCATTTCATCAGATCTCTTAATCTTTCGCCTCATGCTCTGTCGTTCACATGCCTTTTTTTTTTTTTTACAAACTCCAGGCTGCTGTCATGCGGCTTTTTCTTGCTCAGTTTGGTCGGACGACCAGCTCTAGGAAGAGTCCGAGTAGTTTTCCTAATGATGGAGTCTACTGTGCTCTTGTGAACTCCCAACACTTTTGAAATAGTTTTACACCCCCATATCTACGCCACTTCACAATTGTCAAAGACTGACAAAGGATAACAAAATGAAAGCATCCAGAATTATGTTTATTACATATCAAGGTCTGATTTGGTAAATATTAATGATTTCACAGGGTCCAACAATACATTCCTATGCAGGTTTTTCAAACCATAACCGGTGATATTGAGATTTATTCATATTTCTTTTAGGTTGAGTTTTAGATTGTGTTCTTGAAGTCGGCAGATGATCCAGAAACTATCATTGTGTTACGGATTCACCTCGTAACATTCAGGGTTGATTACATTCGAGACCGATGACCCACAAGACATTGGATCTTTTAGACCCTAGTTCTCATACACAGCCAGGCTCATAAAATCTCCCAATAGAGTCTCTTTGAGTTAAACAATGGTTCATTGGCTTTGACATCTCATGTTCTATATGCACACCAAAAAAGACACAAATAGTAAATGTCATCTATAAAAAGTAAAAGCCAACTGGATCAGAGGACGGCATAAATGTCAAATATTTGTTTTCGCCAAACTACATTTGTTTGAATGTTTGAGAGAGAGCAAGAGAGATATAGTGAGAGACAGGCGGTGAGGAGCACTTAAGCGTTAAATTAGACCAATCAATGTGAATATTTTGACTACACAAGCAATGTTACAAGGCTATGGAGACTCTCTTGGAGAGTCTTATTACTCATTCAGGAAGAAAGTCAAGCCATCTAGACAAAAAAAAATCTGACCTATAGTCCATTTCCTTTCCTCATCTGTTCTTCTGCATTAGCATTGTTTTGTTTACAGGCTTTGCATACAGATCTTACAAGGGGAGAATTTGTGTGCTATGTTCATTCTCTTGTCCGCTGTTTTTCTCTCTTTCTCTCTCTGCAGTCAAGCAAGGAGTAATTCCCCCTCCTCTTCCACTGGCCGTAGGTGTATTAACAAGACATATCTGCTTTCTACAGATAATGTTTATTATCTGCATCGCTAAGTCACACTGTGTGATTGAAAAAATAGTCCTTGAACTCTACAGCCTTCATAATACATCCGTCTAGCTTGCTGATGTGAATACGTGTGTAATATTTAATCCGGTGGTAAATACTATTTGGCTAGTGCTCATTCAAATTGAAGCGCGGCAGTCTTGACCCTCCTATTCCTCTGCATAGTGTACAGCACGGCACAGATAGCTTTTCAGGGACAGATAAGTGCTGCCTCCTGGCTATGATCAATGTTATATGAGGAAACCAAGTATCTAAGTGGCCATCAGTTTTGAGATTTGTTTGTCTGCGAGCCGGGCCTCTCCTCTCCTCTCCTCCCCCCAATGACACCGCATATGGGATACAAGCCAGTCTGGACTTGGCCTCAGGAGAGGTTGGAGAAGGAAGCGCTCAGCAGTTCACAGCTGATCCTCCCAGTCCCGCTGCCATCATTGACTACTGTCTACTGACTGCCGTCTATTCTGGGATTAGCAGGCAGCGCTGTGATAGGCTAGGAAGGCAACCTCGGTTCTAAAAGCCAATCGGAGGCTGGGGTTATGTGTCAACGTGTGAGGAAAAGCCCGAGAATAAACAGTGAAAACAATAGCCTCCGCCAATGCTACAATCTGTGGCTGTGTGTACTAATGCGCGGCCTCATGATACCACGAGATGCCCACAGCTAACGGGAGGAGAGGGGAGTGGGAGTTCAGCTAAGGGGAGGACAGAGGACTGGAGGGGGTTTCTCTGCCGCTGCCTGGAACACAGCAAACTCATCTAGTCCACTGTTCTTCTGAGCCTGAACATCTCTTAATATCTGCTGAACTCAACTGTGGCTGCTGCAGATGATTAGGAAGGAATGAAGTTAACTACATTCTGCCCAGACAGATGTACTTACTCTTTGGAAAGATTGAGGATTATATATATTTTTTTTTTTGTAATTGCTGAGAGCTAAGATTATGTTGTGTGGGCAGAACTGGAGAAGATTTTTATTTATTTTTTTAATCTCGGATGCACCTTCACAAATCTGCTGTGTGAATGACAAGACATATCATATAGTGTTATTTTCCAAGATGATTGGTTCTTAGATCTCTTTGACTTTTAATTGCCACTGTTTTTTTGTTTTTTTTAATGAAGCACATGCTCATGAAAAAACAAGAGGATAAAATAACTAAAAGCAGTGTTAAAAAAACAGCTTGCCCTCACACACATGTATGCCTCATGTTACACACACACGCAAAACTGAGTTTGCAAAAATCTACAGTGCCAGTGGACCATGCAAACACAATTTATATTCAAATACATAGTCAGATCTTCTTCCCTCACAGTATGTATTGCTGTCCGCAGCCTCCAAGCATTCATGACTATGATACAATGAACCCCCGAGAAAACTGCATGTACATGTATGCATTCCTTTCACTGTTACAATAACCATTTTTCCTGCAGGTGTGTCAAATGGCCAACTTTTTTTATTCTTATTTTTTTAAACACGCACACACACACACACACACACACACACACACACACACACACACACACAATACACAGTCTCACCAGCATTTCACAAAGTATTCAACAAATTCAAAACATATGTAATTTATTCTTATGTCAGTGTCTCCATTTCAGCAGTCAACACAAGTCTGCACAATGCTGTTATGCAACACAATCATCCATACATGGATCCCTGGAGACGTCATTTTTTTATATAAAATGATAATGAGCATCAAAATGCCCTATTTTCAGTACGCAGAAAGAGGACTAGACACCCTAAAAATGTCTGCTGGTGAAGAGGAGACTTTTGAGATTTGTCTGCCCTAATGTCCAGGAAGCACTTAAAATAACCCACTCTCCTCCTCTCTTATCTCAGCAGCGGTCTAATGGCGTGAGAAACCACACAATGCAGACAGGCTTTCTAAAATGCTGCTTTCTGAATTTGAGATGTGACGTACGCTTTCATAGTAAATTGAATCTTAAAGGAAAATCTTTGAGACTTTTCTTTAACCAAAACTTTGTAAGGTCCAAATTCCAAGGGACAGGAACAATGACCTTTCAAGATTTCTTTGAGAGGAATGATGAATCATGACAACTTCAACTCCATTGAAGACTCAACCACTCTTTCTTACAATATAGTTTTACAGTATATGCCTACTGGCTCACCAAAAGCCAATTTGTGGACAGCTACATTAAAATTAAAGGTGTATGCCAGTTAACTTAAAAATTAATGTTATTTACATGGTTTAGAACAATCTAAATGTCATCAAGATGCAAAATCTGAAACTGCTGTCCAACAAATTAATTGGGGAAAAATGGTGAAATGGAATTGATTTGATTGATTTTTTTCTTAACCGAATGAAACTCATGTTGGTATGAAAACTCAAACATTTTGTGGATCCACCAAATCAATCTGCCATTTATTAACAGTGCTACACTTTAGAGTGTTGAAGTTACTATTCTACCAGTTATTGCAAAATAAAGAAAAAGGTTCATGATTCACTATCCAAAAAAATAAAGGATCCAGTCTGTAAACAAAAGGCCTCAAGTTACCCACGATCCTTTTAAAAAGTACCATAATTCTTAGTTTCGTATCATCAATCATTCTGTAAGAGTAGGTGTTGTTGGATATCAGTGGTGGACATCTTGCTTTGGAACAAAACTCTTATTATATTTGAGTCAAAGAGTTTATACACTAGGCAACTTTGTACGATGGCAGCTCCAAATGGCAGCGAGAAGTAACTGTTTGAAAGATTTAAACTTCAATATCCACAAATTATATAAGGTAAAGTAAAAGGCACACAGAACGCTCATGTTTACCAACCTGGCCAATCTGCCATCGCTTTATACCAAAGGCAAAAGATAGAGAGGGAAAAGATCTAACATGGATGAGTCCATCTTTCTCTGGACGCTGTGCTCGCTTGCTGCTGTTCAGGGCAGTTTGTATTTCGCTCTCCAGGTTTGATTCCTCACTTCCTACACCAGAATTTTACTGGGGCAAATAAGGCGAACCTACAGGGTCTCAATTAGCCGGGATGGGACGCTCTTCTCTGCTGCAGCCCCACTTTGTGATTCAGAGCGGATAAGACAGCTATTTTTACATAAAAATCTTGCCTAATGTAGCTTTAAATAAGGCTGACATACCTGACATACCTTGAAACAGAGAGCTCACAAACACCCACCAGAAATTGCCCTTCTATATCTCATGCTTTTATAAATTAATCATTGGCTTTACAACTTGCAATAAGGACAAAACACCTCTTTCTGTTAGACCACAGCACAACAAAAACCCTGAGTCTAAACCTGAATGACATTTGAGCAGTAATTGTGTTAGATTGGTTTTTTTTTAAACACCAAGCCTATTCAAACCCCATGCGGTACCATGTTGAGTACCACTTTTGTTAAAAGGGTAAACAGTAATTGTGGGATAGTTTTTTTCGAGGATGCATTTCTGAATGATGGCCTCTATTTTCAGATGAGCAAAGAATACGAAGTGATTAAGAAATGATGAAATTATTATGAAATTTGAATGTACGTTTCAACTACTATACTGAAAAATTCTTAAAAACAGAGAATAACAAACCAATAATTTTGCCCTCCTATCCGTACAACAATCATATGACAGATTATTTTATTTATAAACAAAAAACCATCTTGTATAAATTTGTATTAACAGGTTTGTGAGGTTTGTGTTTGAATAGTACAAGCACTTTGGTGTCAGTATGCACTTGAGAACTACTATAACTGCTGTTACACTGTATAACAAATAATAAACCTCTGAAATAAAAGCTACAAATAATCAGAGAGCAGCTTTCAAATACTGTAGATGTAACATCACAGACATCAAAGATAATTTACATGATAGTTTTCAAGTAAAGGTAGAAAGTTGAGTTTCGGTGTGTTCAACTGCATTCCATCACCAACCCAGTTTTTCAACGTCCGCACTCCTCCCCTCGACATCTAAATGTATGGTTTAAGCTACAAGTTCAGACCGTATCTCCCGCCTTAGAAACCAGTGCAGACAAGGCAGAGGGTTGATCACAGAGCAAACAGCCATTGGCACAATCAGTTCAGGATCATGTTTCCTAGCCGGAGGAGCTGGCAGCCACAGCTACAGGTGCCGCTCTGCTCCCAGAGTCTGTGTTAACATTTACCCACTCTCTATGTAGGCTCTGCTGATGAGTCGTCCCATCTGCTCCCCTGTGGTCCGCTCCGACCGCCTCTGACACGCTGCTGAAACCTTGGTCTCTGTGAAGAGACAGTTGGTAGGGGATGAGAATAATTCACGGTGAGAACATCAGTTTTCCAGAGTACAGGACAGGAGGAAAATATGGAAACTAATGCTATAAATCTTTATATAAATTTGTGACAAATTTGTGATAAACTTCTGACAGTTTTTTAAAATATCCATTTTTGTATCATGGCCTGCAAGAAAGCCCAGATCTTACTGGCTGGAGGCTGTCAATCAGTCCTTCAGTTCAGCCATACAGTGACAAAATAGTTTCAATAAATACCAGCTGATTTCAAAATCCCTAACATGGCGCTGACTAAGCAGTCCTTGAAAGTAGCACTCTTCACTCCTAACCACTTGCTGACTTTAGCTCATTAACACAACCATGACCGGGTTTCAACATCAAAGTGCTGTAGTCAAATGTATTCATGAGAAAAATATCATTTTCGATGAGTATCATAGTTACAACATGGTGCAACTGGTAAAGAACGTTGTGCAACGGTGGAGTTTTTATCATTTGGAAATACACTGAGTAATTGAGTTGCCAACTTCAAAGAGGTTATCTTTTCAAAGGGTGGCAGCAAACAAAAAGCAAATAATATTTTGGTAAAATAAAAAAATTGAATAAACTGCTGTAACATTGCCGGTGGCCAAGACCTAAATGATACTATAGACTACAAGGTGTCTATAATAAAAAATAAAAAAAAACTGCCTCTGCCATCCTTGAACAGATGAACTGCATTTGAAGTACCTTACTCAATTCAAAAGATTACAAGGGGGATCTATAGAGATCAAAATATCTACATTACATTATCTTATTATTATTACAGCGACATACTGTATGGAATGGCTTGCATGGAGTTTTTAGCACAATTGTCTCATCCCTCAGTCATTTGCACTGGCACTGCTGCCAAATACTGACAGGAGGCTGGTGCCAAATCTCGTTTAATTTAAGGACCTGCCAACCCCGCCTGTACTCCAGGTTTGTGGTAGGAAACCGTTTCCCTACAACTCCCATTCACACTCACTTGAGAAGCTGTTCCAATTCCCGCTTTATCTTTGTTACAATGGGTGGGCCCTGGTAGGTGAGAGCTGTGTAAAGCTGAACCAATGACGCGCCAGCACGGATCTTATCCATGGCGTCCTGTCCGCTGGCCACACCGCCGATTCCCACAATTGGTACCTTACCTATGATTAGACACAGAACAGTGGGGATCAGGAACAAACCGCAACATAAGCCTGTTGTTAGTGCTTCTATTTTGGTCATTTTTGGTGAGTAAATAACTAAGTACCTTTGGTGAGGCTGTACATGTCTCTGACAGCGAGTGTGGAGAGGTCTTTGAGAGGCTGGCCGCTTAGCCCCCCCACCTCGCAGCTCTGAGGGTCCTGCAGTGTCTCAGGCCGGGACACTGTGGTGTTACACACCATGAGACCGTCCACTCCCAGCTACACACACAGACACACACACACACACACACACACACAGAGGCACACAGACACACACACAGAGAGGCAGAGAGGAAGGGAGGGGGAGTGAGCGTGCCGTGCGCCTGCAACTGCAGAAAGATAATTGGTGTGTGTGTGGGTGGCTGTGAGAAAAAAGCCATCTGACTCAGGCAGAGCTCTAATGTGAAGTGCGGTGTGACAGAGAGACAGAGCGCTGTTCAAATGTTTGCCTTCTTTTTCCTCCTTAGCGTCGCTTCCATTAAATCTGGCCTCTTTCTCGCTCCAGTGAGCACAGAGAGACTGCTCTACGTTTTCCACCTGCCTGGTAAAGTAGTGACGAGGCTAGGAGAGCAGAGGAGAGAAGAGGATTGAATCTGTTTAAATATCTGCGTTGAGCAAGAGGTGTGCTGGTGAGAGCTGGAGGTACAACACTGCTCTGATGCAGCTGAAAAATAGCTGATTGCAGAGTGGTGAAAAGAGCAGACTAGGAGATCAAGCAGCGAACACGAGTAGCTCTTCAGTCACTCGTGGCTTACGTAACCACACAGCACTCCAAGCCCTGCAAGGCTCAATAGTGACCTACTACTGAAGACACCTCTGACCTACCCCTACCTTGTTCTGATAATGGATGAAGGCAAAAATAAAAATCACAACCTTGTGTGAGTGTTTATCTCATGGGTAACCGTTTGCATTCAACTACAGTACTAAAAGGCCAACTTACAACGACATTGAAGCAGCAAGCTTACCTAAAGGAGATGTAGCTAAAAGAGCGGTTTTAGTCCTGGAAGAGTGGATTTAAGTTGAGTATCTTTTTATAGATTCATCAAAGTTTGAATAACCACAAAAAGCCATTTGCTGGGTAAACGTTTCAGTCTCTAATGGCTTTAAAGCTGCGCTGTGGAGATTCTCTGAGAAAGCATGAAAATTTGTTTATATCCTAATTTTCACCCAAAAAGGTTTTAGTAGGTGTTAAACTAAGCTACAAAATGAATAAACGTTTTACCTGAGAAAACAGTTGCAAGGTTAGTTTTCTTTTCTCTTTCTACATTATTTACATCTTTTTTCTGACTAGTTTACTTCTTTTCTTCCAGGGTGACATGCATTCATTCGTTTTCTTTACCCGCTTATTCCTTTTCAGGGTTGTGGGGTGCTGGAGCCTATCCCAGCATGCATTGGGCAGAAGGCGGGGCATCACTATCGCTACGATAAATAAGACAGTGTCTGACAATCACATTCATACCTATGGGCAATTTAGAGAAAATGTGGGATGAAGCTGGACCACCTGGTAGAAACCCACACAAACACAGGGAGAAAATACAAACTCCACACAGAAAGGGGCGGGAATCAAACCCAGGTCCTTCTTGCTGTGAGGCGACAGTGCTAACCACTGATCCACCGCTTCGTCCGAGGTAACTCGTCACATGCAAACCACACACACCCTTTTCCAGGGTGTAACCACCTTCCCATTTGAGTGACAGTTGAGTTGCTGGCTAGATTATTATCACTCGATCCCCAGCTCTCGAAAAGAAAATTCAGCATTAGCAGCACCAGCATCTTCTTTTTGGTAGCTTCCACAATTACAACCATATGTCATTATCAAAGCCAAGAATTACAATTCGATACTTGTGTCCTTGCGGAGAACGTTCCTCCTAACTTGTCTTAAGGAAAACAAACATCTTAAGAATGCAAACGCAGTGAATGCATCTTCACATGGGCTTTGTGCTTGAGGTTGCATGATGAGTTGAGACACACATGTATTGATTTTCCCAGCTGTTTCAACCAGTTCTGCACTGTTGACTACAGCGCTGTGTCTTTGTGCTAGCTAGTTTGGACACAATGTGTTGTCCTCGCAATGAATATTGGGGCTTCTTATTCATTCTCTTCAGCCAAGTCACCATCGGATGCATCCTTGACATTTTCTGGTTGGCAAATCCATTTCTGGGATCTTTTTCTGTCCTCCTTTTTCTTTTGGTTTGGAATTGTACTTTGGCCATTAGATATAACATCAAATGTGTCACGAAGAACATGATAACAGACAAGAACACATACTGAGAAAGACCTCATGTTTGCTTGTCCAACAGGTATTGACCAATAACAAAAAGGTGGATGTTTGCACATGCCCTCTATTTCACACACATGTTTTGCATCAGACATGTGTGCTCATGGCGCAATTGTGTGTCCTCCAGTGTGTGCTGGAAAAACGTGATGCACAACTGGGGATGACAAGTTTTCTTCTTCTGCGCTCACTGGTACCAATTTCAAAACTGGTGGCCAAAAGTTGTGCTGCTCGGTTTTTAAGTAGATGTAGCACAGAAATTGTTGAATGAACGACTTGAGGCTGTGAACACCCTGAGCACCTGATCATCTCATCAAATGAGACGCCAATGGACAGAGACAACAATGGAAAGCAAATACAAATCTCAAATCATAACAAAAATGTCACACTCTTTCAACAAAAAGTGCTTGGTAATCAGTTTTGCTTGCTAGCCAGTGAATGGCTATTAACAAAAAGGAGAATTTGAGATGTTGGAGGTTAAAAGGTTGAAAATTTAAATCCTTTATCCCAACAAGGGAGAACTAGATTTCCAGGGTGAGTAAGATACAACCCCAATTATATTAAACCTGCACATAACTTTTTTGCCATCAATGAACAGTTCTTAAAACATGGCAGTTTCAGAGAGAATAACAAAACAAAATGAAATGTTAAAAGTGAAAAATTCAGAACATGTGTCAAGCTACAGAGTCAAATCAAAGCAATGGATGGGAAAATCAACGACCGTAACAAATAGGTGCCGACCTCAGTGACAACATCTGCAATGTCTTGTTTGTCCCGGGCAGTGAGGTCAGGAGAAATCTTCACCAGGACTGGAGGTTTGCGCTCTCCCTGCAGGGCATCGCGCTCCTTCAGCACCTGGGGGGATTGTATCAGGATGTGAGCGTGTCAGGTGGGTGATGAGGGGTCAGAGATCACCACAGACGTAGGAAACACAGACCATACAGACAAAAGTTATTCTGAGCTACAAGATACTACTCAGTCTTGGACATTACAGTGCGGCACAGATATCACACTCAGAAAGCCTAAATGCTGGAAATATAGATTTATTAAAGGAGTAATGAATCTCCATTAGACTACAGAAAATTTCCAGGAATGGGATGGAAAACTAGTCTATTAATTCATGGGTGATGTAGTCGACAAGAATATGTGTTTGACTAATTTAAACCTACATACGCGGTGCAAAGAGGGCTAAATTTCACTAGCGGATCAATAAAAGAAACAAAAAACAAAAAAAAAACATGTTATTTATCTATTTATTAAACATGCCAGGGAAAATTGAGTCATCTGTCACTTGAGTTGTAGTAGCCTTAACGAATTTTGGCAAACACTAGAAAAGAGCTGTCAAGTATGGCTGTTATCACTGTCTTTCTACTGTATGTAAATAGTCAGTGAAATGAAAACATTCTCATTCTGAACAAAATTAGTTATTGATTTATTTTATCAAACCTTTGTAAAAGGTTTTGCTAGGCTGCAAACAATGCTTCTTAAAGTGAGGACTAACAATGCAGCCTATTAATGCAGTTCCTTGAGCGTAAATTAAAATGTAAGGAAATGCTTTATGGGAATATGCGGCTAAAATTAGTATTCTTCACACTAAGCTGTGCTATTTTGAAGTCCCTGATTTAGCTAAAACCGCTTCCAAATACTTTCAACTGCAACTCTCTATTGCTAATCCATTTAATCCTACCCACAGGTCCTTAGAACCAAGGCGTTAATCATTTTAATGCTAATCCTGGAAGTTAATTGTACAATCCTAAACATTCAGAGCAGCTGGACAGTAAACAGACTCTGGATAATTATCATTATGCGGTGTTTCTTGTAGAATGTTTTATAGATGTTGGGAGCAATAAGGCCAGATGATGAATTTTCACTGTATTTAATTTTTTCTAACTGTTGGGGCAGTTTTCCAGTTGTGGAGGCCACTGCAGCTAAATGAATATAAATGAAACACTGCTGATGGACATTTCTAGAGATGGTCGTACCCCATGCAGGAGCTGCCTGAGCTCAGTCTTTCCCTGCAGGTCCCGGAGACCCGGGGTGTTAGGACTGCTGACGTTCACCACCAGGTAGTCAGCTAGAGGGCCCAGCACTCTCACCCCCTCCAGGTAATCTGCCCCCGCGTCCTGGGACAGCTTGTTCTTCCCCAGGTTGATGCCCAGGGGAAGGCCAGCTATAAACACAGACACATATGCAAAGACACACACACACATATGCAAAGACAGACACACACACACACACACACACACACACACACACACACATAGGAGAAAGTTCACAGACAAACACAAACACAGGCTGCATCAGAGACATGACTCACTGGGAGCCTGCTTACCCTGTGGTAAATGGGCTGTAAGCAGGTATAGATCAGACAGAACGTCCTGAATAGAAAAAAACAAAACAAAACAAAACAAAACAAAAATTAAAAAAAACACATGACACAAGGACAGGTCAGGATCATCAGAATAGAACAGAACAGAAAAGAAAAGAAAAACTTGGACCACACATGCAATTTAGCCTTTTCACCATGACTTAGTTATTAATTACTAATTACTAAACAATAAATATATATAATCAGACAAAACAGCACAACAGAGCTACCAATTAAATATGCATGCAAATAAGCAATTCTTATGGAGAATTACAGATACACCTTAGCCTTCCAAAAGCATTAATGAGGGTTTTATGTAATTGAAAGCAATTTAAAAAGTTGTGTTTAAGTGAAAGGAAAAACATACAAACGGGCTATGATTTTTTTAACTTGATTAAAGAGGTTGCATTTTTTCCAACTGGATAAAAGTAGCTATCAATGATTCATTTCATGATTACTGTAGGCTACATGTCTTACAATCTGTAACTATAGCCTGAATCTCGAATCTTAAATTACATCAACATTATGGTTTCCTTATTGCCTAGTCTATTTCCTTCACAGCTGACTGCAAGCTGTAGGCTTTATGGAACAATGCCAATTCAAGAATCTATTAGTAGGTTTATAGACAGGCTGTGTTCACCTACAGATGATCACACTTACAAGTCTGAATTCCACTATAGCAACTTCTGATTTTGTAAGAGGGATTATTTAGGCTACAGTCCTCCGCCACCCATTCATAGACTGAATATATTACCTGCCAAAATCAGTAGTAACTGGCTAATACACTGTGGAGAACTGTGACTCGTGAACTTGTTATAATAGTAAGAGGATGGACAGAAAGTTAGTGAGTACTGGATGTCCAGAAACTTCCAGCAGTCTTGCCAACCTTTTGTCAGCTCTAGTTGGGTTCCTTCCCTGGACTTCAGCCTCTGCTGCGCTTCTGCCAGACCATAGCTGTTGAATCCATATCTAAACACACACACACACACACACACACACACACACACACATAGTACAACTGATCAAAAACATAATACTTATAGGCCACTCATGCAACATACTGAAAAAGAACTAGAAACCTATTAAACAAACAGCATAGGCTGAACAGACATTTATAACCACAGATTTTTCATGCCCTCTTGAGAAAGATGAAAAAGCAACACTGGGATGAAATGCAACACTTTCATTTTCTCCTCATTACATTTACACACTTGACAAGGCTGTTTGTACACTGAGCGGGAGGAGGAATTCTTAAATTATTAACTTTTGAAATGCTCTTCTCTTGCACCCTACATGCAGAATGGACAATACTAAACAGAGTTCATCTGCCCACAGAAATATGGGCCTATGGCTTTACCCTCATTTGTCGCTAAAACGGACACTCTAAAATCAACTGAGTAATTCCAGAAAAAAGCAATGAAACGGGCAGGAAAACAAGGTGATATTAGATCATGTACAGACATATGAATTTATGTTCTGTGCCACTTAGATGTTAGAGGCTTCTACTAACAGTAAGAGTTTATTTGTCATTTGACTTGTTTGATGATTGACACCTAAGGGAATCCGGTTTTCCAAAATTGTTCAAACATAAATACATTTCAATGAATTTTGTTAAGTGTGTTTGGCCAAATACAAGGACAAAAAAAGTAACATTTTTTAGGATTGTACATTACACTGATAGATAATTTGCTCTACATGATTTTGTCAAGTTGGCAGGAGTCAAACAATTTTTTTTAGACATTAAAATGAAGGAATTTCTTGATATGAAATAGGGTAATTGTCTCGTGCTTGAATTTGGCTGCTACTTCCTATCAACACCATTGCTAGAATTTATAACTTGTAGATAAATTCTTTGTTATAGCAACTCATGAATATTTATATCCATGCCTCACATTTTCCTTGGGTATAAAGAGAGAGCAGACACAGGGGAAGAGGTGGTAAAGGAAGATTAACTAATTTAGCTCTTTAAAATCTGTGAACCTGTGCTACGAATTGAAACTGAAAATGGAAATGAGATAAAAGGAAACACATGAACTTCCTACTTCCTGCCTATTCCCAGCGTTTTACATCTAAAATGCAGCATGTGCTGTAGGCGGCATATTTTCTTGGAACATGGTGAACGATGTTAAAGAGAATATTATCTGTCTTCCACTCTAAGACTAATGTGATTGCTTCACTGTTATATAAATGGAATAAACACATTGTGAACTGCAACATAAAAATGGGGCTCTTAGCTACATTGCATAGGTTAAATAATAAATTCTTCCACAGTGATAGTTTCTCCGTGAGGTGAGGCGCTTTTTAGCTCTAAGTTCTGACATAAGAAATATTATAATTAATCCCTACTATGAAAATTAACATACATTCCTCACAGAACATGACACAAGACCTTTTCCAGGTCATTAGGTTCCACTAGTAAATTCAGCACCCATACGATCCACCAAACAGCACTTATTTCAACTAAATTTTAGCTTTCATAACTGCTGTGTTATTCCTGTGGCCTCTGTCCACTGAAATGCAACATGAAGTGGCCGTAGCAGGCAATACGAATCAGTTAATATACTATATATGCCTTGTTGCTAGGGACATTGTTATGCTAGAAGACACAGATAGGAGAGAGGCGCACAATACTTCAGACCTGTTGTGTCATTAGTGATCATTAGTCAGCCAGTAAAACGGCTGAATTCACCAAGACCACTAGAACCCTTCAGTGGGGCGGGACTCTATGTCATTTGTGTCCGTTAATTTTATCGTACCCTTTTAAATCGCATTCGATTCAATTGACAAGCACTGCCAATTACAAAGCCTATTCAACACTTACCTGTTAATGACTGCTTGGTCTCTAGTGAGTCGAAACACACGCGGTTTGGGGTTCCCATCCTGAGGTTTGGGAGTGATGGTCCCCACTTCAACAAAGCCAAAACCCACTTTGTAGAGTCCATCTATGGCCTCTCCATGCTTGTCGAAGCCCGCTGCAATCCCAATGGGGTTTTTGAACTTGCATCCCAGGACATTCACTTCCTGTAGATGACGTAATGACAAGGGCGACCAGGTCAGTGAGCAGTGTCTGAGATCGCTCTGATGTATGTGGAAAGTGTCTGGCCCACTGCACTCTAGATTACCATTTAACATTAGAAAGCGGCCTATGAGAAAACACTGCCTGATGCCTCCATACTTACCAAAGACGCAGGGTCCCGGTAGCGGTTCAGAGGTACCAGACCCAGACCCATCACCTTCACTGCCATCACATGGGCCGTCTCTGCCCCCACAACCCTCTGCAGCAGGGGCATTAACTGGTTGGAGTAGAAACGCTCATCTCCAACCACAGTGAGGTAGGAGGCAAACAGGAGGCCACCTGAGCCGATGATCTTCACCGCCTCCTTTAGCTGCTTCTGTAGACGGACCAGAAAATAACAAGTCCGATGTCAACATAGTTCATTGTTATCTTAACAAATATACTGTATATGTGATGCGTATATCAGCCTTGGGATAATAAACTAAACAATACTTAATATGATAGAGGACATAGGTTTGACAAATGAGAATGTGAGATGAACCAACTGGTTTATTTGGCAATGATTAAGAATAAAATACTGATGAAAGAAGGTTACCTCATGTTAACCGACTACTTTAATGTTTCTTTTTTTTTTTCTTTTCAATATTGCCTATAGACAACCTTCTACCTCACAGAATGCATTCACAAACCTACGTACATACCATCAGCAAGGTTAAATGCAAATGCAATCAACTTAATTGCACTGGTTTGCTGTACAGTGCTGCTTATTGGATTACTTTCATCTATTATTGCATTAGTGCAGTGATACACTAGGGAAATGTTGTGGGTAATGTAGAAAACAATGCTCCCATTTAGATAACAAAGTGGGGAAAAAAGGTCAAAAATGTGTTCAAATGTTGCTTGGCAACAAGAAGCAGCAATTCCCAGGTGCTGTTGGCCACCTGAGCTGCTCAAGAGGTTAACTTGAGGTTATGAAGATTATGAAACCTTGGGAAAATACATCTGGATTTATCTGGTTTGTCAGTGTGAATACCCAAGACCACATCAAAACCAAAATAAATGAGCTCGATAACAGCTAGCAAAAGTTAGTAACTTTGCTAGCAATCTATGTGAGTCAGACAGCTCAATGGTCCATTTAGTTAACTTGGCACTGCAGAAAACCAGCTGCTGAAGCTGAAGGAAAATGTTGCTGTCTGAGGGACTGAGAGGTTTGAGCCATATGACAAAGTTATTAACGAGCTGCCTGACTATCTTACTAATTAGCTAGCCCATTCAGACAAGCATGACCATCCTCTGAACAACATGTGTAGCAAACACACTGCTAAGGCGGAGCAGCCGAGCTAGCAAACAGTAAAACATCTGTCACTCTATTCTCGTAGCTACGTTGTCATTCATGATTTTACGAATCAGAGCCTCACAAACACAAGAGGATGTTATCACTGGACTTGCCTTCAGTCGTCCCGCCATGGGTGAAGTTATGTCATGCCCGTTAAGGGCACTGGAAGCATTTCCAGTCACGTTACACAATCACACTCAAACTTCCTGTATGCCCTCTCGCGATACTTCCGAAGATGTGACGGGAGCGGGGAGCGGGGGGCGGGGGAGGGGCAGCCTCCTACACACCCATATACTGCAGTTGAGGTCAACTGAAAACAGTGACTAATTTCATTGATCGAGTTGAAAAAGCAATCTTGATGCATGAACAATGACTTAATAACACATAATAAAGAATATGTGTTTCTCATTAAAACAGCCAACAAAAAGCTGAAACACACCAGCCTACACTGAAGAGTAGGAGGTGGGAACGTTCAGCTTTTCTGACCTTTGGTGATACCAAGTCACTTTTTCACTTTGCATCTTGTTTGAGTGTCTGCAGTGATTTTCCTAATGTAGTAAGAACATATGCATAGTTTTCCTGGAGAAAGCTTTCTCATTTCCATGAGACAGACAGAAGTTACCTTGCTTAATACACAATTGCCGTCTCAGCCACAGTTCCTGCAGCACTATGCGCTTCAGCTCTATACATTATAATAACTATGGACCTGTTACTTCAAACCTGTTTCTTTTTGTGGGTTGCCGTTGGATTTCTATCTATGGCTGACCGGTCTGAACCCTGTACAGACAACGGAGAGAAGACAAGATGTAATAACTCCACTGCACAGTGCAAGTATGTTTTCAGAAATGTCTGCTATGAGTTTGTTGAAGGACCTAAGAGCTGGTCCCAAGCCAGGAGTACATGTGAAAAGCGAGGAGGGGAGCTCCTGAAGCTGGCCAACAGCCCGGTCAAAAGTTTCCTGAAGAACATCACAAGAGAGAGGAACATGAAGAACCTCACTTGGTGGCTGGGGGAGGGGGTTTTAGGGGAGTACCGGGAGCCCATCATGGGTGAGTGAAACACACCAACATATTTTTATAACCCACTGTCAAGCTTATTTATTGATCAGAATTGGCTGTGGCTATTCATACACACAAGGAGCAGAGGGCTGGATGTGGGGTATAGACTGCCAAATGCCTTTCTGCTTGTAAATGACAAACAAAAGAGTGATATGAAAATGTTTTCCTCTACCTCCTAAATGGAAATGAGTTGTTTATTGTTGGTTAAAATAGCCTCACCCATATTGATGTGGTTTATATGCTGGTTTACAAATATTAAATTCTGTTTATCCGTAGAACATAAGATCATGGGAAGGTTGGGTATTTCGTCATGAACTCACTGAGCATATGGATCAAGGGCAACTCCCTTCAATTGAATTTTCATCTGTTAGGATTTTGTTGCAACTGACTTTAGCTCTCGATGAGCTGGGAAATTAATTGATTCCTAATGAATTGATAAAGTATGGCCCTCTTAATTAAGCTGCACCCTTGGCTGTTGGGAGAAACTTTGATGACAGCAAACGTGTTTCGAATGTGACAACCATGTCTGAAAAACATTTCTTTCATTTTAATTTGGTTTCATTCTTTAATTTGGTCTTTGTCTTTCATGTGCTTAGTTGTCAGTTATGTCAGTAAAGCATTCAGCCTTTAAAAGCAGACTTTAAAAGTTCTATGTAAAGCCCGGTTTCTAAAGTGTTCACACCAGTTATGTTGCGATATATACTGTCCAAAAAGCAATAGGCATGAAAATTGAATTAGTGTTTATCTGTGTGTGTGTGTGTGTGTGTGTGTGTGTGTGTGTATGTCTGTGAGTATATAGTGTGTTTGTGTCTGTGTAGGTGTGTATGTGTATGTGTGATTGTTTGAAGGCTTGAAAACTAATTTGAAATTGTGTTCATCGGTGTGTGTGTGTGTGTGTGTGTGTGTGTGGATGTTGTGAATGTGGATGTACACACGTTTCTTTGCAGTGCTTGATTCCACGACAGAAAATGACGATGTTTCCAAGGACAACTCTCCTTTCGCCTGCACCTACATGAAGCTGAATCCCCTTCAGCTGGTTTCCATATCAGAGTGCAGCCAGAGACGAGGCTTCCTCTGCACCTGGGGTACGAAGCTTTTCACAACAGCCTCCTCCTTCACTCCTTCACCTTCTTCAAGGCAATACTGTATCATAATTGACTCATTCACAACAACCGTGTGAAGTTTATTAGAAGGTGTTATCTGACCTGATATTCCATTCACAGTTTATAAAGTAGTATTCCTGTTTTACAGATTTGCAATTTTCACCAGAGGTAAAGGTAAGAGATAAAAATTAGAAATCCTATTCAAAGTAATGGCATGGCTATGCAGTGAAGCCATGCTACCCTGGATTATCATCTTATTCATTGGTTTAGAGCAGCCAGACATTTAGATATTAGGCATTTAGCTGGTACTGAAATCAAGAATGACTTACAATAAATGCAAGAAGTGGAATAAATAGACATATAACATACACAGTATAAAACAGAGACATAAAGTCAAAAAAGTGGGCCTGTACAAAGAATTTTGCATAAATGTCCAAGAAACTGAGTTTTGTTCTTGTTTTGTTCACAGGATACCGAAGAGTCCAGTCATGCAACAAAATCTCGTAAGTCAGATTGCTCCATATGTGTCTCAATGTTTCAAGCAACCATGGAGGTGAAAGACATCACAGTAATAATTGTTTCTGTCTGTCTGTCTCCCACTCTCACACACACCTTTGTTTCTCAGGGTTTGCAAGGAATGCACCTAACATGAGTTTGCATGTCACAGACATCGAACAACTGCTTAAGGTCAGAGATACGTTATTAAAATTTCACCCATAGGATATTTTCTGCTCACATATCATGGAGACCATTGAATGTTGAACAGTGTATCACACCTTGCATTAAGTAGTTCTGTGCAGATAAACTGTGTGTGATAATTCAGTAGACATGCTAGCAGACTAGCTTCAGTTTTGGATAAGCATTGTTGAAGGAACTGGCAAAAAGCTTGTGGTCACTATGTCTGTTTTATTACTATAGCCCACAGTGTATTATACCTCAGGGTTTGTATACTAATGCTTTTTTTTTTTTTTTTTTTTTTTATTGAGACAGGAAGCAGATAAAGAATTGTTGCGTATGGAAATGGATGGAGAGGAGCCCACAAATGAGAACAGGGTGGGTAGCAGCATTTATATTTATGTGTATTATTATTATTGTTATTATTACTATTATTATTATTATTAGTAGTAGTAGTAGTAGTAGTAGTAGTAGTAGTAGTAGTATTGGTAGTAGTAGTAGTAGTAGGAGTATAACATAGGAATTAACTCCAGCTATTCCTACACAACTAGAACAATATGAATGTAAAATAAACAAAGTATAAAAATATTATAGCAATATTTGAAAGCAAATACAGTAAAAGAATAAGATAAGATAACATAACATAACATCTAACATATCATAACATAAGATAAGATGAGATAAGATAAGATAAGATAAGATAAGATAAGATAAGATAAGATAAGATGAGATAAGATAAGATAAGATGAAACTTAAATGATCCCTTTGGGGAAGTTAGGTATGTGTACTGTAAGACATAGTGGAACCATTATGAAAATATCATTAATATATGCAGATATAACAATGAGAAACAAATGCTAAAACTGAAGAGGCGAGCAAGTGAATTTACAGCAATGCACAAGGTGTTATGTTAAAGTCTACAGATGGTGCTATATTTGTACATAAGGTGATGTGGCATTTAGACTATCATTATAAAAAACAAAACACCTTATAAAATATATTCATTACAGATGCTGATACCATATGTACAGAATGTGCCATTCAGATACAGTGTCTAGTATTTGATGTCTGCCCTCCTATAAGCTTAGGATTAATTTGTTTTATTCTTCACACTGGTCCACCTCTTTTTATGCATGGCTAATACCTTCCTTCCCTCCTTTAAGTGATTATGAACATAAGAGCACGACACTTTTAACCCTCGCTACTTTTCCCTCTCACAGGACAACTTCATTCAGTACCTGTTGGAAGGCACAAACAATCTGACTCCAGACTACGTTTTACAAAACAATGAAACTGTCAGTCATATTATCAACTGTAGCAGTGCCATCCTGCTCCTCTCAATGAAGAAATGTGATGTCCTGAGCAACCCAAACCCCACGGTAAGTTCAGCTGAACGTAGGCCTGCCGTAACTTTAACCATTCAGAGACACTAATGCCATACCAGCACTATGGCTGTGAGAGTTGGTTGATGTTTTGTTGTGTTGTTTCCCTCCAGTCTTTGTTTGAACAGATCTTTGAGATCTATCGGTCCATCAGTGTATTGTTGGGTAGCACAACCAACATGCGAATTGTCATTAAACACCCATCAGGCACCATCTATCAGAGCAGGTCGGTATTTTCTTCAAGAATATCCATCACCTGATATTCTTAATCCAAATGTAGCATTCCTTTTTACCCAGATAATATGGTTAAAATAGATTTAAAAATTCTAATAGATTCCAAATGTGTTTTTCTCCCAGCCACACACCGGCTAGCCTGGACAATGCAATATTGGGTTCAGAGAAAGATGGCGTGTACATCAAACTCCCCCCATATTCATTACTCAAGTCTCAGCTGGGACAATACCAGACAATCAACGCTCAGGTCTGTGTATTATGAGTGTGTGTGTGTGTGTGTGTGCATCGTCGTTCCACAGTATTTTCATGAGAGGTTTTCTTATTCTTCTTAGATGGCTACATTCTCAAGGAATCCCCATCCATCTAATGACAGCATCTCAGGAACTGTTTCCAGTCTTTTACTCAGCAATGGACGCACTGACATCCATCTGACCAACCTGACAGAGATGATAGAGGTACAGGAGCGGCATTAAATAAAGGTTACGGGTTAATTAGGGTAGGGAACATCGAGGGCAGTGAGTATTGTAGCATTAGAACTGTATTGCTAAGAAGGGATCTTAAAAGCAATTGAGTTTTGTGCCACTGGAAGGAGAGGGCAGGGCAAAACAGGCCATCACCAGCACAAAAAACTTCTAGCATTCCAGTATTAGAATTAGGGCTGGGCAATAATTCAATATTATCTTTTATCGTCTTTCAGTGGAATCATATCTTAACAATATGGTGATTTTGGGATATCGTGACACACAATTCTGCTGTCTAAACTGATGATAACAAGCACATTTTATTTTAAAACTCTGACAAAATGAAGTATGGTAGGAATATTATTTGAAAATTTCAGTTTTGTTTGACATCGCACCTAACATTACCGTTCGGTTCAATGGAATGAACATAATTTGATTATTTTGTATATACGAGCCGTATCATGATAAATATCGATATCGAATGCACGTCCTTGATCATGATCATCTTGATATTGATTTCAACCATATCAACCAGCCCTAATTAGAGCATTATATTCCTGATGCTAACTCTGCATGCTTTCTCCGGTCTCCCCAGATCTTCTTGCCTCGTACAAATGCTTCAACAGTCATTAATAATACTATAGAGTTGAAGGAGAACACCAAAGCACTGACCACATTCAACATCTCCGACCCGTATGTGACCGTCTTCTTCAGCGTGGAGCCCAGCACCAACGTGTCGCTGCTGCTCCTCCTGGCTCCCGGCTCACCTCCCAACAAAACCTATTACAGCAGCAGCACCATCCTCAACCGCACAGGTAACTGTAACCAGAGGCGGGTGCTGACGTGTTACTCAGTGTCCCCCGGTTTGTTCTGTCGTAATTAGACGTCAAGGTCTTACATCTATATATCATTTAGTCATACGCATAGCAGCTGGGAAGCTTGAAGAGAAGTCTGCAAAAATGAAGCGTAGAATACACATACTATCCTCCAAAACCACTTTTATCAATTAAAAGACTCCTAAGGGTCTTCACCAGGACTCTGTGTTTTAGACTGAATCATGTTTAAATAGTATAGGTCACAGGAATACAACGGTGTATTAGGGCCATTGTAGGGGGGTAATATTCAGAGGAAAAATCTTTCTGAGATTAAAGTCAGAAATCTGCAAGAAAAAAAAAACAGAAATTTGCGAGAAACTATTTTGAATATCTGAATCATAACCTACCAACCAAATTAATTAAACCTACCAACACAGTCGTACAGGAAACAGGTAACCTGCTCATTTTTTGGTATGGTGCCACCTTGTGGGTGGGGTGCCTACAATTGACACACATAATAATGAAGATGATCCCAAAGAAAACCTACAACAACACACAACATATCCAATGTACTGGGCTACTTAAAGTATGCAGGTACAGACACACTCAAGGCTTGCCTTACGTGTATTTAAAAAAAAAACATTTTTTATAACAAAATCCATGTCTAATTCTCCCAATTAGCAATATATATCAAACACACAAAGTATTTTTAAATATTTTTCAGGAGTCCTTGTATTACAGATTAATTTGTCAGTTACTCTTTGCAACAGTGGGCTATCGTTGGATTGTGACCCCTGAGATGCTGGAGCAGACCACTGGAGTCTGGTACATCGACACTGTTCCCTTCAATTCCACTTGGGATCCGGGCCTGACACTGGAGTTCACTTCTTACATCAGCAAGTGCATGTACTGGGACATAGAAAGGGAGTTATGGAGCACAGATGGCTGCAAGGTAAGTCTCCACTTAAGCAAGGTAAAGCCTGCAAAAGAAAGCCTACAAAAGAAATGCATTTTTAAATTGTGCCTGTGCTCCTTGACTCAGCAGTTTTTCACACTTCACACTATTGTTGTGCTCTGATTGTCTCAGGTGGGGGAGCTAACCACTCCAGACCGCACACAGTGTCTGTGTAACCACCTCACTCTCTTTGGAAGTTCCTTCTTTGTGATGCCCAACTACGTGGACGTGTCTCGCACAGCGGAGTTGTTCGCCACCGTGTCTGACAACTATGTGGTGCTGGCATTGCTGTGCGCCTTCTTCGGCCTCTACCTGATCACTCTGCTGTGGGCCTGCTATGCCGATCGCAGGGCGCTCGCCAGGGTGAGTTTTTCCAGACCAGCCTACTGTTTAATGTCTAATGTTTTTGCAGTCATCAGGAAATTGGTGTTTTATATGCGTTTTTCATATTAAAGCCGCAATAAGTGATTTTCCGTTACATATTTGTAAATAAAGCACAGCAAAGCTACTGCACTACGTTTGCCTCTAAGGACAAACCTAGCAAAGCATCGTGCAAAAAGACTAATACCTAAGCTTAGACGTACCTACGGAGAAGTGTCGCCCTTTACCGGTCTCACTTTGCCGGAACTTTCTCCCGCTGAAGGTTACATGTTCCACAATGACAAGCAAAGAGGTAGGTAGCAAGTTTACTAGTTTAACAAGTTTAGTCGCTCGCTTCATCGATTCCGCCATTACGAGAATTTTTTTCAGGAATGGGAGGCGGAGAGTGCCGCATTTAAACAGCGAGGGAGGAGCCAAGCTAGTTTTTTCTTTTTAAATACTGAATATGAAAATACTGAATGGACCGGGAGGAGCTTCATTCTGGAGCGGAATTTGACAACAAGCTTTAGAAAATAGGTGAAAACAGCAACACAGCTGGCCCGCGTGTGTGGATACTGGTTTATATCATTATGTCTCAATGAAATCTCCACATAGCACACATTAGTTTCAGGATTGGTTATAAGGTCTGATATCGCTTATTGCAGGTTTAAATCATGACTAAACATATTCACTCCTTCACCCAAAAGCAACCATTTCTCCCAACACAAGCATGCTTATGCACTACAAATGTTTTGTGGTGAACTGTCAGAGGAAGATGACCCTGCTGGAGGACAGCCATCCATGTGCCCAGTACAACTACCTGCTCAGTGTCCAAACTGGCCATCGCAAGAACTCTGGGACCTCTGCCAACGTAAGTATTCTTGGCTTAAGCAATATACAGTGCAGGGCCAGGACACTGCTGTGTGAACCCAGTGCCACTGCATCAGCAAGTTGTGCTGTCCTGTAGGTCACGGTGAAGCTGATCGGCTCTGAGGGAGAGAGTGAGACGCACAACCTCACAGATCCTGACAAGCCTGTCTTTGAGAGAGGAGGCGTCGACATGTTCCTGCTCGCCACACCCTTCCCACTGGGAGAGCTGCGAAACCTCAGGCTACAGCACGACAACTCCGGAGGGCATCCCTCTTGGTACTACAGGCAAAGCACACTTCAGTAGTAAAAATAATAATAACATAACCTATATAGCACATTCCCAGCTTAAAGAACAAAGTGCTTTCTATGAAAAAAAAAAGTGTGTCAGTTTTCTCTACGTCAATATCCCTGTAATAATGATTCTATCAGGTTGTACCTTTAAATAACAAAACCTTACTCTAACAAGACTCTTACTCAGCTGATGTGTTGTTTCATGCTGGGAATAGTAGCGCTCCACATTGAGTATGTGGAGAATTGAGGGGTGTCAGTGTAAAAGGGTTGTTAGAGCTGTTTACAGGTGGCATTTATCCGCTCTCTGCAGGATAGCTTGCTGACTTCTTCACAGTGACACTTCAAAATGTCAAGCCTGCCTTGTCGCTTAGCGCTGCCTTGTTAACACTTGCCTTTAAATACCACTCTAAGCACAAACACACACATACAGTATTAGAGAATATTAGAATATCAAATC
The DNA here is from genome assembly GCF_048128805.1 of Centroberyx gerrardi. NCBI lineage: Eukaryota > Metazoa > Chordata > Actinopteri > Beryciformes > Berycidae > Centroberyx > Centroberyx gerrardi. The sequence goes on from NC_135997.1 coordinate 12,771,243, forward strand.
TAACCTCTGGTGTAGTATAATAGGTCTTTTACAAGTGGTCAAATAGAATCACACAAAATGTTGTATAGTTGTATACAGTATTACCATTATAGTCTAATAGCAATAGGTGAAACTGGCTATCAAACCAAAGAAGGCACTGGAGCACACGGATCACTGATTATATTTTTAATGCATAAGTACAAGGACAATGTAATAGCAATATAGCACCACAGTTTGATATTGACTCCACTCTTAAAGTCACAATGAAAGGAAAAATGACTTCTTCACCACCAGTGCAGCTTTAACATTGTGTATTGGTAATATACTTTTCATGTAATTATACCTATGCTATAAATGTATCATCTGATGCAGTATTATGTGTTCCTGTTAGGTATATAAACAAGGTGACCATACAGGACCTCCAGTCACGACAGGTTTGGCACTTCTTGTGTGACTGCTGGCTGAGCGCCGACCGGGGAGAGGGCATGACCAAGAAAAATTTCAACGCTGCAAAGACGAACGAGATCGCCAGCTTCAGGTGAGAGTCGGACCGCTTCACACTGCTGAAACAAACCGACTCCACTCTTGTGCGTTTCAAAGGAAGAGGATGTTCACAGGTCAGTATCGTAACGGGTTTGCGCTCCTCTCTGTCAGGAATATTTTCCAGAGCAGAACGTCGACCGGCTTTAGGGACGAACACATCTGGGTGTCCATCGTGGACCCGCCCTGGCGCAGTCCGTTCACACGTGCCCAGAGGGTCTCCTGCTGCATGAGCCTGCTCCTCTGCACCATGGCCATCAACATCGCCTTCTGGAACATTCCTACTGATGAGCACTCACCAGTACTCTTCTCCTTTGGTGAATCAATGAGTCATTTTTTAGCAGTTTTTTTTTTTAGTGTTTTTTTGCATCGTTGTATGTTTGTTTTTCTTTTTATTTGGGGTGGGGGTTAATGCTGAAACGAACCCAAAAATGGGAGACAGAAAGAAAGAAAGAAAGAAAGAAAAAACAAAGAAAGAAACTATAGAAGAAAGAAAGTCTTAGGAAGGAATAGCAAATGTGACATCACTACATCTTACCACATAACGTTTAGTTCCCTCACTGATTTAGCCATTCAGTACTCAGAACAATGGAGTGAGTAAAGCCTTGCAGCATGAATATAAAACGTGGGTGGTGAGGGAATGTAGCTGCACTTACACCGTTTTGTCTTGCATTCACTCGAGTGAATGCTTCTGCAGAGTCATAGGTGCTGAAAAGGAGATACCAAGCAGTGGCACCACACACACACTATTGTCAGTTTTTTTCATACCAAGCAGAGCAGTGTGCATGGGTGTGTGTGTGTGTGTGTGTGTAAGAAGAATCTTTTTTGTATGTGGCCAGGCTCACTGGAGATCACCTGGCAGGAGATCATGGTGGGGGTGCAGAGTGGACTCCTCATGTTCCCCATCAACATCCTCATCATCACCATCTTCCGCAGCGTCAGACCTCGACTCACTTCACAGGCCCAGAAGAACAGTCCTGTGCACAACCTGAAACCCCTCGCAGTTTCCATACCAACCATTCTGAAGGTCTTTTTACATTCTCCCATCGCTGGCGTGTGTGTTTGTGTGCTTTTTGACTTCCACTGACGTTTTACTGAATACATTATTCAGTGTAAGGTCAGCGGAAGTATTCCCACAGTGTTTTTGTATACATTTGTAGTAATAGTATACATACACAGTTTGCATTTTGTTGTACATGCTGTGTAGGAGACGGAGGAGCTGGTTTACTTGCTGAGCAGGAGTCCGAGAAACAAGATGTCAGAGCTGGGCAGGCTGGAGTCGGCCTCTGACCTCTGCCCCGCTCTGGACAGGGTTCATGAACTCATCCAGCTTATGCAAGGTACTCTCCTCTTTAGCACATGAAAGACACGCTGCATTACAATACCTTTAAATACGAATCTTTAATTCAAGGAATTGGGTCTAGCACAGAATTTCCCTCTCAGCGGCAGCCTTCATCTGTTTTGTGTACTAAGGTTACTTTGTCGAAGTAGGGGCAAAATTATACATTTCTACCTAATGGTGAGGGGGTAAAGCACAATATATTCAATAGTAAAATTGAGATGAAAACTTAACATTAAAAGCAAAACCTAAACCGCTAGAATGGACATACATGAGAGTGAAATTACACGCTGTTCTGTCAGTTCAGTTCAGTTCAGTTCAGTTCAGTTCAGTTCAGTTCATTTCAATTCTATTCTATTCAATTCAGTTCAGGTTAGTTCAGTTCAATTCAGTTCAATTCGATTCAGTTCAATTCAGGTCAGTTCAGTTCAATTTAGTTCAGTTCAATTCAGTTCAGTTCAGTTCAGTTCAGTTCAGTTCAGTTCAATTCAGTTCAATAATACAGTTATACAATTCAAAACAGCACTTAAATAATAAATAATGGGTAAAGATGCAACATATAAGCAGGCCACTTATATAGAGTGACAATAGTTTATATACAATATGGACTATATAGTGAATGACAATTGGTAAGATCAGGTCCAGTTCCTCAGAGCCTCTAGCTTGGTGACAGGACATGATGTATTTTGCAGCACTCGGGGCGTTCAGTCCTTCACCCTGAACCCCCTGCTGTTCTGTCTGTGTGTCTCTGTCCCAGGGGAGAGTGAGAGCGACCCCCACTGGGTGCACTGCAGCAAGTTCATCCTGTCCTGCCTCTCCCACCTGCTGCTGTGTCTGGAGAGGCTGGACGGAAAGAACTTCCCGAGTCCGGACGAGTACCAGCAGGCGCTCAACGTCACCAACCTGCTGCTTCGCAAGGCTGAGATGGTCTTCTCCAGCCACATGGCCTACTGGTCAGCGCTGTCAACAACACACACACACACACACACACACACACACACACACACACACACACACACACAAAAACGTTCTCTTTAAAGAAATATCACAAAGAATGTCACTTGTTTTCTTTTCATTTGGAACATCTCATATCTACTTATCTTCTGATTATTCCTCAGTAGGGATGGGACAATATATCGAAATTCAATATATCACGATACAAAAATGTGACAAAACGTATCATGGAGCAGAAAAATAAATTGTGATATTAGCTACATTTTACTCTGCTGTAGTACTCTCAAATAAGACGGCTTGCCCATCACAATTTCACAAGCTCTCCATCCAAATTATATTATTGCACTTTTTAATGACATTTTTAAATTGTTGTTTACATTCTAGTAAGCCAATGGCATTGCTAGAAAGATTTGTGTCTCAGAAATAAACATAATTTTACACAGTCAGACTTTGTTGTCATTGAACTTTTATTTATGACATCGTATCGTGGTTGTATCGAATTGTGAACCGCATATTGCGTATCGAATTGTATGGTGAGGTAAGCATATCGTCCCATCCCTATTCCTCAGTCGTCATCTTTCCTCCTTTTCCTCTCCTCTCCCACCGTTCCCTCGCTCCAGCCCGCGTCCCGTGAGCAAGAAGAGGAAGTCGGCGGGCTGCTGGCTGCCCTGGTGGTGCGTGTTCATCGGCTGGTTCCTGCTGCTGTCCATCAGCGGAGTGTCCACTTACTTCACCCTGCTCTACGGCTTCCAGTACGGCAAGCAGAAGTCCATCAAGTGGGTCATGTCTCTGGGCCTCTCCCTCTTCCAGAGCATCTTTATACTGCAGCCACTCAAGGTAGGTGAAGATGGGAAAACATACACTGCACAAAATATTCATCTTAACAAGTTACTTAATCTAAAATTGAGTGTTAAAATCAGATTTTTTTGCTAAAACAAGTGAAAAATCCGCCATTGGGGTGCGATAAGTTTCCAGTGTGAATTTCATCTTGTTGAATCAAAGGTTATTTTATTGATACTAGTGGAGTATCTGCATTGTTTCAAGATATTGACACTGCTCTAAAATATCCCTGAAACAAGTGAAACTGCATTGGAAACAAGTGGAATTATTGGCAGAATTTTCACATGATTTTAGTCCAGTTTTTAGTCCTATCCTTACAAATTACACTGATTGGCCTCATGGGGGCACTATAATTACAGGGCAAACATTTTTAAATCAAAGGTGAGATCTCAGACACCATGCATGCAATGATTGGCCTAATGGGGGCACAATAATTAAAAGTCAAAATTTCTAACTTTTAAAGGCCATAACTGCTCTACCACCGGTCCGATTTTGATGAAACTTGGAGGGAGGGTGCATTTTGGTAGCAGTTGGCCCAAGAGATGCCTGCATCACTCATGGGGGCGACATGTTTACTTGTTTTTCTTAGGAAACAAAGAAAAGCATCTGACTGTCTTTACCAGTCGATGAGGCATAAATAACCCAATTTGAGATAATCTGCTTCATGTGGTTTAATACCATTTCTTACAGAAACTTTAACAGGAGTTTTGCATTCTTCATCATCATGTATCAGTATACAATGTTTTATCAAGGAAAAAAATGACTTGTTTTTGTCCAAAGGTGATAGGTATTGCTGTGTTTTTCGCCCTGCTGCTGAAGCCGGTGGCAGTGGAGGAGACTGAAGAAATTGAGCAAGTGCTGTTAGGTAAGAGAAAGAAAAAACATCACACAGCGTTGCCTTCAGTGTAACTATTAGTCTGTGAGTTTTGTAACAACACAGGTAGGCCAAGGTACTGTGCTCAGTATGTGTGCGCTCCATGCACATTGTTGCACACATTATTCAAGTAAGGTTGTGTTTTTTTCTGTCCTTGTCTTGGATATTGTTGATGTTGTTGAATCTTCTGTCTCTTAGAAGATACATTTGCTGTCTCAAGAGGTTTAATTTGTTTGAAGATCATATAACCTTTTTCAAGCTTTTTACTTGAAACACAAAACTTTCATAAATGTGGTTTATATTACCTTGCACAATTGAGATTCTTGAAAATAGCAAAATTATCTACCCATGAGGTAGGAATAGCCTTTTTAAACTTTCTTGATATAAGCTTGAGATGTTGGAATAGGCTGCAAGATTAAAAAACACAACCTTTAAATTTCAATTATGATGGGAACTGTTGAGAAATACAGAGTCTGTGCCTATATCTTATTTCACACAATACTGACTCAGAGTGATATGCCTTTTCTATTTTCTTCTGATTCACTTTGGTAAACTATTTTTACTTTTAAGCACCAGTATGAGTCAACATCACTTAATTAGATTTACTCTTTTTGGAAAAACTAGTGTTAAAGTTAAAACACATATACAAACATTGTAAAGTAGACAGAGACAATTATACCATTCTTTGTCCCCATGCGTTGCAGGCCGACTGCTCCAGAGCTCTTATGCAATTACACAAGCGAAAAAGTGAAAATGTTGTACCAGATTGAAATATTGCTTTGACAACAATGATGTTCTGCTCTGAGTGCTCCTCCTGAGTGACCTCTCTCCGCTAAGCATATCTGTTCATCCGTCCCCCAGCTGGGGAGAAGTAAAGCACCATGAGTCTCACAGCACTGTCTTCTCCTCTCCACAGAGCAGCAAGACAAGTGTAGACAGTACGCTGGCAGGGACACACAGTGAGGAAGCTCCATTTAGCCACAGAAGCTGTCGGGTGAGACGGGCGCAGCTGCAACCCCCGGCGCCCCGGCTTCCCATACACTCTTCTGCACTTAAGATATTATATGGGAGATTTATTTTCTAAATATAAAATTGCGTAACACATTCAAATGTTTTGTTATGTGTATGAAATTCCCAACGCCTGACAGACTTTGCTGCACTGGTGATTCCCAGTATAGGGGTATTACAATTTAATTGACTGTGGCTCTTGCATATTGAAGGTGTTGCTCCTTGAAATCATTTATTATCCATGATGATGTATGTGTATATACAAGAAATGTCTTATGGTAATGTTGCTAATTTTAAACAGCTTTGTTTGTTCATTTTTTTGTCACTGTATAAAAATGGTTTGTTTCATGCCGAAATCCATTTACAGCTTCAAAAACCTTTACAGCTTGTTTAGCTGTTGTATACTACAAGTCCTAACATGAGCTCTTTCTATTAATTCAAGAGTGGAAAAACTGTCTTCAGTCCAATGAAGTAAACATAAACACAACCAGTAGTGGGATAGTAGCGCTGCTGGCCTTTTATTGATTATGATTAGATCTATATTAACATTAGATATTGGCCAGTCGCTGTCATCCACTGGCAATATGTCAGCAGTGGGCAACCGCAGCTACATAAAAAGTCTGTAGAACCTGCAATGAAATTGTATTTTCTCTGCACATTATTCATTCGATTCATTTTCAGTAATATTTTCTGTAAATTAATTCTTCATTTAAAGGTGGTAATCTATCCAAGAGTTCACCATTGAATAGGTGCAGTGAGTCTCTCTGCTTTAGAGCTGCTAACCCCAAAATAATTTAATTAGTATGGGTTTGCATTGGAAAGTTTCCCATCAGTCCCATGATGGTCTAAATGCTGTTTCAGAGGCTTTTCCACCCTACCAAGCATAAAATGGTCAGGGGAAACACTGAATCCTTGTGTTTTTTCAGCATGAAAATGGTCAAATTAAAAAATATTGAATATCAGAAGAAAATATTGGCCATCAGCAGCTTCAATCTAAAAATATTGATATTATTGGCCTTTCATAAACCCGTATCAGTCGAACCTTCCTGCTGTCAACATAACTGGCCGTCACACTGTGAGGGCCAAACATTCACTGTACACTAACATAGACATTCACTTTGGACTTTAGAAGGATGGAAAGATGTAGAGACAGGCGAAGCAAATTATGCAATTGCACATATGGGACCCAATTATTAATTGACCACTTTCTTCAGTTCACCTCTCTGACACCGTGCAGCACATATGTGCATGTCATAACTCATTTTCATCCTGCATGTCTATTTCTATGTGACTCAGCCTGTCCTGCCTTTAAATGATTTATGAGTAGACCCAACTACATCTAGGTTCACGCTCTTGGTTATGGGATATAAGCAGGTGTGCAGACATGTTCCTTTAGACCTTCTGTGATCTGTGCTTTTACTTTTACATTTAATCATGAACAGATTGATTGATTTATTTTTTCATTTATTCCTATTGTATGTGTTGCATGTGTGAACTTGAATAAACTGTATGATCTATATGCTGTCTGTCTATGTTGAACTACATTTAAAAAATCTTCATTTATTGTAATTAATGTATTAATTTCTTTACTTTAAACTGAAAGAAGTGCAGACTGTCAAGGTAAAGCAGTTGGTGCAACTTCCACTTCCAGATTTCTGTTTCATAAGAATGGCAGGCCTCATTTCCTCCACAGGTGTAGTGTGAAGAATCAGGGAGCTGGTCAATGATTTTGGGGCATGAGTTACAACCCTTAACTAATATGACTTATTGGATAACAGGATAACAAAAAGGACAAATCAATACCTCAGTTTCATGCTAAAATAGCAAGATGATTTCCTTCTTGTGTAACGGAAACAATAAGGAACGAAGGACACAAGAGCCTCTTGTCTGTTAACAGACAACAGTATTGGACAATGACCATCCTATGGTAGAAACCCTTGGCATGTAGTACAAGCCCTCCCTGTCAGATAATGCAAACAGT